>NW_006159494.1:3214866-3219186 GCF_000334495.1 Tupaia belangeri chinensis
TAGTGTATGTGTATAGGAACAAAAAAAAAAAAACAGAAATGTTGAGGGGTAGGAAGACAGTACGTGTTGCTTATTGTGATTGCACAGAGATCATGCCTTCTCTGGACCAGAGGACATAGAGGTAAAAAGATTTGGGGAGAAACATCATGAGTTTGGTTTAGATATGTTAAATTTACAAAGTTTCATTCCTTTCAGATTGTAAAATAGATGCAAATACATTATTATACTTTAAAACAATTGTATTTACATAACTAATGTATTTAATTCTGTGCTAAACATAGCATGAAAGAAATCATGCACAGTTGGAAACTCGTATGCAATGTACTTAATGCCATCGTCTCTGAAAATTCAATTACTCAGGACTTAGCCTTTTAATGCCATAAACACACTATTTTAGTTCTCCCTCTTTTTTCCAGAAATACTTTTTTGGACATCTGAGTCCTGAAATTTCTCTAGGTGGTGCTGACATAGTATCAAGACCATTTGTCTACAAGGAGTTTACAGCTTTGGAAAGTTTTATTTAAATATAAACAACTACAATAAAATGTTTAAAGTGCTTCAAGAGAGAAAAGAATAGAAGTTCTAAGAGAGTACATAATAAGAACCCATAAACCAGCCTTAGAGGACAGGCTTAGGAAATGCTTATCAAAAAGGTGATAATATCTAAGCTAAAACCAGAAAGAAAAGGAAGAGCTGGCTTATCAAATGAGAGGCATGGGAGGCATGGGAGAGGGATTCAAACAGAAGGAAATAGCAAAAAAAAAAAAAAAAAAACAGGGAGAGAAAAAGATTATGAATCATTGAAGGAATGAAAGCTGGTTTAATAGGACCAAAAGTAGAGTTGTATAAAAAGTAACAGCAAGAGTTATGGGCATTAAGGAGTTTGGTCTTTTTCTTGGGAGTATTTGGAAATAATAAAAGATTTTAAGCAATTGTGGGTGATTAGATTTAAATATTACAAAAATCACTCTGGTATCTGTTCTTGAAGGAAGCAAGGTTGAAACCACAGAGTAAATGAGGTACCATTGAAATGATAGAGTTGAGTTGGGCAGGAGATAAAGTTGACAAGTAGGAATAAGGAGAAGCAATGGTTTGAGAACACCTTGGAAGGTAGAATCAAAAGGATTTGTTAACTAAAGAGATGGAGGGATAAGAATAAAAGGTTTACAAGATGAAAACAAAAGCTTTGGCTTAGGGATTAAGTCAAAATAGCAGGATCAGTTTCTTGGGAAAAGTTTGTGATTTCGGACACATTGAGTTTTGGAACTCAGCATCTGAGAAACATTCATGCAGAGATGTTTAGAGTTTATGAGTCTGGAATTTAAGAGGTGAATTGGGACTAGAGATAAAAATTTGAGAGCCATGGAAATATTTTATTACCTGTTGATGATGATGTGTATACTCGATTGAACTGGTCTGACGTGTATTTCATGTTAGGTAAATTCTCTATACAAGCTAAATGATGTATAGCGATTGAATATATAAAAAATAATGATTACTATTATTATAATTTAAGGAGAAAAATATTAGAGAACCAAAGTTAAAGTTGGTAATGAGGGACAGAAAGAGCATGAGGTAGATCAGGAAATATGTGTGGGGTCAGAAGAAAAATAAGCGAAATTGAAACCCTGAAAAACCGAGGTAACAAGGCATGAGGCCTGTAAGGGATATTTAAGAAAAATAGAAAGATAAGAGAAAAACTAAAAAGCACTGAGTCTCAAAAGCCACAGAAAAGAACTGTTGAAAAGGAAAAGTGTTAAGGATAGGTCGATGAAGGTGAGGACTGAGAAGTGTATAGGTTGTAGCAGCAGGGAAGTCATCAGCAACTCCTACAGTGTTCTAACTGAATAAATGAAATGTCTCACTGTGGATTTTAGATATCTGCTAGTATCTTATTTTAGAGGAGGTGAGGAGGCACTGTCAGGCATACCAAACCAGGCAAGAGACCAAATAAAGGACCATCTCTGCTACCTTACAAGATGAATTGCCATAGTCCTACCACCCTAGATGTTTCACAAATAGTGATGTTTCTGGTTCTCTTTGTTTATTTGTTTTTGCAGTGTTTCTACTAACTTAAATTTTCTGTGGAGATACTTTTACATTTGTCAACCTCAGCAGTGACCTTATCATCTTCATCATGTAAATCTTCAAGGATAACTCTGTATCCAATCCCCTTTCTGAACCATTTGTCATAGCCATATAAAAGATTCAAATCCCCAGGATAACATTTCTGAGGGGAAAAAAAGCATTCCCGAGTTTCTTGGGAGCATCCATTCAGGAAGCTCAGCTTAAGTGCTTTTCTTCTTTGGTATTGATTGTTTCGTAGGCAGAAGGGAGACTTGGTTCATCGTCTCTCCATCATGATCAGGCCACAAAGATTAAAATGCTTACTGTTTTTTCAGAAATAATGCTGATGGTTTGTATTCATCTGGGGATCTCCCCAGAGAATGGAATAAGGAAAACTAGGGATCAACACATAAACATACCAGCAACATATTCATATGCCTTTTAAGTTAATGATACCTTCATGCCACTCTATAGCACTGTATCTGTGATGGAAACTGAATAAAGAAAAGCGGAATGTCAGATTGACTGGATTCTCATTAACCAACATACAGAAATACAAAGGAAACTGGCTGAGAAGTGTTCTCTCAGTTTTACATTCTTACAATCTTCACCACAGTGAAGCCAGAATTTTGTTTTTTGTTTTTTAAATTTTGCCAGAGAGCACATGTGGAAGGGAGGGAGAGAGGGAAATAGAAAGAGAGAGAGAAGATGAGAACAACTCCCATAGGGCATGGTCATGCCACAATCCCCTTTTCTTCCTTTCTCCTTTCAGTATTTTAGACATATACACATGTACCTGATGTGTTTTTTGTTTGGTTGGTTGGGTTGTTTTTTTGTTTTGTTTTGTTTTGAGAGGATTTTTGCTATCAGGTGTTTTGTTTTGTTTTGTTTTAAAAGGATTTTTGCTATCAGGTACCTGCACTCACCAGAGAGACAGAAAGCAAGAAACACCTCCCGGGGAGATGGCCATGCCACAATCCCTTCTCCTCCATTCTCTTCTCAGGATCTTGGGTACACACACACATGCACCCAGCATGAGTTTAAGCCACCAGGTCCGGGACTCAAACCATAGTCGACTACATGGGAGTCCAGCAACATAGCCATTACACCAACTGCTGGTCACTCCTGATGTGTTTTTGAAACTACCAGGTCCAAGATCTATACTGTGTAGTCGGCCATGTGGGATCCAGCTGCCTTAACACTATGTCATGGGCTTGCCCCAGAGTTATTTTTATAAAACATTAAATTTATCTGGTATTGCCTTGCTTAACATTGTTTAAAAAGTCTCCTTTAAACCACAGAGTAAGGGTATATTTGTTGGGATAGCAATAAAAATAATAGATAAATGATAATACACCAATGATTGTGCTAAGCTTGTAAAATACACTACCTCCGTAAAAACATTCACCAACTAATGATGAGAAGATATACAAATGGGCAATAAGCACATGAAAAGATTGCAGTTTCACTAATCATTAGATAAATATGAATGAAAACCACAGTAACATATACCAGATCACATCCATTTGTTCGGCTACTAGAAAAAAAGAAAAAAAAATATATATATATGTATGTGTGTGTGTGTATATAATTTCATATCACAGTGCTGGAAGCTACATGGTCAATCATAGGATTAGATCCTGCATTAGCATGAAAACATGTCAGATGTGTACATAAATACTAAAAATCCTGGGGTGCTAGAGGCCTGGGGAAAAGGGATCAGAGAACCAACAGGACCCTGTTGAGAATGCTCCTCTCACTCTCTCTGTCTCTTGCTTGCTCTCATGCACATACATGCACTCTATAATGAATAATTTTTTTTAAATTAAGTGAAAAAATTAGAACCCTCATGTACTGTTATTGGTAATTTAAAATGATATAGCAATTATCAGTGTAGTTAGTAGTTGCTCAAAACAACTATAAATAAATTACCATATGATCCAGCAATATGTCTGTTTACCACTACTAGTATATAGCCAAAAGAACTGAAATCAGAGTAATGAATATATATTTGTACACCTATGCGCATATCAGCATCATTCACAATAGCTAAGATGTGGAAGCAACTCAAGTACCATGGGCACGTGAAGAGATAGTCAAAATATGGTATATTTATACAACGGAATATCATTCAGCCTTACAATGAAACAAAATCCTGTAATACACTACAACATGGATAAAGCTTGAAGACATAAAATAAATCCATTGTGAAAAAATAAATGCTGTGTGATTCCACTTATATAAAGTATTTAG
>NW_006159494.1:3223630-3229196 GCF_000334495.1 Tupaia belangeri chinensis
TGTGTATGTGTATATATATATATATATATACGTCTAGACTAGGTGACACAGTTGGTGGTATTTCATATCACAGTGCTGGAAGCTACATGGTCAATCATAGGATTAGATCCTGCATTAGCATGAAAACATGTCAGATGTGTACATAAATACTAAAAATCCTGGGGTGCTAGAGGCCTGGGGAAAAGGGATCAGAGAACCAACAGGACCCTGTTGAGAATGCTCCTCTCACTCTCTCTGTCTCTTGCTTGCTCTCATGCACATACATGCACTCTATAATGAATAATTTTTTTTAAATTAAGTGAAAAAATTAGAACCCTCATGTACTGTTATTGGTAATTTAAAATGATATAGCAATTATCAGTGTAGTAGTTGCTCAAAAAAACTATAAATAAATTACCATATGATACAGCAATATGTCTGTTTACCACTACTAGTATATAGCCAAAAGAACTGAAATCAGAGTAATGAATATATATTTGTACACCTATGCGCATATCAGCATCATTCACAATAGCTAAGATGTGGAAGCAACTCAAATACCATGGGCAGGTGAAGAGAGAGTCAAAATATGGTATATTCATACAACGGAATATCATTCAGCCTTACAACGAAACAAAATCCTGTAATACACTACAACATGGATAAAGCTTAAAGACATGAAATAAGTCCATTATGAAAAAATAAATACTGTGTGATTCCACTTATATAAAGTATTTAGAATAGTGAAAATCATAGAAACAAAGTGGAATATCTGGGGTTACCTGGGGTTAGGGGGAGGGAAAATTAAGGAATTACCAATAAATGGTCACAGAGCTTCAGTTTTACAACATTAAAAGAGTTATGGAGATGGACAGTGGTGACAGTTGCATAAATTATTAATGTACTCAATACTACTACTTAGAAATAGTTAAGATGGTGTATTTAGGGATATATGTATTTTACCACAATTAAATAGTTGAAAAGAAAACTAAAATAAAGGGTTTATTAGTAACCACAGCTTACAAATCATTTTACAGGTCAAGAAAACTGAGGGGTATAGGAGTTAAGTAATGTGTTCAAGGATAGACAAGCAGTAGGTGGTAAAGACAGATTTGAAGCCTACAGGTGACTTCAGAGTTTAGGGCTCTTTCTTAATCACTATTGATACTTTCATTATGAGCTCAAGCAATCTCCCCAGCATTTTTTCCCACCTCTCTAGTTGGGATATTTATAATTCTGCTAACAAACACTCTCATGCTGGTGGGGGCTTCCCCTCAACAATAATAACATAGGAAGAAAAAAAAAAAAGAACAGCACCCAAATATTTTACCCTGCTTTTTCATGCCACTATGTTTTTCACATACTATCTTTTCTTACATTGAGGGAAAATCTTCTTCACTCCTATGTTTATGAATTAATTCTAAACATCCTTCAAGCCTCAAGTACTCCGATGGTCTTTCCTTCAATTTACCACCATCCGCTGGTGCAGAGTTTCTTCAAGTATCATAACAAACAGCTTCTCAATAGAAGGATGTATATTCATCTAATTTGACAGGCATGGCAACTGAGGCTTAAGGAAGTTAACTATTCACCTAACAGTAGTGAATTCGTGGTTGAATCAAAATTCTGTGCCTGGATTTCTAAACTGAAGACCAGAATCTCTCTATCATTATATGTTGTATAGTCATTGATCAAAGACTGTGGCAGGTGTGTTAAAAATCCAAAATCTCCAGCTACTCTTGTCTGCCATGTGATATCTTTTTCTATTTCTACTTAGAAGGATTTACTTCATATACATTGATTATATTACCTGAAATATAAATAATTTTGATGTACTTGTGTATTGTATTAAAAAAGATCCTTTAATGACATTTATATATCTCCTTTAATGATATTTCTTTGAAAATTATGATATTAATAAAGGGACCACTGCCTTTTTTATTGCATTGGGTTTATATGTATATATATCTTTCTACAATTTCTTACTTTCAATCCCTTCGAGTCAATCAATTTTAGCTATGTCTTATAAATAATATGCTTGAGTTTTACTTTTTACCTAATGTAAGAATCTATAAATTATCTTTCCTTTCTTCCACATATCTCTTGTTTTTATTTTTATTAGCATAGAGGAAATGCATGTTTGTTATAGAGACCATCAAAAAAGTATAAAGAAATTTAAATCACTTATAATGTCACCACCAGAATATAACCATTATCTGTATTCAATTTGCCTATACATTTATGTGTAATATGTATTAAAATTAACATTTAATATGTATTTATTATGTCTATAATAGATACCCTGCTAACAGTTTGTTTTTATTTATTTTTAGGTTTTTGTCATAGGGCACATGCACTCACCAGAGAGAGACTGAGAAAAAGAAATGAGAAATACCCGCCAGGAGGATGGCCATGCCACAATCCTTTCTATTCCATCTCTTCTCAGGATTTTGAGCAGGTATACACATGTACCCAGCATGACTTTCAAGTTACAGGTCCAGAACTCAAACTGTGGTCAGCCATGTGGTAGTACAGTGCCTTAATCACCACACCATCTGTGGCCCCTCTACTAAGAACTTACCCAGGTTAAATTATTTATAAAACACAATAGCCATATGAGGTAGATATTATTATTATTTGTATGTAAAATGAAACAAGAGAAGAAGGGTCAAATTAGAAAATTCCTCTAAAATAGACATTAGATATAAATCCAAGGAGATCTCACTGCATGGACCACTCTTATTATAATATCCCTTGTCATAGACCAAACAGAAAGATTAAGTAGATAGATTGGAAAGGTGTGGGTAATAGGGGAAAAGGAGAAGATTTCATAGTATAGTGTTTTGTAACTTGTTTTTTTACTTAAAATATACCATAATTTTCTGCCGGGGTCTAGCCTCGGCGTGGGTGGGTTATCTCGACGAAGGCGGCGAAGGTGAACAGATCGGGGGGCTCAGACAGATCCTGGGGCCTCACCGGGTCAGACTCCTCCAATTTTCCTTATTAAATTATCTTCTAAACCATTATATTAATGCATAGTGTTCCAATATACATTCATATCATTGCTTATAATCAATTTTCTATAGTTTAACATTGAAACCAATACATGTTTTCCTTTTTTAAAAGTATACATATTTAATACATATATCTTGATGAGTATACACCTGTGAAACTATCACCACTATCAAGATTATAAACATATCCATTACCTCCTAAAGCTTTCTCATGTCCCTATTAGTAGCAGTACTGTGTGTGTGTGTGTCTTGGTAAGAACATTTACACTGGCAAATTTTAAGTGCACAATACAGTGTTTAAGTTATACTACATAGAATTTATATCTCTTATATAAATTTTGTGCCTTTTAATCATCACCTCCCAATTTCCTCTTCCCCTCATTCCCTGGCAACTAACATTTTACTCTCTACTTCTATGAATATGACCAGTATAGATTCAATATGTATGTGAGTTTATATAGTATGTGTCTTTCTGCATCTGGCCTATTTTATGTGACCCACTAGATCTGTTATTATAATGTCACAAATGGCAGGATTTTCTTCTTTTTTAAGCCTAAAAAGTATCCCAAATACACTACAAGTTCCTTATCCATTCATCCATCAGTGGACATTTAGGTTGTTTCCACGTCTTGGTTTTTGTGAATAATGTAGATACCTCTTTGAGATCCAGACTTTAATTCCTTTGGATATATACCCAGTAGTAAAATTGCTGGATCATGTGATAATTCCATTCTATTTTTTGAGGAAGCTCCACACTATTTTCCACAATAGCTGTACTGATTTATATTTCCATCATGTTTACATGGATTCCCTTTCAGTACTCTTGACTAATGTGCTCTATTTTGTTGGTTGTTCTTGTTCTGTTTTTAAATAACAACCATCCTTACAGAGGCAAGCTGATATCTCATACAGTTTTGATTTGCATTTCCCCAATGATGAATCTTGTTGAACACCTTTCATATCCCATTGCCATTTGTGTATCTTCTTTGGAGAAAAGTCGATTTGAGTCTTTTGTCTATTTTTTATTCAGATTGTTTCTTTTGTTTTGCTACACAGTTGCATGAGCTCATTTTAAAAATTTTGGATATTATTATTTAGATATTATGAACTCTTTATCAAACATACGGTTAACAAATATATTCTTCCAATCTATTGGTTGTCTTTTCATGTTGATAATTCTTTACTTTGCAGAAACTTTTCATATGATGTACTCTTGCTTATTTATTTTGTTTTCATTCCCTGTGCTTTCCAAGGCACTTATGCCTTTTTCATTTAAGTAAAATGGGTTGTTCTAACAAAAGATATTCATAGCTTGTGCAAGTGGGTCAAATAATTGCTTAATCCTGCTGTTTCTTAAACAGGTTGCTATTCCAAAAGTTGTGGTTACTTTTTCTTTCATTGTTTTGTTTTTGTCTTTTTTCATTTAATTATAAATTATTTTACAATTTTAGAGTTTTTGTTTACCCATCTGTTGGCTTTTGGTTTTATTTTTGTTTTTGTTATTAGACTAATGGATCTCAGTTTTAGTGTTCTCCTCTGGGAAGCTTGACCAGCTCCAAATTCCCTTCACACACCATCTCTCACATATTCACTCATTCTCTAACTTCCATTACTAAATCCTGTGCCTGTTTATTTGCCTAAAATGACCCTAGATTCAATACGCAAGCTTCACAACTAAGCTCCCTAAGAGAATGTCAAAGGCAAACATCTCCCAGCACAGTTTGGAGAGTGATCACATGTTCCTATAGGAGAGAATCCAATTCAACCCAAAAACTACTTTTGTCCTATTTTTATTTCCAAACTCCAACATTTTTGTAATCATCAGCTTACCCAGCTTTGTTCCTGTCATCTTAGTCACAATTTCTAGCTCCTTACTTCAGCCCTTCACTTCTCACATATTTCCAGAATTCTGCACCTTCTCCTGCTACACCCCACTCCCATACACACACAGATACCTAGTATCATTGAACTGTGTATTACTCTTTTTGTAAATTTTTACCAGAAGGCACATGCAATTGCCAGAGAGAGAGAGGGACAGGGAGACAGAGAGAAGTAGAGAGGGAGAAAGCCCCCTCGAATAGGGCATGGTCACCCTGCAATCCTGTCTCCTCCATTTCTCTACCATGGCAGACTTTGAGACATGCATACACATGGACCCAAACCCACTGGGGCCAAAATTAAAAGTTGCATAAGCCACATGATATCTGGCTGCCTTAACCATAAGACTACAGAGCCTGCCCTTTTAACTATAAACATTTACTTGTCACCTTTGAATAAGGCTAGGTCTAGCCTATCTTGGCATTTACCCTCAAAGGAGTGAAAACAGTTTGTCCTTGCTTCTTCAGACGATTGTATCATTCACTAGAATTCTCCCATGTCTTTGTCTGGAACTTGGATGATGTCAGCTTATTTAATTTTTTTTAATTTTATTTATTTATTTATTTTTTTAATCCATGACCCAACAGTATGATGAGGACAGAAAGGGAACTGAGGGTGAGGACAGTCTCAGCAGGTAATCTTTGTCCCTACATGGTTTCTTCTCTGTGTATATTGAAAATATTATACTATGGAGG
>NW_006159494.1:3229331-3235768 GCF_000334495.1 Tupaia belangeri chinensis
TCTCCTCCATTTCTCTACCATGGCAGACTTTGAGACATGCATACACATGGACCCAAACCCACTGGGGCCAAAATTAAAAGTTGCATAAGCCACATGATATCTGGCTGCCTTAACCATAAGACTACAGAGCCTGCCCTTTTAACTATAAACATTTACTTGTCACCTTTGAATAAGGCTAGGTCTAGCCTATCTTGGCATTTACCCTCAAAGGAGTGAAAACAGTTTGTCCTTGCTTCTTCAGACGATTGTATCATTCACTAGAATTCTCCCATGTCTTTGTCTGGAACTTGGATGATGTCAGCTTATTTAATTTTATTTTATTTTATTTATTTATTTATTTTTTTAATCCATGACCCAACAGTATGATGAGGACAGAAAGGGAACTGAGGGTGAGGACAGTCTCAGCAGGTAATCTTTGTCCCTACATGGTTTCTTCTCTGTGTATATTGAAAATATTATACTATGGAGGCCCTACATCAGGTTTTTCTACCATGCCTCTATCTTAGTATAATCTGTGACTTGACTACTAGTACGACCTGTACCATCAAAAGAAAGCATTGTATACTAAGAAAGGTATCCACAGCTAGAAGATGAGCTCTGAAACATTCCAAAAGAAATTGAATCCGGAGAAATTCTAAAAGTTATCTTTAGTTTGGCAATCTCACCTAGAACCTCCAAGTGCAGATATAGCTAAATGTGAAAGCCATTTCAATCTTCTTTATCTCCATCCTAATCTCTCTCCCTTTCTCCCCACTTATCCTACCTACAATTTCATACTATAAGTCTATTTTAGCTCCTTATAATTTTCCAGCACTTTCCACAGAAGAAAATTGTGCTCTTGACCTCAGTGTCTACATTCACACCAGTTCCACTGGCCTGAGAACCAAGAGAGATTCTTTAGGCCTTTTGAATCAATGAATCCCCTCCCCACTCTAAACCCCCCACTGCCTTCATTTATATCATTAATTGTGACTTTCTTTTATTTATATATTTCTTTGTCCATTTCAGCTGTTTCTCACAAGAGGGGAAAGAGAGGGTGCTGAGTCCTTATGCTCCTGCTGCCAACCTTCCCAGGACTCTGGCAAAGAATGTTCTATTGATTGAGATAATCAATGCCATCTTGAATAAATCCCACTTGACCATTCTGCTGACCAAGACACTCTGTTTTTTCTGACCATTGCAAAGGAAGTTGCTATTTTAAACTTTGATGTTACTGACAACTATTATTATTTAATAAGCATATTCCAATTTAATTTAGGTGTCCACAACACCATCTCTCCAGAAAGACAGAAATCAGGATCCTTTGGGACAGAATGTTTGCCCAAAGACAATGAAGATTTGATTAGAATAGAACATACAAGTTCTCTTGAAACTATTTTCCCACTGCCTTGGGAATACATATTTGTCAGTCTCCTCTGAAAAGAATAGACCCAGTCACAATCATAAGGGGAATATTTACTTTATTTGTATAAGAAATCCTGCACATCCACTCTAAAATATAGATGATGTGAACAGGATCTTAATATCTCCTTCCTCTGTGCTGAGATACTAAAAAACTTGGGAAAATGGGTAAGAGTTTCATCACTAAGTAAGTCTCAAAAGGTTCTGCTAGCAAATGAAGCCCAGACCTCTGCCCTCAAGAGAATGCAGAGTGCAAGCTCTACAGTTCTAACTTGGAGTCATGAAGGCTCTCCATGATAATTTTATAGCCCACACTGCTCACGGTGTTTAGAAGACTAAAGGAGCTCCATGTTTAAAAAAAATTTCAAAATTAAAAAAAAAAAAAACAGTGAAAGAACATAACTCCTCCCAGGTGCAAACATCTGTGTGGACTCATTTTGGTCCAACCCTGCTGGTGTTCTGGTCCGATCCTGCTGGTGTTCTGAGTGTTTGGGACTGCCATATCAGTCCACTACTAAATGTGTAAATTTTATATTTGATCACAATCTCACACCTCTATGCCACTGCCTTACACACATTAAATATTCATAGGTGTCATTTAGGGGTCTTGATGGAATGAGATTCTGATTTAGTAAGTCTGGCGGGGGTGGGGAGGGTGGGGGAGTGTTTTGGAGTGGTTTGCCCCAAGCTTTGGTATTGCCAGCAGGTTCCCAGATAATGCCTCTGCTGCTGTCCACAGACTGCATTTTGAATAGTAAGCATTAGCTCACATCTCTTCAACTTTTATCTTGTTTACATTGTGTATTCTAAACTTTTATGTGGGACCAGCAGATGCCATAACGGTTATATCACTGGAATCCCACGTCAACCACTGTTCGAGTCTCGTACACAACAGCTTGAAACATGATGAGCGTGTGTGCATGAGTGCTCAAAATCACAGGAGGACACTGGAGGAGAAGGGATTGTGACTCAGCCATCTCCCTTGGGGGGTAAGTTTTTGCTTTTTGTCTCTCTGTCTCTCTAGCAAGTGCATGCACCCTATAGCAAAAAAAAAATAAATCTCTCTAAAATAAAAAAAAAGTTCTTATGTTAAAAAAAAAGCTTATTTTAAAGTAGTTCCAGGTTCACAGCAAAATTAAATAAAAAGCATGGAGAATGTCCATTTATTCTCTCTGACCACCCACCTCAATACACACACACACCACATCCTGAACCACAGAATGGTTGTTACACTCTGAACCTACACTGACACAGTATCACCACGTAAAGTCTATGGTTTATATTAGGGCTAATGCTCAGCTTTGGACATTCTATGGGTCTGACAAATGTATATCATATAACCACATCTACTACCACATAGAATAGATTCAATTTCTTTAAAATCATGGGACCTGCCTATTCATCCCCATCTCTTGGCTAACTCCTGACCACCACTGAGCTTTTTTCTGTCTGTCGTACTCTCTTTTCCAAAATATCATATTATTGGACTCACACAGTATTTAGCCTTTCCAGATTGATTTCTTTCACTCAGCACCATTTATTTAGGGTTCCTCTGCATCTGTTCATAGCTTGAAAGCTCATTTCTTTCTAGCACCAAATAACATGCTATTGTCTGGATATACCACAATGAACTTACTCATTCACTTGCTGAAGGGCATAATGGTTGCTCCTAAGTTTAGGCTATTATGAATAAAAGTTCTAGAAGTTCTGCACATGTATGTATGAAGGTCTTTGTGTACTTATATATTTTCAACTCCTTTGGGTAAATACTAGAAAGTGTGATTGCTGAAATGTGTATATATCTTTTTTTTTTTTTTTTGAGAGAGAGATTTTTGCTATAGGGCACATGTGCTCACCAGAAAGACAGAGACAGAGAGACACAAAGCGAGAAATCACCCCGGGGGAGATGGTCACACCACAATCCCTTTTCCATTCTCCTCTCAAGATCTTGGGCATGCACACACATGTGCCTGGTGTGAGCTTAAGCCACCAGGTCTGGGACTCAAACCACGGTAAACTACATGGGAGTCCAGCGACCTAGCCATTATGCCAACTGCTGGTCCCATTGAAATGTATATTAAGAGTATGTTTAGTTTTTTTGTTTTGTTTTGTTTTTTAAGTATCTGCTAAACTATATTCCAAAGAGACTACCGTTTTGCCTTTTCACTGACAAAGAATGAGAGTTCTTACCAGCATTAAATAAGAGTTTCTATTGCTCCAAATTTTCACCAATATTTGGTGTTGTCAGTGGTCTGGATTTTGACCGTTCTAAAAGATGTTTAGCGGTATCTCATTGTTGTTTTAATGTTTCCCTGAAGACATATGATGTATTATAGAACGTATTTTTATGTGCTTATTTGTGACCTATGTATTTTCTATGATAATATTTATGTGAAGACCTTTGCCTATTTTTAAATCCAGTTGTTTATTTTCCTATTACTGAATTTAAAGAGTACATTTTGGATAACAGTCCTTTAGGGGATGCCTTTTGCAAATATTTTCTCCCAGGCTGTGGTTTGTCTTCCATTCTCTTGACATTGTCTTTTGTGAAACAGAAGTCCTTATTCTTTTTTTTTTCTTTTTTTGGAGAGGTTTTTGCTATAGGGCGTGTGTGCTTACCAGACAGACAGACAGAGACAGAGAGACAGAAAGTGAGAAATCACCCCCCAGAGGGGATGGCCATGCCGCAATCTTTTCTCCTCCATTCTCCTCTCGGGATCTTGGGCACGCACGCACACGTGTCCGGCGTGAGTTTAAGCCACCGGGTCAGGGACTCAAACCACAGTTAACTACGTGGGAGTCCAGCGACATAACCATTACGCTAACTGCTGGTCCCAGAATCCTTAATCTTAATGAAGTTCATTTTATCAAGTATTACCTGCATAGACTATACCTTTCCTGTTTTACCTAAAGAGCCATCACTGTACCCAAGACCACCTAGGTATTCTCTTCTAAAAGTTTTATAATATTGCATTTCACATTTAAGTCAATGATTTATTTTCAGTTAATTTTTTTCAAAAGTCTGTGTCTAAATTAATCATTTTTGCCATGTACAAGTACAATTATTCTAACACTATTTCTTTAAGACTATCTCTATGCTATATTTCCTTGGCTCCCTTACCAAAGATAGGTTGACTAGATATAGATACAGATAAAAATATAGATATAGATACATAGACATATAGATATATTTAGAGGTTTTTGTATAGGGCATGTGCACTCGCCAGAAAGACAGAGAGAGACAGAGAGATAGAAAGTGAGAAATCACCCCCACAGTAGGGATAGCCATGCTGCAATCTCCTTTCCTCCATTCTCCTCTCGGGATCTTGGGCACGCACGCACATGCACCCAGCATGAGTTTAAGCCACCAGGTCCAGGACTCGAACTGCAGTCGACTGCATCGGAGGTCAGCAACATAGCCATTACACAAACTGCTGGTCCCAAAGTTGACTATATTTAAGAGAATCTATTACTGGACATTCTATTTCATTCTATTGATCTGTTTGCTTACTCTTGACTAATACCATATTGTCTTAATTTCTGTAGTTTTATAATAAATTTTGAAAGTGGATATTTTCAGTTCTCCAACTTTGTTCTTCAAAATTTAGCTACCTATTTGGAATTGTTTGCCTTTCTATATAAACCTATTGACAAAACAACTCACTGTGATTTTAATTAAATTTGCATTGAATCAAAAGATCTCTTGTTTTGTTTTAATTTTCTGTGGTGGAAAATTAATAGATTTTTTCCCCTAATTTCACATTCAAGGCTGTAATTTTTTTATCTAAGCACTGTACCTCACAAATTTTGATAAATGTTATTCTAAATTAGTTCAAAATATTTCAAATTTTTTTCTTAAGTTGTCTTTTTATCCACATGTTATTTACAAATGTGTTGTTTAATTCCCCACGTATTTTTGGTTTTTACAGCTGCCTTCTGTTATTGATTTCTACTTTAATTCTGCTCTGGCAAGAACAGATATAATATGATTTTTTTTTTAATTTCAATTGTCAGGGAGCATGTGCACTACAAGCCAGAGGAAGGCAGAGAAAGAGAAAGAGAGAGAAAGCACCCTCAAGGCTCGGTCATTCTGCAATCTCTCCTCCTCCAGTCCTTCTTTCTGTTGAGATTGAGGGCAGGCATGCACATACATTCAGCATTTCCCAGTTCTCGGAGGTCAGGATTCAAATTGCAGTTGGTTATGTAGGATCTGGCTCCCTGGACTAGGGGGCTGGTCCCATTGTGTGACTTTTCTCTTTCTCTCTCTCTCTCTCTCTCTTTTTTTTTTTTTTTTTTTTAGGTTTTTGCCATAGATTGCTCACCAGAATGTGACAGAGAGAGAAATCACCCCCCCCAGGTGGCGGTCACACTGCAATTCCCCCTCTTCCACTTTCCTCTCAGGATTTTGGATGGACGTGCATACATTCCTAGCATGATTTTTAAGCTGCCAGGTACGAGACTCCAGCCATTATCCTCTTAACCTTGTTAATGTGTATTTTGTGGCCTAAAATACCATCGACTTTGGCAACTGTTTTATGTGAGCTTCAGAAGAAAGTGTAATCTGCTTTTGTTGGGAGAAGAGCTCTATAGTTGTCAATTATATTCAGTGATTGATGGTGCTGTTGAGTTCTGTTATGTCCTTACTAAATAGTCTGTCTGCTGAATCTGTCTGTCTTCAACTGAGGATGTAAAAATCTCCTCCAGTGGTTTATTTCTCTATTTTTCTTCAGTTTTACTGATTCTGCTTCTTGTATTTTAGTATTCTGTTGTTAAGTGTATACACATTAAGGATTGTCATGTGTTCTTGGAGTATTGACTTTTTTATTAATTTTTTTTTTGGAGAGGTTTTCGCTATAGGGCGCATGCGCTCGCCAGACAGACAGAGAGAGACATAGAGACAGAAAGCGAGAAATCACCCCCCAGGGGGGATGGTCACACTGCAATCCCTTCTCCTCCATTCTCCTCTTGGGATCTTGGGCACGCATGCACACGCGCCTGGCGTGAGTTTTAAGCCACCGGGTCTGGGACGCAAAACG
>NW_006159494.1:3235790-3250330 GCF_000334495.1 Tupaia belangeri chinensis
GGGTGGAAGAAGCCGGGGGTGAAATTCTTTTTTTTTTTTTTTTTAGAGATTTTTGCTATAGGGTGTGTGAGCTCACCAGAGAGAGAGAGAGATAGAGAAGCAGAAATCACCCCTGGGGACAATGGCCACACCACAATCCCTTCTCCTCCATTCTTCTTTTGGGATTTTAGACTCATATGCACATGTGCCCAGTGTGAGTTTTAAGCTGCCTGGTCTTAGACTTGAACCATGATCAACTACATGGGAATTCAATGACATAATCATTACATCATATTTATTTTATATATGCAATTATTATACATCACTACAACTTATAAAGTGAATTTACCCAATATGAATACACTTTAGTTCAGTTGAAGATACCATATGTGATATCATCAACAGATAATCATCCATTTCTATTTCCCATAAATGTCTTGCCTATTTTTCTCCTTGAATATCTTTCCCTCACTCTCCCCATTCTTCCATCCTCTTCCCACACAATCTCCAATATCCATAATCATTTTATTTTCCATGCTTCTATACACCCTGTTCTTTCAGTTTCTGTCATAGAGTACAGACAGTCGATATGTACTAGGTGGAGACATACAATGCCTCCCTTTAGTAGCCTGGCTTGCTTCACTCAGCAGTAAATCTTTCATATTCACCCATTTTTCATCAACTGCCAGGGTCTTGTTGTTTCTTATGACTGAGTAGAATTTCATGGAGTATAAGTGCCACATTTTTTCAATACATTCATCTGTTCATGGACATTTGGGTTAGTTCCACATCTTAGCAATTGTAAATAATGCCACAATAAACAGATATGCAAACACTTTTCAACTGAGCATTTTCTATCCTTTGGATAGATACCCAGGACTGGAATTGCTGGATTCCCATTTTTTAATTGGGTTGATCATTTTTTTCCAGGTAAGCCATTTGAGTTCCCTGTGTATTCTAGTTATCAGTCTACTATCTGAGACATAGTTTGCAAAAAATATTCTCCAATTCTGAAGGTTATGGGTTCACACTAATTACTGAGACTTTTGCTGTGCAAAAAACTTCTTAAACTGATATAATCTCACTGGTCTATTTGGGGGATTATTGCCTTGCTTTGGGGTCTTATTTAAGAAGTCTTTGCCTACTCCAGTGTCTCCCAGAGTTTTCCCAATGTTTTCCAGCAGTAGTTTTATAATTTGAGGTCTTAGATTTAGATCTTTGATCCACTTTGAGTTGATTTTTATTAATGGTGAGAGAGAAAGGAGTCCAGATTCATCTTTCTACATGTGGATACCCAGTTTTTCCTGCACCATTTGCTAAAGAGGTTTTCTTTTTCTCACTGGACTGACTGCTATCCTTTGTCAAAGATCAATTGGTGGGAACAGCAGTTAGTGTAATGACTATGTCTCTGGACTCCCATGTAGTTGACTGCAGTCACTATTACAAAAGACATAATAGAAATGTCTTTTTTTTTAAAGAATTATTTGTTTTATTTTTATTTTTTATTATTATTATTCAATTTGATGAGAGAAAGACAGAGACAGGGAGAAAGAGGAAAAGTGAGAAAAAAGCAAAACACCAAATCCGGGACTCAAACCACAGTCAGCCATGTGGGAGTCCAGCACCTTAACCACCATGCTATCTGCCGGCCCCTTTCACATATGTCTTCTGCTGAAGTAGTTTTCTTATTTTCCTAATTTGTTGAGGGTTTTCTTTTTTTAAATCATAAACAGATGTGGAATTTTGTCAAATATTTCTGCTTCAGTAATTGTGTTTCTCTTTTACTTTTTTTTAGGATGATTGATTTTACAGGGTACAGAATTTTAAGGTGAGTTTTTTTCCTAACATATTAAATATTTCACTCCACCTTCTTCCTGCTTGAATGGTTTATGAGAGTAAGTCACATGTCATTCTAATCATTTGCTTCTCAATAGATAAGTGTTCTTTTCCACTACCTTCAATATTTTTATTTATCTTTGATTTTCTAAAGTTTGAATATACTATGCCTAGGTGGTTTTTCATTTTGTTCAACTTTTTACTTGTTGATAGGATGGAATGGTGGCTTCTTCATGCCATATTAGAAACAAAAACTAAACTTTTTTTTAAATTTTGATGCCAATTTTCAGGTCAGAGCTACTTGATGTTTACAAAGTGTGACTGAGTGGGACCATCTTCTAAAGCAATGCATATCAAACTGCAGACATTTTGTACAATAAAATGAATTATTTTAAAAAGTTAAAGGTAGAGGGACCAGCACTTAGCGTAATGGCTATGTCGCTGGACTCCCACGTAGTTGACTGCAGTTCACGTCCCAGACCCGGTGGCTTAAAATTCACGCTGGGCGCTTGTGTGTGCATGCCCAAGATCCCAAGAGGAGAATGGAGGAGAAGGGACTGCGGCGTGGCCACCCCCCCGGAGTGTGATTTCTTGCTTTCTGTCTGTCTCGGTCTGTCTGGCGAGCGCACACGCCCTATAGCAAAAAAAAAAAAAAAGAAAGAAAAACTCTCCAAAAATAAATTAACTAATTAATTAATTAAATAAATAAATAAGTTAAAGGTAGACATTCAAATACAATCTTGTTTTTTCAGTACTATTACATTCAACAGACATAATATTGCCTTATCCACTAATATAAAAGTTACTAAATCCTTATTCTTTATTTTTATAGTTATCTTCTGTGTCTTTTAGATCCATGTGAAATAATGGGATTTCTTGAACGTGGTGATGTGTTGCTGACTTTCAATCTAGCCTTAATGCTACTATGAATTCTAAAACACCAGCATGTACATATATATAGAGAGAGATTTTATGTTCATGCACACATACATATATACAAATACATACATATCACTTAACTATCCATACAAATATAGAGAGATACAGACATACAAGTAGATATGCTTATGATAGTTCCAGTCTACATAAAGTTTCCACCACAGTGATTAGCAAATACTTAATCTTTGCTTCTAAAGGAAATACAGAGTTAGGTTCCTGCAAGCTTCTGGAAATGATATTTTAATCTACTGATCGATACATAACCTATTTTATGTGTGTTTATTTTTAAAGACACCTTACTTAATGCATATTGCTGGTTCATTAACAGTGCATTTTTGACCTAAAGCACTATAACTCATGCCTGAGTGACCTTCTTTAACACACACATTTCTCTACAAAGCCCATCACAGCTTTGTTGCACTTGTGAACACCTACATCACACTTCAGCAGTATGTTGGGGGGGGGAGTCATTTTAAACAGCCAGATCACTAACATAAAGCAAAAATATTCAAAAACTAGCACTACATAGAACTCAAAAAAGATCACTGCTTACAGTAAAAGAATTTTAAACAAGAGGACAGAAGACTGTCTTGTACAATCTTGGATAAGAACATGTGTGTTAGATGACTCAAATATTTTACCATTTTGCATAAGTGAGTGATGACTATGAAAGCACTAACTATTAATTTGGGGGTTACAAATAATTTTTAATAAATAGACAAATTCAGAAATATATGGAATCCATGAATAATGAGGACTGTTTCTGCATGTGTGTCTGCTTACACAATATCTTCCTTTGAAAGTTCAAAAAGATTGTCAACTTTACTGTATCCAAAAGAAAGTTCTGATTATTCCCCACCAAATCTGTTCCTCCCTTAGTTTCCCCCATCTCAGTAAATAACAGCTTATTGTTGCCAAGACCAAAAAGTTAGGTGTTCCTCTCCCCGTAAGTATATATCTTGTTTGATCATTTTTCACACACTCATCTGTTCCAAGCACAATTACATCTTGCCTGATTTATTGCAATAGCCTATCCTATAATCATTTAAGCAGACAAAAAGGTCTTAAGAAAATGCATTGTGTTGCCAAAACATGTTTTGGGTTTTCTTTTTTTATTCTTTTTTCACTTTAGCATTTCTGAAATCAGGATGAGAATTACAAACAACAAAATAAGAAAGCTTTGTACCATAGTTTAAATTTCACCTTTTTCCCTTTATCATTTAAACAGACAAAAAGGTCTTAAGAAAATGCATTGTACTATGTTGCCAAAACATGTTTTGGGTTTTGTTTTTTTATTCTTTTTTCACTTTAGCATTTCTGAAATCAGGATGAGAATTACAAACAACAAAATAAGAAAGCTTTGTACCATAGTTTAAATTTCACCTTTTTCCCTTTCAGTGATACATAAAATAATGCTGAGCCTTAAGATGTAAGTAATCTTGGGACCAGCTGTTAGCATAATGGCTATGTTGCTGGACTCCCATGTAGTCGACCGAGGATGAGTCCAGGACCCAGCGGCTTAACCTCACACTAGGCGCATGTGCGTGCATGCCCAAGATCCCGAGAGGAGAGTGGAGAAGGGATTGCGGCATGGCCATCCCCCCTGGGGGGTGATATCTTGCTTTCTGTCTCTCTCTATCTTTCTGGCGAGTGTATGCACCCTACAGCAAAAACCTCTCAAAAAAAATTTAAAAAAAGATCTATGTAATCTCGGTTGCAATGAAATACAGTAAGACATATCTCATTACTTCTCAAAAGCCTCCAGTGACTCTCCACCTCATTCAGAGTAAAGTCATTATTGAGTTCCCCAAGACCCTGCTTGATCTATCCTATTCCCCACTTTTCCAACCTCATCTACTAACCACGCTGCCACCTGGCTACTAGATTCCATCTACACGAATATTCTCACAGGTCCTCAGATAAAATGGGTTTGCTCCTGCTTCAGGGCCTGAGCCCTGCTCTTCCTCTCCTTTAATACCTCTTGGCTGTTCCATCAATCCCTTTTCTTCCCTTGAGTGCCAGCTTCTCAGTAAGGTCTCCTTCGCTACCTTATCACAAATTACAAAACCTTCTGATACTCTTCTCTGTTTTCGAACATGGAATTTAATTCTTTTTAGCTTTTGGTTTTGGTTTGTTTTTGCCCTAGGACACATGTGCTCACCAGAGAAAAGGGGAAATTGAGAAAGCATCCCAGAGCAAAGACGGACATAACACAATACCTTTTCCTCGCTTCTCCTGTCAGGATTTTGGGCATGCATGCACATCATCCTGGCATATCTTTCAAACTGCAGGGACTGGGACTCAATCACAGAATAGGCCACATGGGATCTAGCATCTTAACCAATATGCCACCTGCTAGGCCTTTTAAAAAAAATTAATTCTAACTGATACAATGTATACACATATTTCTTTTCTCCACCAATTAGAATACATAAGCTTTTTAAGTCTGAGCAGTGATTTCCAGAAGATTAAGAAATGGTGAACTTCTGTGACTTAGAACTGTATTTCTAATTAAGTTCACAAGCTATGTGTCTCCACCACTTAGCTCCTACAAGCTTACGATTTAGAAAATTAAGTAAAAGTTAGAATGTACAATAAAATATTATCCCTAAACCCAAAGACAGACAGTATGTTCATGGGGTGATGGGACACTCTAACAATGTTTCCTTTACCAAGGCTGTTTTTGTTATTTGTATAACAAGATAAAAATCATTACACTTCCGGGCATGTGTGTGTGCGTGCCCAAGATCCTGAGAGGAGAATGGAGGAGAAGGGATTGCGGCGTGGCCATCCCCCCTGGGGGGTGATTTCTCGCTTTCTGTCTCTCTGTCTCTGTCTGTCTGGCGAGCATACGTGCCCTATAGCAAAAACTTCTCCAAAAAAAATCATTGCACTTAATTACACACACTTTTCCTTTCTAGCCACTGTCTAACAGGTTCTCTCCATTGACCTGCTTATTTATACGTCTTAGCTTGGTTTGAAAGGCTCTGAACAATTTGGCTACGTGCTTTCTGTTTCTCTATCCAGTGTCTTTCTTAAAGCCATGTGCTCTTCCAACTGGTTCAGACACTACCCTTTGCCTCTCCTTCCCCTACACTTATATTAACAAGAGTCACCCATCAGTAAGGACCTTCCCTATCTTCCCCTCCTATGCTGAGCCTGTTCACATCCCATTTCTGCAAACATCTCCTCAGATCCCTATACTTGAAGTTAGAGTGTTTATGGCTCTTAGCTTTGACCGAGATTACTACCTGAGCAATATGTTGACTGTTATGCATAGTGACATTGATTTTATTGTTGTCCTAAATTATTCAAAAACTTTACTGTTACTTAACTTGCCACATATTTTCCTTTCTTTAAATGTCCTTGGCATTTAGACAGCTTTGAAATATAGTAAGCTCTAGCCAAATGTGCAACAATATAAATATCTTGATCATTGTTTAAAAGATAAGTCAATTGATTAGCATACGGAACTGTTTTAACATCACGTACATTTTGTATTATCTTTTTGGTACTTCTTTTGTCCAATATCTCCAAATTGTTAACTGGAGAAGAGGCTCAAAAAAGAAAATTTAACGCGAAGACTAGGTCTTCTCAAAATCCAACTGAACCTTTATTGTACACATAATTAAATTAAACTCCACAGTATGCAAAACAAAAAAATTAACTTAATTGTGAAAGGTAGAAAGAAACAATCATCAGAGTGTGGACAGCATCCTTCCTCATGGGCTCGTCATTCATCATATCAGTATTGTCAGGTCTAACACTTTGGAAGATTTTTTTTATATGTAATATTTTTGCCTTAAGAACAATTTCACTGTAATTTTGATGAGACATGATTTCTGCCCTAACATTACACAAGAACAAACTACCGCAGTTAAAGAAGATTTATATGTTTCCATTAGAAGAAAACTCTCTCTGCCTCTGGCATTTCCTTGCAAGTTCTGGGTCCTTTGAGCAAAGGCATTTAAACGCCAATTTAATAATAATTGCATAAGAAGATATTCCACAATAACAAGGCCTCCGTTCTCTGCTTGTAGTAGATTTGTTCATATTCTAGGGTAATAAAGATATGTCTCTGGAGGTATCTGATGTGACGATTTGCCAGAAGTTCCTTATAAAAGTGGAAGTGTCCTAAATTCAGTATTTCTCAGGTGTGATACAAATCTATTGTGTATACCATTCCACACTCCATATCACTCCCAATGGGATTCAAAACACAAGGAGAACTGATGCAAACATGAAGCTCATACTGCCTGCTGTATTGTACCATGGACAGTAAACCACCTATATCCATTAGCGCACATTGTCTCCTTACCAATAGAAGCTACAGAAATGCAGCAAGTAAACCTATCGACAGTCTGCCTCTTAGGCGATTTGTAGTTATACCAAGTTCAAAATATTTTACTAATGTATCACCGTTAAGCAATTAGAACGTCTTGTGGGAGTCAAAATTGGTACATGCTCTTAGCATGAGTTTAAGCCACTAGGTCCCAGACTCAAACTGTGGTCGACAACATGGGAGTCAGCGACATAGCCATTGCACCAACTGCTGGTCCCTAATTTTTTTTTTTGAGAGAGAGATTTTGCAATAGGGGATGTGTGTTTGCCAGAGAGACAAAGACAAAGAGATAGAAAGAGAAATCACTCCCACATGGGGATGGCCATGCTGGAATCCCTTCTCCTCCGTCTTCTTTTGGGATTTTGGGCTTGCACACTCTCTATTACAGTTAGTGTATGCATGCCCTGGATTCTACCCCAAGTAAACACTGTAGAGAAACCCTAGCACATACCTAAGAGATAGATACAGTTGTGCAGTGTTGTTCAAAATAGCCCCAAACTGAAAATAATCCCAGGGACATCAAGATAGAATTAATACAGAAATTGTTAAGTATAAATACCATTGTATATCATACATCTATTAAACACATCATCTACAAATACAATATTATGTCATCTATCCACAGAAATATAAAAACCCATCAAGATGGATTGCTCTTGCAAATATATTATCGAGTGGAAGAAGCAATCACAAAATAAAACAACTGTATAATTCATTTACATAAATTTCCAAAACAGAAGCAAACTAGTATCTTCTGGGGACAAACTATTGGAAAGATAAACCCAATGAGGCAAGCAGGAACTGATGGTCACATTTCTCTGGTGGATGCTGCTGATGCTACATCTGGTAGGGGAAGATTCCATTCCAACCATGGCAAATTTCTACTTGGTCTGGTGAGTTCGTAAATGTTTGCTTTGGTATTTTTTCATTGTACATATATTTTCTACACTCTTCTGTGTGCATAAAATATATCACAAGAAGAAAACCAAAAAGACAAATTAATGATGGGTCTAACTCCATAGCCATCCATATGAATGGGAGATGCAGTCACAGAGTTAAGAAAACACCTTGTTTATTTTTCTTCCTCATATTTCTCATGGCTTTGGCTTGCTGTAAGTACTAATTATCTACTGTTTGTGTTGCTGCATATGCATTTTAATAGCTGTTCACTGATCTAGTCTGACCTTCTGCTTAGTAATTTTGAATAGTCAGCAGGAGGCATTAAATTGCATCTAGAAACAATACATTATGTAATATTATTTTTAAAAATAAGATAAAATGATGCTAGGGCTTGCAAAGCAACAAAATGTAAATGAAACCCTTTGGACAGAAGACATGCCTTTAATTGGAACAGAAATGTCACACAATTTAAGTGCAATGGTCTTGAGGGGAAAAAGCCTCAGAACATCTTGTTTCTTCCTCCTCCCGGGATTCTGAACTGAAATCTCTTTAATCATTTTCTCACTTCTGAATTTCAGCTCTGAACAGGCTAGTCCACAATTTGACAAATTTGTTTCAGAAAGATTGTTGCCAAGGTTATTTCCTAATCATTTAGGGTAGGATTATTTGAGGAATAAACTAAAGCTAAGAGAGGATTCCAAAACAGATCTCCCTAATTCCAGAATCTTTGTAGTCAACTGCCCCACGACGGTCTCCCTAAGATGACTCTGGGTGGTATCTGGTGCCAGTTATTGAATCTCCTTGTGAGGCTATACCTAGGTCTCATCAACCTGATTTGGGATGCAATTGTGACTACAGAAGTTGTATAAAATCTGCCTGCCCTAATCAAATAAAAAATCAAATAGAAAAGGTGTCAACAGGGACCAGCAGATGGTGTAATGTTACATCACTAAACTCCCATGTAGTACACTGTGGTTTGAGTCCCGGACCCAGCACCTTGAAACTCGTGCCCGGCGCATGTGCGTGCGTGCCCAAAATCCCAAGAGGAGAATGGAGGAGAAGGGATTGCATCATGACCATCCCCCCTGGGGGGTAACTTCTCGCTTTTTGTCTCTCTCATAAGTGCACATAACCTATAGCAAAAATCCCTCAAAAAAAAGAGAGAGAGAGAGAGAGAGGAAGAAAGAGAGAGAGAGGAAAGGAAGGAAGGAAGGAAGGAAGGAAGGAAGGAAGGAAGGAAGGAAGAAAGGAAGGAAGGAAGGAATGGTGTCAATGATATGATCAAATTTCTGTAGTATGATTTCATGGAAAGCCCCATGGATCAGGGTCCAAAGACTATAAAATGTGACCATGGGCAAATCATACAACTTCTGTACATAATTTTTCTTTTTTTTTTTTTTTTCTTGGAGAGGTTTTTGCTATAGGGCACGTGCACTCACCAAAAAGACAGAGATGCTTAGAGAGACAGAAAGCGAGAAATCATCCCCCGGGGGGGATGGCCACGCCATAATCCCTTCTCCTCCATTCTCCTCCCGGGATCCTGGGCACGCACGCACACGCGCCTGGTGTGAGTTTAAGCCGCCGGGTCCGGGACTCGAACCGTGGTCGACTACATGGGAGTCCAGCGACATAGCCATTATGCTAACTGCTGGTCCCTATACATAATTTTTCTAATCTGAAAATATACTGATACCTGTTAAACCAATTTTGTATTGGATAAACCAAATGAGATAGAAGAAATGACTTGTGAATTTGATATCATCCTGCAAATACTTTGCTAGTATTACAAAGGCCAAATGAAGAAGATATTCCACATTACTGCCTTTTAATGTTCTTAAACATTGTATTTATTTAAATTCAACTGTCTCCTCATTGACATTAGCCACTCTCTTTCTGGTGGGAGCTCATTTGACCAGGGTAAATTACTATACTCCCCTAATCTCCATCTGTAAGATTTATAACTCTACAGAAATCCACTTTACAGGGGTGTAACTAGGGAAAATGAATAGAAAGGCAGAATGGCGTAGAACATTGGATTAAACTGTGGGTTCTAATTTTCTTCTGCGTGACCTTGCAAGTGTGAAGCAAAGATTGCTCATGACTTACGTATTCTAATGCTTAATATAAGGAGTTCAATGAGATAAAGAGCCTTGCCGTCTGTCCAGAGTAGAACATATGCTTTGAAGCTTTCTATAATAACATTGAGGGGCTGGCTGCAACCCAGCTCTCACCATGTCCTCCAAAGTGAGCTCCATTGCAAGATAGACCCACTCCCATTAGCAGTTGCTATGGCTATGGCAATAAAACAAGATTCTTCCCTGTGCTAAGTTAACTGGATCATGTGGGGTCTGAATCCATGACCTTGGCCTTGTTAGAGTGCTCTAACTAGGTGAGGTAGCAGGCCCAGATGGTAATAAGATGTAGAACACTTTGCAGAAGTCACTGTGTACTTTTATAGATCAGAGATGGCTTCTGAAAACTTAGTCCTTTGATGACATTTGCTATTTCACCCCTAGGAACTTAGTCCATGGTTCCACGGAAGCAAAAAGAGAGAGACAGATGGTCAAGCTAGAGGGAAGGAAAATGAGAACAAACATAAAGGGAAGGAAAAAAAATGCTTAAAGGAAAAGGTTAGATTTCTGGCCAATGCCCATAAAGGTGAAATATGATGGAAAGCTTATAAACTCAAAGCCTGAAAAACTAACACATAGACATTAGCACTTACAGGACAAAGTTTTGCAATCAAAATGAAATATTCCCCTTTCAATAGAAGACGTTATCATCAAAACAAGATACAGAACACAACTGGATTGGTAAATATTCATGAAAGGTTTCCAACCATAAAATATATGTTGAGGTGGAAAAAAATAACACTTCAACTATGAATGCTTAAGAAGAACTCCAAAGATAGAAGAACCAGGGGAAGACCACCAGCTGGCTAAGGATATTTCCAGCAGTGGGGACAGAGTTCTTTGCAACCCTTGTTACTAAGGAAATTTCAGAGTCAGTCTATAAATAGCTCTCTCCCATTAGTCCCATTAAAAATGAGGTTCTGTAGCAACACTGCAGCTCTGCTTGCTGCTGAAGGAAACTGGATTCCCATCACTTCTTTTTCTTTGTTGTAGAAAGCAAGAGAGGAAAAAAAATAATAATAAACACCACAGAAAGAACACAGAAGAAGTTGATGGATGCCTAGCTCAGGGCTGCAAAGCTTCTATTTCACAGGATTACTCTTTAAATTCTTGCCACTATGGAATAAATGTATGATGCTCCCCAGGTTAAACTAGGCAGGAGGTCAGCTGTGATACTTCAGGAATGGCATCTTATGCCTACTTTTTATGTATCCATGAAGAGAGGATTAATAAAGTAATTCTGTAACTTTTGGAGTCAATCCTAACTCCCTTGCAAAGTTTCTTTCACACAAGACATTCACAATAGAATTTTTTAATCCCTCTATTGTAAACTCTTTCTTCCACACATCATCATTTTTGCCTCCTTTCTTCTTCTATTTGTTTTATATTTAACTTGTTACCATCAAATCACTAGGTAATTAAAAAAAATCACTAGGTAATTTGAGAATATTAGTTTTTGTCCAGGAATGAAAATGTCAGCTGGGCTGGGAGGGGGGGAATGGCTGTGATACAACTGACTGGACTCAACAACAGTAGATAGTTTTATCAAAATCATTTCAATTAGGACCTTCGAGACTAATCCTTGGTAAAACTGTGCACAGGGAGAAGATTATTTCAATAACTTCCCCTATTCCCTTCATTTTGGAATTCTCCCACACAGAGATTCTATGACCGTATCTTGAAACTCCACAGAGTCAACTCCCTGAGTCTACATACACTGTATTGCTCACTATTCTTCTCTTCCTCCCTGAAAGCAAAACTGAACTTTTTCCTCAAATCTGTAAATTCAAACCGATTAAAACTCAAACAGATTATAAAATTCATCTGGAGGAGTGAATAGTCAAGAACAGTGAACAAAACTCAACTGAATCAATTTCATCGTCGTACTTGCTTAATCTGACATTATACATCTTTTTTTTTTTTTTAGAGAAATTTTTGCTATAGAGCATGTGTGCTCGCCAAAGACAGAGAGACAGAGACAGAAAGCAAGAAATCATCTCCCTCCCCAGGGAAGATGGCAAAATCCCTTCTCCTCTATTCTCCTCCTGAGATCTTGGGCACACATGCACATGGTATGGGTTTCAAATCACCAGGTCCAGGACTTGAAACAGTCCACCACGTGGGAGTACAGCAACATAACTATTATGCCATCTGCAGGCCACCATCATCCATCGTAAACACATATACACAATAGCAAAAACCTATTTTCTCTGTATAGCCAGTGGCATGGTAGTAAAGGTGGCTGGATACATGACCAACTTCATAGCTCGTGTCCTGGACCTGGCAGCTTGAAAAATACACCAGGTGCAGGTGCAGGCACACCCAAAATCCTAAGAGGAGAATGAAGGAGAAGAGAATAGAGTGTGGTCTTTTCCTGAGGCGCAATTTCTCACTTTCTCACTATCTTGCTGCAGCTCTGTCTCTCTATCTCTTCCGCCAAAAATCTCACATCTCTAAAGCAAAAGAATTAAAGAAAGATGGATAAAAAAATCTATCGTCTTCTAGTTAACATCCCATTTCCTTGTCTCCTTTTTTCAGCAAAACTTCCACTCCTGTGAATTATTATTATACCTTTCTTGACTTCATTGCATTACATTATCCCCTCCTTTCTGATGTACTGGGCTTTCATTCATTCCCACTTCACTAAAACTGTTAACAGTAATGTGAACAATGAACTTCAGGCTGTCAGTGGCTTTCTCATCTTATTTAACTTCTCAGCAGTAATTTACTCAATAAACAGAGCTCATCTCACCTGCCTACTTGAAATAGATTCTTCTCTTGGGTTCTATTACTGAAAACCATTAGATCGGGACCAACAGAGGGCATAATGGTTACATGGATCGACTCCCATGTAGTCAACTGCAGTTCAAGTCCTGGACTCAGAGACTTAAAACTCACACCAGGTGTGTGTGTATGCATGCCCAAAATCCTGAGGGGAGAATGAAGGTAAAGGGATTGCAGGGTGGCCATCACCTCTAGGGAGTGATTTCTCACTTTCTGTCTCCAGCAAGAGCATGTACCCTATAGAAAAAAAAAACTCAAAAAAAATTAATTAAAACCAAACAAATAAACAAGAAAACATTAGATTTCCTCTTTTCCACTGGCCACTGTTGGCTTCTCTCTCTCTGCCTGACATAACTCTGTCAAATGATTCAAGGATTCTGTTCTATGTCCTTCACTTTTCTTTGCCTATATTCTCTCCATTTCTGTGTATTTAAATTCTATCTATTAATATATGTGAGAATCATCCAAGTTTTCAACTTAATTCTTGATATTCTATGAACTTGAACTTTGGGTATCTAAGATCCTTTGTGCACCTCCACATGGGTTCCTGGTAGTCATTTCAAGATTAACACTGCCAAAACAGAATTCATACTATACCACATCACCTCCAAGGTTATTTTTTCTTATCTTTCCTATCCAGTAAGTGACACAGCTAACTAGCCATTTGTTCAATCCAAAATTCTAATATCTTTTATTTATTCTGCTCCATTATATCACAAATTAAGTTAACTCAGTAAGTTTTATCACTTTTATTTCTAAAACATATCCTTAATACATTTCCTGTTTTCTGTATGCAAGAAAATATTTGTATCGAGCCACTCTTTTTTAAATGGATTATGGTAAATTATTGTTCTCTTCTCTTGACTATTTGAGATCTGTTCTCCACAGAGCAGTTGGATGACCTTTGTAAAATATAGGTTAATCTCCTCTCTTGCTCTCTCTCACACACAAACATATATACTCATGCTCTGATTACCCAGCTATAGCTTCCAATGGCTTCCCAAAGGATTTAGAATAAAATCTAAATCCCTCATCATAACCATCAAGGCCTTAATGCACAGAGCTACTTGGAAAAAACAAAAGTCTTCAAAAATCTACATGCTATTATAGTCCTCTTTTTCTCTGCCTTGGCTAGCTGCTTTTTATATCTCATATCAACATCATCTTTTAAGTAAGCTTTCTCTGACCACCTAATATAAAATAATGAGATCATTGTCATATAATTATTTTTACTTTTTCATAGCATACATAAATTCACCTATTATCTTGTTCATCTATTTGCTACTTATTTATTTATCTCTCCTCTGCCCACTCCATCTCTGTTGGAATATAGGCTCCATGATGAATCTCAAGTATTCTTTTATCACTGTATCATTTTTACCCATCTTAAAAGAAGGGAAAATACATGTTGCACATATACACTATGAAATATTACTGAGCCATAAAAAAAAAATGAGACAATGACACTTGATACAAAGTGAATGAATATAGATTTAATGCTAAGTGAAGCAAGCCAGGTCATGAAAGAGAGGCATTGTATGTCCCTACTTAATACATACCAAATGTTGGGGCCAGGCACATGTGCATGCGTACCCAAAATCGCAAGAGGAGAATGAAGGAAAAGGGAT
>NW_006159494.1:3250454-3286050 GCF_000334495.1 Tupaia belangeri chinensis
CCCACACACAAAGGGGGTGATTTCTCACTTTCTGTCTCTCTCTGTCTCTCTAGTGTGGGAACATGTCTTGTACCAAAAATCTCTCTTAAGTATCTGCACTCTATGGCAGAAACTGAAAGATTGGAAGGTACAGTAGCAGGGCAGGCAACTGTAGATAAGACAGATAGTACAGAGGGCAGAGGATAATAGGGAATGGGAGAAAAGGGGTCAAGAAAAAAGAAAAAAAATTGATCAGACACAAAAAGGAAAAGTTATCTGTTAATTATAATGTATAAAGTAATATCTTTGACTTGACTAATATGTACTATATTCATTCTTGGAAAAGCCTGTTTTGTACACTGTAAAGATGTACAGTGATTAAATGTAATTTTATAAAAAGAATTAGAAAGTTTGAAGATATAATAATAGGAAGAATAATTATAGATACCAGAGACTATATAGGAAAGTGCTGATTAGCAGGAAGTGAGTGGGAGAAACTGAGGATAAAAACTTAACAAGGGGCTGACGGGTGGTGTGGTGGTTAGAACACTGGACTCCCACATGACTGATCACAGTTTGAGTCCTAGACATGGAAGCTTGCTTTCTCACTTTCTCTCTCTCATTCTCTCTCTCTCTCTCTTTCTCTGGTCAAATTAAATAATATTAATAATAAATAAAAATAAAAATAATTTTTAAACATTAAAAAAATTATGTCAAGGATGATGTATATCGTAGTATCTTTGACTTGATTAACTTGCACTGCATTTATACTTTGAAAAAAACATTGTAGGTTATAAAGATGTACAAGTATTAAATATAAATAAGAACTCATACAATAAAAAAAGAGAAAATAAGAATTTGTTAATATTTTTTTAATTGTAACTGAGAAATTAAGGGGAAAATTTATCTGCAGCTGTGAATAAAAAATGCCCCAAAAGGGGTAGATATGGAAGTGAGACTTCTAAGTAAGCCTTTTTATATAATACACTTTTGAATAAAACCTATAGATATGTTATCTATCACACAATAATGTATATCTGGCAAATTGGCCTAAATTCATAAGGCTGTAAGTCCCAAATGTTCATGTGGGTATAGTACTAGTAAATGATCAACACTTTGGGAGAGACCACTTAGTATTATATTATAAAGTTAAATATGTGTATATTCTATGACCCAGCAATTTCATTTTCATCTGTAAAACCAATTCTTGCTCGTTAGCAATAGAAGACACAATTAAAAATTTCATCATAGTGGTGAAAAGTTACTTTCAGGAATAAGACTGACTACTGAAGAATTTCTGCTGAGACTTTACCCTCCATATCCCAGTCTAGAAAGTGGACGGGCAGAAACTCAGATCTTCTGAGATGCTTACTGAACTTGAGCTGTGAAAAATTACTTTCAGGAATAAGGGACTACTGAAGATGTTCTACTGAAACCTCACCCTCCAGATCCCAATCTAGAAAGTCGTAGGGCCTCTGTATCCTTCTCTCTGTCTCTTTCTATCTCTTTCTAAATTTTTTAAAGTTTTTTAAATTATTTATTTTTTAAGGTATTTTCTTGGCTCTCAGCCTCTCCTTTATGTGGCTAGTTCTTGCCTTTGCCCACTCCCATTTAGGAGAGACAAAAACTCAGATCTTTTGAGATGCTTACTGAACTTGAACTGTGAAAAATTAATTTTGCGTGGCATACAAGCACACTACGCAGTTTTCACTTTTTGCCTTAAAAGAATTACTGTCTTTTCTTTTTTTTTACTCTTTTTTTCTCTTTCTCTGTTTTCTTTTCTTTCTCCCGTTTTTTTTTTTTTTTTTTCATCACTTGCTGCACAGCCTCCACACACTGAGTGTCTAGACAGGTTTAAGTGAACCACAGCCAAACATCTGAATACTATTAGGGTCAGAATATTCAATTCCCACTGAATCTGACAGACAAAGGGAGGAAAATGGAATGGCAGAGAGGTTGCAGATCACCTCTTCCTACACATCTCTAAATGCTCAGATTGAACTTCAAAATTAGGAAGAAATGTATAACCCATCAGATGACCAGAAATCACAACAAGGGCACAGGAAATACGAAAAACCAAGAAAATATCTCTCCTCCAAGGGAAAAGAATAACTCCTCTTCATCCACAGACAGTACAATGGAACTTGTGGAAATGTCTGATAAAGAATTTAGAATATTCATAGTGACAAAACAAACAGAGGTTCAAGAGAAGAGAGACAATGAACTACAGAAGAGGCAGGAGAAAAGAGCTGACACATTCTAGGAGTGAGGAAGTTCTTGCATGATCTGAAAGAGGAAATATAGATCATAAAAAAGAATCAAATGGAACTGTTAGAGATGAAGGCTGTAATACAGGAAATCAAAACCTCCCTTGAAAGTATTGAAAGCAGATTAGATCATACAGAAAATCGAATCTCAGATGTAAAAGACAGACTTGCTGGCCTAGAAAAATCCACCATGAAAACTGAGAAAATAGCCCCCCAAAATGAGAATAATATACAAGAAATACTAAATACCACTAAACATCCAAACATCCAGATAATCAATATCCCAGAAGGTGAAGAGACTAATAAGGGCATTGACAATCTACTCCATGAAATCTTTCCAAACCTAGAGAAGCATTCAAAAATCCAGACCCAAGAAATACAAAGGACTCCAAATAGAATCAACCCAAGAAGATCTTCTCCAAGACACAGTACAGCCAGATTGACCAAAACCAAAGACAGAGACAAGATAGTAAAATTGGCAAGAGAGAAGCATCAACTTACTTACGAAGGATATCCTATCAGGCTAACAGCGGACCTCTCATTGGAAACAATGCGAGCAAGGAAAGAATGGGAAAATATATTCAAAGTATTAAGTGACAAACAATTTTAAGCAAGAATACTATACCTGTCAAGATTATCCTTTACATGGGAAGAAAAGACAAGAACATTCTCAGATAAACAAAACCTGAAAGAATTTACCAGCACCAGGCCAGCTCTCCAAGAAGTTCTGAATGGAGTGCTATACCAGGAAAACTCAATACAGACACACAGAAATAAGAGTTCAAAAACAACCAAGAAAATGATCCACTTAATGATAGGGACAAGTCCGGAGTTTAATGTTATCTTTCAGAATTTAAACAGAAAGAATGGACCACAACAGAAAAGAGATTAATAACAGGAGCCTGAACTGGTGAAATAAAATTTTATGACTTGTGACTAAAACATTACTGATTTTCTTCTATGCTGTTTTTCCAGATTTAAGGATTTGTGTCTTCAATTGAGAAGTCAAGGTTCATATACCTACTAATTGAACAGAATCCTAACCTGTTTCCTGGCTTTAAGTCTTAAGCAAATTACTCTGAACACTTTTTGACTTTGGTTTATTAAAGCTATAACTGCTTTTCTTGAAATTAATATGTATATTAAAAATAATAATAATGATACCTATTTAAGGACTGCAGTAAGCTCTGTAACTTAAGCTAGGTGCTACTTTATAATATGTTCATTCTACTCACAGAGTTTCATGCCTGAAATCTGACATGTGTTCACAGATGTGTATGTATCAGCTGAATTTTCCATTAAAAGTATTTAGATTAAGTTATTTTGGGACTCAGAAAAATGTGGGGGGTAAAAAAGGAATAGAAAACAACTGTAGATGCCAGAGACAATGTGGGAGGAGGGTAGGAAATGGCAGAGGGTGAGAAATAGGGGGGAATATATATATATAGGGGAGAATATATATATATATATATATCAAGAAATGGAAAATTATTTGTCAATGATAACATGTGTGATTAAGCCACTACACAGTGTATTCTGGATGGGAAATCACATTTTGTATGCTGTGAAGATGTTCAGTGAATAAATGTAAAATAAAATATAATAAAAATTTCATTATAGCACTGATTATAATAGCAAAACCAGAAAACCACATAAATTACTATGACTAGACCAAAAAACAATCACACAGTGAAACTGAAGGAAGCTCTCAAACTCCTAAATCTCAACAACAGAAAAGCAAGCAATCCAATTCAAAACAGTCAAAGGATTTGAAAGATAGTTCTTGAAGAAAGATACACAAATGTTCAATAAGCACATAGAAAGATGCTCAACATCATTAGTCATTAGAAAAATATCAATCAAAACCCCAATTAGAAGACACTTCATACATTTTAGGGAGTGTTAAATAACAAGTGTTATCAAGGATGGGAGAAATTGGAATTTCTCAGGCATTGCTCCCAGGAATGTAAAATGGTGCAGCCACTGTGGAAAACAGGCACTTTATCATAAAGGTAAAACAGAGCATTACCATTTGACCTAGCAATTCCACTTCTTAGGATATATCAAAAGAATGGAAAGCAGGACTTCAGATATTTGTATAGCAATGTTCATAACAGCATTATTGACAATAGCAAAAAAGTAGAAACAACCCATGTCCATAAACAGATGAATAAACAAAATGTGGTACGTACATTCAATACAATATTACCTAGCTATAAAAATTAATGAATTTTTATATGTGTGACAACTCGGATGGACTTTGAAAACAAGTTTATTGGAATAGCTACACAAGGACTCATATTTGTGTGATTCCACTTAAACGAAGGACAAGAATAGTCAAATTGATAGAGACAGAAAAGTACAAGAATAGTCAAATTGATAGAGACAGAAAGTAGTGAGCAATGGTTCAAGGGCAGTAAAAAAGGGGACTGATTGTTTAATGTCTACAGAGTTTTAGTTGGGGCTTATAAAAAATGTAGAGCATAGATGATGCTGATGTTTACAGGACACTGAATATATTAAGTGTTGCTAAATTGTACATCTAAACTAAGTATGCTTAAAATGGTAAATGTTATATTGTGACATTTTGCCACAGTTTTAAAAAATTGATTAAAAAGGAAGACAAGTAACAGGGTAATGATAATCTATGCAACCTGTTGAAGAGGATGATAAATTCTGCCAGGCACTATGGTAAAAACCAATGTCACTGAATCTTAATGAGGCAGGAGTTCAAAGAAATCCTCGGGTCATTTAGGTTATAGTTCTATTTTTTACACTGTCACAAACATAATTGGCTCAGACAGTTTGTCTCTAGCCAATAATTATAATCCTGGTTCAAGACCATTTTATGAAACCAAGACTAAGTCCTAGGCTTTTGAGAGATAACATCAAAAACAATAACAAGTGTAGTAGTCATAATAATAAAATTTAAGGGATATAAATATATGATTTATTTAGGTAATTTTAAACTTGACAAACTGACCTTGACAGTCATATATAGTCTAGACATTTTGCCAATGATTAAATGGAATCCAAATTTTAATGACTCATTTATGATAGCATAGCTATTTTTATCATGGCTATGTTTCCTGACTTATAATGAAGAGACTTGCCTACTTTGTCACACTCAGATAATTTTTACTTATCCAGATGTATAAATATAACAGATTTAAGAGCTAAGTACTAGATAGTCTTTTGATTATATAAATTATATAACTTCAAATTGCTGATGACACTTAAATGAGAATTAATTGAAATTAAACTCAACTGAATTTCAAACAGCCCAACTCATCCATGAAAATGTATTGGGGTCAGGCAAAAAAAGTGTCACAACCATAAATACTATTCCAGGAATTTATCTGACCACATTCTGGTCAATTTTGACTCCTACTGCTCCTTGGTCATTGTTTTACTGATTAATTGAGTAATTCCCTCTCCATTTGGCACTATAGATAGCTCTTCTAGCCTCTATGATCAGCACAGCATATAGGCTTTCTGTTGCATACCATTCTCCACCCACCCACATCAAACAACATGATTTTGTTATTTGTCACGTATATCTGTGAGCCACAGAGATAAATAATACATGCTTCATCCGACTTGTGCTACCTCAGACTGAACCTCCCCCTTCCAACGCTCATCAGGGATTGTTTATAAAGGTGGGAGATTTCGACCATGCAAATAAATGCCTAAAAGTCACCTAATTTTACAATATAATTAACATTCAGACTTACTCTGTAACTTCAATAATAATGTAATAGCTTAACTCTACCTGCCCACTTGCACCTTGTAGCTAGTCTGGCTATTTCCGGCTGCTAGAAAACACTTTCTCATATTTAACTAAGCTATGTCTCCTCCTAACTTTTGTCCATTGCTTTTAGTTGTGCCCTTGGGGTGCAATAGAATGGACCTGTTCATCTTCTTCTATTCCAATACAATGTACCTGTCACAAGTCTTTCTGTACATCTGCTGTTCCCCTTTCTAAAATAAGAGCAATTCAAATTCCTTCAGTAATTTTATAAAATGACTTTTTGAAACATCTTAATGCCCCTGTCACTATCTCAGAACATGGTCCAGATTTTCCATGCTCTTCTTCAGGAGCGATGTACAGAGGCAGATTCAGCCCTACCTGGGTACTGGTCGCCACTGCTGAGAGGAATGAGACCAAGCTTCCCCATGTTTCAAATATACATCCTTTCTATACCTGCATGGTGCTCCCTTCAGCATCTTACTCCATTTACATCCTCATCCCTTTCCATAGTCTTGGCTATTTCCTCTTTTCTAGGTGGTTACAACTCACTTTCCTTGGCAGGGACATCTCTTTCCATTCATGGAACTCCAGTATTCTCATTTATGCGACTTGACTTTCTTCTCTGTAGATGGAAGAGGGTAAATATTTTTCCCAATAAGCATAATTGAGAAGTATTTCTTAAGTCTTCATAGTGGGGGACTAACTAGCGATTATAAACATGTAACTGGAGGGCTGGCAGGTGGCATGGTGGTGGACTTTCACATGGCTGACTGTGGTTTGAGTCCCAGACCAGGAGGCTTACTTGCTTGCTCTCTCTCTCTTTCTGTCTCTCTCTTTCTCTCTCTCATTCTCGCTCTCACTCTGTCCTCACTGGTCAAATTAAAATAAATTAATAAGTAAATAAAATTTAAATAAATAAATAATTTCCCTTTTTAAAAAAATTTAACTGGCAGCTGTCTACCACCAGAAAAAAAAAAAAATTAGTTTATCTTCTCTTCCTGAAGGCCACTAGAAGTTCTATTCATTTACAATTACTAGTTGCAGTCTAGTTTTTCTTTTGTTGTTTTTGTCATTGTTTGTTTTAGATTTTTGCCATAGAAGGTGTATGCTCATCAGAAAGAGACAGAGAGAGGGAAAATGAGGAATCATCCCCCAAGGTGAGGTGACCATGCCACAATCTCTTCTTCTCCACCCTTCTCTTCTTCTCCACCTTCTCTCAGGATTTGGAGTACACATGTACATATGCCCGGAGTGTTTTTCAATCTGCCAGGTCCATGATGCAAACCACAAATTTTACCATGTGCAACCCTGTGCCTTAACCACCACACAACCTGCTGACTCCAGTCTAGGGTTTTCCAAACTAGAACCTGCCTAGAAGGCCTATACTGACCTTCATCCTCCCCGTCAGTTCTGCCAACCCGTCAGAATATGTGTGGCTCTTAAAAACTACCGACGGTCCCTCAGCCAAGGACCATTCAGAAAGTCTTTACTGCTGTTGTGAATTCAGTTGTTTTGAACACAGGTGATTTCTAATCCAGAACTAAGAATAATACTCAAGGCTCTAAGGTTTTACTCAGCTACCTGCTAGTCATGTGACACGGGCAAGTTGGTGAATGAATGTGAACTTCATTTTCCTACTTATGAAATGGAATAACACAGTTCAAATGGAGATTTTAATATTGTCCATATAAAACATTTAGCACAATATTTGCAATAAACAAACATTTAATTGGTAGAGAGATTAAGGGCTCAAAAATCCAGGCAGTGTCAGTACTTTGTTGTCTCAAATACAGTATTTTCCCACATAATGAGATTATAAAGACCTAGCAAAGAAATAGTTGAGGATTTTCAGAAACAGCAGACTGCATTATGGTTACATTGCTGGAGTCACATAGTCTGCAGCAGTTCAAGTCTCAGACACAACAGCTTAAATCTCATGTAGGTGTGTGTACGCGCATGCCCAAAACCACAAAAGGAGAATTCAGGAGAAGGGATTAGTGTGGCCATCCCCCCTGGAGGGTTATTTCTTGCTTCCTGTCTGTCTCTCTGGCAAAGGCACTTGGCCTATAGCAAAAATATTTTTTTAAAAAGAAATAGTTGAAGATTTTAAGTAAAACCATTATTATGAAATGTTTAGCCCTAACACATTTTTAAGAACAATTCAGAATTATTTATCCATAATTACTGAAAACCCATAGCAGACTGTGTAAAATGGTCAACAACAGCAACAAAAATTCTCTTCAATACTCCATTTAAGGGACAATACCAACCTCTAGAGGATGAAATTCTATTAAAACATAACCTTTTTAACAGTTTAATTTCTGCTGGGTAATTTTTCTTTTTGCTTTTTTACCAGAAAGACACAACGAAGGGGGGAAGACCTGTATGTTCTAATTGCAAATCAATCACAGAAATTATTGGCAGATTCACTGTTGTTAGATGAGCTAATATAATTTTCAAAACTCCCAACTGAGCTAATGTGATTACACTCAGTTCCCATTAACCAGGGGTCAGCCAGGGCCACCACGGGGTCAATAATGGTAGAAGGGATGGCAGCTGCTCAATAAAGGAAGTGTCCAGTCATCAGATTGCATATAGAAAGGCAAAGCTGCTCTCTCCTCATTCACAGAATGTCCAAAGGGCTGTACTTAAACATCTCAGAGGCGGCAAACCAAAACATAATACCAAGGCTAGAAAAATCTGAGTTCAGTTTCCTTTGCTACCTATTAGAAAGCTGGGGCCTGACAAAGACAGATCATTTACTTTACATTACCCAGAGCATTTGAGGAAGGGCTTAACTTCCCACACACCATGCCAAAAATGCAGCTGGGTCCAGTGTGGGGGTCAACGGAAGTGAGCCACCTATGAAATACACTATGCATCTTAAGGATGTGTTAATATTTTTTTCTATCCATACTCCCCCCAAAAAAGTGAGAAATGTAAAACATTGCAAATTAATATATGTTTGCAATTGTTTTCTAGTACTGCTTATGGCTTTTTCTGTGAATTACTGTTTATGCACTGTGGAATATAGTTCCGTCTCATATCTCTTTTAAACCAAGATGCTCAAGCCCAGACCTCTTTTTTGGCTCCAAGCTGCTGTGATTAAAAGGAGCTTTGTCCAAAGACAGTCTTTATAGATATGGTTTGCATTGACAGGCTTGATGTGTAAAGCATGATCTCCAAGTACATGTTGAAATCTCACCCTGTGTACATGCCACACTCACATCCATTACTTGACGCTCACTGCCCCCAAATAGCTCTCCCACACTTCTTTTCCTCTCCCTCTTATTCTGCTACCACCTTACCTTTTCTCCCACATTTCTCTTTTTCCTAGTCTCATCCATATTTCTTAGTGTGTTTCTCTCCCTCTTTGTCACAAAATTGCTCCTGATTTTGCCTTAGATCAGCTAATATATACCTGTAAGTCAATCTCATATTTACTTCATGATGACCATTACTAGACAAGTAAATGCAAGATAAATTTATAAACTGGGAACATGTAAACTCTGAAAAGCAAGTAAAGATTCATCAATCATAACTTTTTAATGAATGATAACCCAAAAAATTTGTCTAGAGAATTTTAGACTGAGAAGTAATAAGGGTCACTAAAAAAAGTCTCCAGTGGCACAAAGCCAGAGTGAGTAACATTTGATTGATGACACAAATATTAGTCTTAAAATTTAAATTGAAAAGAATTGATCCAGAGAAAATTAATTTTATTAAATAAAAATGAACATGGAAAGCTTTGAAATGGTTTAACTGCTCTTTTTTGAATATCGGTCATGAAATTAAATTGATTCAATATAATTAGCTCTGGAAACTGTTGCCATAAAAATTTTTCTGTGGCATAACAGTGACCAAAATATTTGCATTAAAATGGCTCGGTCAAAATATAGCCTATAAGGGGAACCAGCAGTTAGCGTAATGGGGATCCAGAGAAAATTAATTTTATTAAATAAAAATGAACATGGAAAGCTTTGAAATGGTTTAACTGCTCTTTTTTGAATATCGGTCATGAAATTAAATTGATTCAATATAATTAGTTCTGGAAACTGTTGCCATAAAAATTTTTCTGTGGCATAACAGTGACCAAAATATTTGCATTAAAATGGCTCGGTTAAAATATAGCCTATAAGGGAAACCAGCAGTTAGCGTAATGGCTATGTTGCTGGACTCCCACGTAGTTGACCGCGGTTCGCGTCCCGGACCAGGTGGCTTAGAACTCACGCCGGGCACGTGTGCGTGCGTGCCCAAGATCCCAAGGGGAGAATGGAGGAGAAGGGATTGCGGCGTAACCATCCCTCCTAGGGGGTAATTTCTCGCTTTCTGTCTCTCTGTCTCTCTCCTGTCTGTCTGGCGAGCGCACGTGCCTATAGCGAAAACCTCTCAAAAAAAAAAAAAAAAAAAAAAAAAAAAAAAAAAAAAAACAAAAACAGCATATGGCATGGTAGTTAAGCTCTGGATTCCCACATGGCTGACCGCAGTTCAACTCTCTGACCTGGTGGCTTGCTTTCTCTCTGTCTCCCTCTGGTGAGCATGCAAATTAAAATAATAATAATAATGATATAATTCTTTAATATTTGTGTGTATGTATATAGCCTATAACTATATTATGCCAATGATAATGATGTTTAAGACATGTCTAATAGTAACTCCACAGCTTCTATTACAAGGTAGATATTATCTTCAAAAATAAGGGTATTGGGACCAGCAATTAGCATAATGGTTATGTCGCTGGACTCCCATGTAGTCAGTCATTGTTCAAGTCCCAGACCTGGTAGCCTAAAACTTAACCAAGTACATGTGTGTGCATGAGCAAAATCCTGAGAGGAGAATGGAGGAGAAGGAATTGTGGCACGGCCATCCCCCCGGGGGGTGATTTCTCGCTTTCTGTCTCTCTGTCTCTCTCTGTCTTTCTGGTGAGCACATGCTCCTTTTAGCAAAAACCTCTCAATAAATAAATAAATAAATAAGGGTATTCATGTGACCAGCATGGCATAATGGTTACATCGCTGGACTCCCATGTAGTCAGTCATTGTTCAAGTCCCAGACCTGGTAGCCTAAAACTTAACCAAGTACATGTGTGTGCATGAGCAAAATCCTGAGAGGAGAATGGAGGAGAAGGGATTCCAGTGTGGCCAACCCCCCTGGGGGGTGATTTCTCACTTCCTGTCTCTCTCTGTCTCTGCAGCGAGTGCACTCACCCTATAACAAAAATCTCTCTTAAAAAAAAAAAAGGGTGAGGGTATGCAAATGTTTTAAAGAAACATAAATATGCTCTGCTCCAGTAACTGATACCTCAGCTTTGCAAGAAAGATTTAAATGATGACTGAGACACATAAGGGTCCTTGAATTTAAAGCATAATTTGGCTTAATTAATTGTGCATGGCCCTTATAAAACAAAACTTACCAACTGGCCCCCAAATGTGGTTAATTTATAGGGTATGCAGGTTAGTTATCAGTATTTTCCCCAGTCTTTTCACTGAATTATTGAGAAAGCATCAACACAGATCCTTAATCCAAGCCACAAAATTAGAAGAATCTCCCCACCTATAGAAAGATACTTAGGGAACCATTTACTGAGATCTCCCTTCAGCAGTGACTGTTATAAAAACAGTATAGGTGGATTGAGAGTTGGTTCATATAGCATGTGTAGATATATGTAAAAGTGTGTATGTGCGCATTCAATCTAAGTATCAAAGACTAGGTTATATATATATATATGTGTGTGTGTGTGTGTGTGTGTGTGTGTGTGTGTGTGTGTGTGTATAGTGAGAAAAGCAGCCCAGAGCAGTCGGTGGAATACAAGATCACTTAAATCGTAAAGGCCTCAGTGAAGGATAAGCCAGAGACGGTTACTCCCGATACCCATCAGAATTATTGCACAAAAAGGCGTATTTTCATTTTCACTTAACAAGCGGGATCGCTGCTAGAATTACATTTTTCACAGTGGGACTCCTACTCCTCCTTCTTCCCAGTAGTCTTGAATTCATAATGTAAAGGATAAGAGAGAACCAATCAATTTCCTCCATTATTTTTAATGAACCAATGCAAACTGCTGACCAACAACTTGTCCCCTCTTCTTGTCTTTCTCTTTGTTCTATAAACCAGCTTTTTTGGTCACTGTTTGGATAAACACATGTCTAGAAACTTGCTCATATGAGCAATTCATCCCAAGGCCTGGCTGAAACAAACTACTGTTATTTCACTTAATATGCCTCACCCTTCTTTTTAGATTGACACCTTGTATGTGTGCATGTAACTGACATACATATCATTCTATATAAACACAATTTCCAGTGGCAGCTAGCCTGGTGAAGGTGATTCTGAGAGAGTGGGCTTTTCAAGGCAGGGCTAATAGCAGGTTTTAAGTTCCTTAGATCAAAAGCAATAGGGCCTCCTGTGCCATGATGGTGAAGGCAGCTGGATCCACATGGCCAAAAAACACTCCTGGTGTGCATTCCTGAAATTTTGAAAAGAGAATGGAGGAGAAGGAATTGAAGCGTGACCATGACCCATGAGGGATTTTCTTTCTCTCTCTCCCTTCTCTCTCCTCCCTTCTCTCTCCTCTCCTTTCTTCTCTCTCTCTCTCCCTCCCCTGCAAGCACACATGCCCTCTAGCTAAATAAATAAATAAATAAATAATGATTGGATTGTGGTGCAGTGGTAAAATGCAATGCCCTGAAAGTCTCACCAACATGGGAAGGTTCTGTGTTCATGCCCAGGAACATCTCTGAACATGTTGGTCATGTGTGTGCCCTTGATCCAAGGATGTTTATCATGGCACCAAGACCCTGCTGGGGTGCTGCCTTTCTTTCTCTGTATCTTCTTCTGTCTCTCTGTCTCTCTCTCTGTCTCTCTGTCTCTCCCTCTCCCCATCAATCTTACTCATGAAAGGAGTAAATAAACTTCAAGAAGAAAGCTACTTATCCTATTAAAAAAGGACCATAAGCACAGTCAATGGTGGAAGCTCCAAATGGTATTGCCTGCCTGGAATATGGAAGAAAAAGCTGGTGATGTTTTTATGTACCTAACTCTACATAATAAGGCTCAATAAATAATTTGCTGATTATTTTGCCTAACATTGTTCTAAGTTTGATGCCTATGTATAAACAGCTACTTTATTCTAGGTTTAAAATACAATATGGAGTAGTTCCTAATCAATTATACAAAAGATTCAATATGAAGAAAGTTAGGGATAACAGAAAAAAACATATGCAGATGAAGATAAACAGCCTAGATTGTGAAGGGAGAATGAGGGGGAAATATACACCCATGAATGGCCCCAGGCAAAACCATCAAGGGTATAAACTTAGTCTCCAGCTGCCTCTAGTCTCTGCTTTCCTGGCTCCACCTCAGTGCTCTCAGTCTGTCACCAGAGTCATATCTGTGTTTCTAGCTTTGTGTTTTGAGAGTTTTGCTGTAGCATTAAGTGCAGACAGAGGGACCAGCAACTAGCATAATGGCTGTGTCGCTGGACTCCCATGTAGTCGACTGTGGTTCACGTCCTGGACCCGGTGGCTTAAACTCACGCCGGGTGCGTGCGCATGCATGCACAAGATCCCGAGAGGAGAATGGGGGAGAAGAGATTGCAGCGTAGCCATCCCCCCTGGGGGGTGATTTCTTGCTTTCTGTCTCTCTGTCTCTCTGTCTCTCTGTCTGTCTGGCGAGCGCACGCGCCCTATGGCAAAAACCTCTCCAAAAAAAAGAAAAAAGAGTGCAGACAGAGCAACAGAGACAGATACAGAGACAGAAATCGATAAATAACCATCCAGGGGGCTGGCCATGCCACAATCCCTTCTACTCTGTTCTCCTTTTGGAGTTTTGGGGAACCATACATGCCTGGCATGAGTTTCAAGCCACTGGGTCCAGGACTCAAACCACGGTTGGCCATGTGGGAGTCCAGCAACATAACCATTACACCATCTGCTGGTTCGTCTAGTTTTGCATTTTAAAAAGTGAACATTTTTAAACTGAAAAGTATTTAAGAAGTATTTAAGAAGAAATTGATAACTGCAATTTGCTTTGAACTGCATCTAAAAAAATAAGATAGACTAATGAATAGAGAGCTGGATGGTTGTGTGATGAAGCTAATGAAGTGTCAATGGCAGAATTTATAAATGGGGTAGGGAGGTATATACAGCGTCCTCAGAAAGTTTGTGGACAATGTGTACTGTCTAAAAATGATGTATGGATTTCAAAAAATTTTGGCATTAAATAAAGTTCATACTGGGACCAGAGGTGGTATAGTGGTTAAGGTGTTGTAATCCCATGTGGTCAACCATGGTTCGAGTCCTAAACCTGGCAACTTGAAAATCATGCCAAGCACATGTGCATGTGTGCCCAAAACCCCAAGAGGAGAATGGAGAAGAGATTACAGCATAGCCAACCTGCCCGAGGAGGTGATTTCTCACTTTCTCTCTGTCTCTGTCTCTGCTTCTTTCCAGTGAATGCACAGACCTCATGGGAAAAAAAATCTTAAAAAATAAATACCTCATACTTTGATTTCATTTTTCCATGAGATTTTTGAAGTTCCCTTGAATATACTTTGCTATATGTAGAAAATTTTTTCTAATTAAATACTTTTTTAAAAAAATATTTTGGTCAGTGGAAGCCCTTCAATTTTACTGAGTCCTTTTCATGTGAATCTACTTGTCTTTGACAGCTTTCCTACTATTTGTAAGGACAAAATGTTACTGTCTCATCTTGTATTTCCTGCCCTGACCTAGAAACAGACAATTCAGAGAGAAACAGTATTTCAAAACAACAGTCTTAGTGCTAGAAAAACTCATAGTCACTGGGTTGGTCGTTATTCTATGACCTTGTCAGAGGACAATGCTCAGCTATAGATAGAAGCAGAGACAAAAACATAGAGACAAAGACAGCTATAAAGACAGAGCAAGAGGGACCAGCATATGGCATAATGGTTATGTCACTGGACTCCCATGTGGTTGACCACAGTTCGAGTTTGGACCCAATGGCTTGAAACTCATGCCAGGCATGTGTTCATGCATGCCCAAAATCTTTCAGAAGAGAATGAAGGAGAAGGAATTGCACCGTGGCTATCTCCATTAGGGAGTGATTTTTCGCTTTCTGTCTCTCTTCTGTTAAGCACACACACCCTATATCAAAAATCTTTCTCTAAAAAATAAAGAGAGAGAGAGAGAGAGAAAGACATAGAAGCACAGTGACAGAGACATAAATACAAAGATTAATTTTTTAAGTGATGTATGAGTTCATACTCATATTTCCTTTTCATGTTAACATCACAGAGATTTTTTTTTACCCTATACTGTACTGCATCTTTATTTTCTTTACTTCATACTGAGAATCTTAGTTCTCAAAACAGAGAAGATAACTGAATACATCACAATTTCTCTTGGCTCTAGCCTACGTTATACCAATAGCAGTTTCAGAGAGCTGATACTAATATGAACAATTGTGGTTACCAAACATGATTAAAAGTTTTTGCATGTGTTTTCCCCATTCTCCCCAGATATTTACATTGTACATTATCAACACTGTAATAGCAAATAGCCATTATATTGTCTACTCTCTCTTTTAATATTTATTTATTGTGAGGAATATACATGTATTTCAAAAGGTAATTGCATGCTTTATGCTCATCATCAGTCTTAACACTGAAGTCTCATTAATCATTTTTTAATATTTTTAAAGAAAAGTTCATAGAAACAACATTTCTTTATAGCTTACATGTTAATTACAGTTTGTGTCCTTCATCATTGAAATTCAGTTTTGCTGGATATAAAAGTCCTTGCTCACAAGCATGTTCCTTAAATAGTTTAAATGTATCAGGACCAGCAGTTAGCGTAATAGCTATGTCGCTGGACTCCCATGTAGTCGACCGTGGTTTGCGTCCCAGACCCGGTGGCTTAAACTCATGCCAGGCACATGTGCGTGTATGCCCCCAAGATCCTGAGAGGAAAATGGAGGAGAAGGGATTGCGGCTTGGCCATCCCCTCAAGGGGTGATTTCTCGCTTTCTGTCTCTATGTCTCTCTCTGTCTGTCTGGCAAGCGCACGCACCCTATAGCAAAAACTTCTTGAAAAAAAAATGTATTCTGTTATTTTCTTTTGACATAAAAAGGATCATTGTTGAAAAGACTGAAATCTAACTTTCCCATTAAGTATCACATGTTCTTTTGCCCAAAGCATTTTTTAACTTCCCTTTAAAGTCCAATAATTTTACTAGACTATATCTTGGTGTCATTTTGAATTATATTCTGAAGTGTCTGCTATGCACTTTCTGTTCGATAGAGGTAGAAAATGAAGTAAAAAACACTTTCTGGGCAGCCACCAGCCTCACAGCTATCAGTCCCAAACAGGAGACACTTCCCAGTCCTGGGGAGGAGGCCCTTTCCCCAGAGCTGCTAGAAACCCTTCTCTTTATCTAACCAAGCAGCCCCCATGCCTTGCTTCTGCATACAACCAGCTCTTGCCCAAAGCTTGCTCAGTTGAGCCCACCCCAGCCCTTCTTTTCAATAGTCCCTATAAAAAGAATGTAAGCCCAGTGGATGGGGCTGGAGATTAGAGTGTTAGGTCCTCCATGCCTTTCAGTGTAATAAAGGTTATGAAGTTCTCCTATTTCTCTGAGTGCTATTTCACTTCTGGCCTATGGCTTTTCTGCAACAATTTTGGTGCATTGGCTAGGAAGCAAAATGAGGCTGGCCCATTCAATCACTGGTGACCAAAAAGTGACTTTTCCTGGAGCAGCTGCCCTGACTCAGAGAGAAAAGCATACCACCAGGCAGTTTCTGGGTTTCTCCTGCTCAAGGCAGCTGCCCAAGGAGCCACATCACAGCCACAGCCACACGGAATCCTGGGAGAAAAGGATCAAATTTACCTAGGATATTTTGGTGACATCTGGAATCTGGTAAGTTCCCGGGAACTCTGTGAGTCTATGGACTCTAGGCAGGCCTACCCCAAAGGATAAATGAAGAGAACTGATCACTCTCCAACAGTTACTGAGTAAGTGGGGAAGACTGATCCCCCTCCTCCAGATACCTCCAACTCAAGACCATCAGGCAGGATTTCCTTAATAGGAGGGAATGTATAACTTCAGAATGAATGTGTGAGTGGTGAATGTGGTTTTTGTCTCCATGGCTTCAGCTATGAAGTCCGAGTGGGTCATAACCTGCAGTTTCATGGAGGTCTCATATAGCCAGAAGGTAAAATCGATGCTGGGGGTGGAGGGGATCAGTGACCTTCCCTGCCCGCTCAATCCAACGGTAGATTTATAACCAGTTACAAAAGCTAAGAGGCGCCCTAAGGTCCCACAAAGGGCATGGTCAAGCGGACATCTGAATGGTCTTGTTGTGATAAGTGATCTCCCCATCCCTTGTCTGTTGTGTCACCACACATAGGAGGGTTATAGGATCAGAGGCGGGACACCTTAGCCCATGGCAGGCATGCCCTTATGTCCACAACAACTCAGATAGGAGTTCCTCCCAACAACTGCCCGTCACCCTCTCCTCGGAAGCCCGAAAAAAACCTCCAGAGTCTCTTCTCTTCTTCTCTCCTCTCTTTTTCTTTACTCCTTTTGATTATTGGCTGTCTAGGGTGTACGAGGCTGGCTCAGGGCCAACTGGACAAAACTGAATTAGTCTCTACTCAAGTTCCACCAAGATGTTGCTGGAATTGTCTGTATTGTTTCCTCAGCACTCAATCTGTCTGTTTAGAAAATCTGTCCCTCTCTTGGTTGGGTCCCAAACACCAACTCCCACTTCAAGTTAAATACCTCTGTCCTCTCGCTGGAGAACAGTGTCATTGCTTTAGAGATCTGAAGCTAAGGTGGGTTATTTTAACCCTTGCCAAAAGTGTGCAAGGAAGCCAATTCCAAGGCAACTCCCATAGAAAAATATGAAGTCCAAAAACTCAGACAGTCCGGTCTGGCCTCTGAAGTCTTTTGACTTCAGTATCAGCAGTCTCATCAGTCCAGCTGTAGGCCGTGCTGCCTGGGTGTCAAAAGCCTTTGACAGTTGGAGATCTTTGTGGTGGCAGTTTTTCTGGACACAAGCCCCCACAGAATTCTCCCTCTTGGTGCACTCACTCACATGTACTCATGGCCCTTTCCTTCAGCCTGTGACAGGAGATCAGAGAAGCTCCTAAGGGATCGTGGATGTTATACCCATGGTCCCTGGGGCTGTATACTCCAGATCCTCTTGTCATTGTGTTTCTCATTGTACTAGCTCTTTTGTTTCTCCTGGGACTAATGTCAGTGGCCCCTAGTGGATAGAGTTGGTTCCAGAAATTCCTCGTGGCTTTGATTTACTTGGAAAGCATTGAGGTTTTCACTGCACTGTGGTGTTTTTAATTTTCAAGGAACCCAACGAGACTCGCCTAGAGTGCATGGGTGAAGTGGACAGAGCACACCAGGGCTCATGGGTGCATGCAGCTGTGCACACTAGCTCCGCTGGCTCCCTTGTTCTGCTCGGCTCTGCTTGCGCCATAATCCTGCTCTGCTCACAGCTCTAGGCAATAGTAGCAGCCCAGGCAGAGCTGAGCAAATCTCCAGGCTGGAATAACAGCAGGGAGCAGGCATGCACGCAGAAACAGTAACTGCCTTTCCAAGCTCCTGAGTTACCATAGGTGGTCAAACTAGTTCTATTAAAACCCATTGAAATGTATGCTTAAGCATTTCAGAGAAGCCTTTGAGGAAGGAGAGGACTATGGAACAAAGTTATTGAGGAGTAAGCTGAAGACCCTTTGTGAAACAGAATGACCCACCTTCACAGGATGGCCAGCCTCTGGGTCACTGGACCCTGGGCAAGTGCAGGCAGTTGGGAAGGTCATTACGGGCATCTCAAGCAGCAGCCAGGGACACCCAGATCAGTTCCCATATATCAATCAATGACTGGCTCTTGTGAAAAACCCTCTATGCTGGTTATGAAATTGTTCCTTAAAGACAAGAAATTACATCTTAATAGTGGGCCCTATAGCTTCATGCCAGACAAGGGGGTCAGAGTCTGTGGTTTTGCAGTCAGTCCCAGAAGTCTGACCTCCCCTACCTGTAACCCAAATAGACAACACCTGGGGAAGAAAAAAAAAAAAAAACATTTTACTAGGGTTTGTATTTCTTCTGTGGATAGCGTGTTTTATTACTTTTGGGAGCTTCTAATCTGGGCCTGCCTTTTAGATTCAGGTATCCACACCACCCCACAGGGCTGAGGTATCACCAAGACCCTACTTTACCATACCCATTTCTCTTGTCAGGAAAACATCTCAGGGACCAATGAGATCAATGTTTTTAATGTGTATATGTATGTCATAAATTGTAAAATAAAATAATGGACATGTTCAAAACTTGAAAACACACATACAGCCTGTGGTGACCTTGTAGCCCTGAAATGAGCCTAGCAAACTCTGGTGCCAACGAACACTGAGTTGACCCTTTTTCATTCCTAGAGTGCTTAGAGCTTTTTCCTCAAGGTTAGTTGGTTTGTTTGATGCCGTTCTAAAAAGTTTTTCAAATGACTAAAATCTTAGACTGTGGTCAATAAGATTGTTTTCTTCTATATTGGGAAATTTGGTACATAAGATTTTGTTTGTAAAATACATATCCATAAACTGATGCAAAGTCCTACCTACAAAGTGATAAGCTAGATGGCCTTTCCAGAGGTGTCAGATTTCCCAGGCTAGGAAAAACCAAAAGATAGGCTTTGACAAGCCTAAGGCACAAACAAAATGTGTTCTTTAAACTAATAATTTCTATCTAATTGATTGGAGATAACAATTATTTCCAAAGACAAATTTATAACAAAAAAAGAGTTGGATTAAAAAGAAAGAAAATATTTCGATATAGAGGTTTTGTGTGGTAAGATTTTTGTCCTAAACTAAGATGGCTGAATTATTTCAAAATGAAAAAATAACAGGAGACCAAAAATCATGGTAAAAACATGTAGATAGCCCATGGCATACATCTACTCCAAACTTTAAGGCCTGTCTCTTTCCCCTCCCCAGAGATAATTAGCTATTGAATCAATCAGAAATGTCCTCCCCAAGGACTCTACTGCCTGTAACAATGGATAATTGAGGACAATCCCTAGGAATGAGCCTTCCTAGCACCATGGGACACATGAATTCAGAGAAAAAATATTTGGCCAACAAGGGGGAACTGAGGACAGAAGTCTAACTGCTTTGTCCTGTTTCCAAAAACTCTTCCACAGGGTCTGGGTTAAGTAATGCCCACAAATACTGACAGATAATTGTGGCCTATTTGATAACAGAACTCTTCCTACATCCTGTCCCTGGCATAGTATCTTCATACTAGGTAAATCATAACCATTTTGACTCATTGTTAGCAGGACGCCTTCTTTTGTATCTGGCCGGTCTTTCAGAGTTGGCCAGGCTTTGCTTTATAGTCTAGGTTTGACCATCTGGAAAATGCAAGCCATGACCCTAGAGACCTGAGAGGACTACAGCCCCACTTTGGTCACTCTGGAAGCTGACCAATCTATGCACCGCAGAAGACTGAGGATGCGTCTCCCTGAAAAACACACATGGACTGTCCTAAATGTTTCCAGACTATTCGTAATATCCAAATGCTGTTCTGTTTCTGTAAACTGCTTGCATTGCCTCAATCAGATACTTGGGTACTCTGCCTGGATCTATATTTATCGCCTGCCTGTTCATTGATCCTCCTAAACAAATAAGTTGAGGAGGTTCAAGAGGGGGAAATGAGGTAGAAAATGAAGTGAAAACCATTTTCTGGGCAGCCACCAGCCTCGCAGCTATCAGTCCCAAACAGGAGGCACTTTCCAGCCTTGGGCAGGAGGCCCTTTCCCCAGAGCTGCTATAATCCTTCCCCTTATCTAACCAAGCACCCCCCATGACTTGCTTCAGCATAGCAACCAGCTCTTGCCTAAAGCTTGCTCATTCGAGCCCACCCAGCCCCCCTTGTCAGCTGTCCCTATAAAGAGAATGTAAACCCAGTGGACGGGACAGAGATTAGAGTGCTAGCTTCTTCTACCCACCAGCGTAATAAAGGTTATGAAGTTCTCCTATTTCTCCAAGTGCTGTTTCACTTCCGGCTTCTGGTTTTTCTGCAACATGATCATCAGTAAGAATGCAATGGATTGAAGTTCTCCAAAATTATATTTCAAATCAGGAATTTATAATAATATGCAAAAAAGATAATTGTTCACCTTTGAAGGAAGATAGGAAACTAATTCATTATCTTAAAAATTGGTGAAAGAAAATAATTAAGCATTATCCTGTCTTTTATATATGAACCCTGGGTAATCAAATAGTAGATAAGAAATGGATCTGCTCATAAAAATATGTCCACATAATAAATGAAAACGGAGATTGAAGTAGAGCATCACCATTTTTGGCATGTGAGCAGATTTATTTTAGATTCCATTGAAATCTCTTACTTTACCCTTGAAAATGTGTGCATATAATTTAATAAATCTCTAGTCATCAGCTATCTTCAGTGATCTTTTATTGATGTGAGATAGGTAGGGCAAACCAGTTACAGATGAAAGAATATATTTGTTTCCTTCATGGAAACCATGCTATCCAAAGATAACCTTAACCTTGAATCCCTTCCAAGCCTTATACAGAGGGCATTTTAATTTAGAGGTGGTCTATCAACAACAAAGGAAATTGCATATTTTATTTTTAGTTTTTTGCCACAGGGCACGTGCACTCCCCAGATAGAAAGAGGGGGAAAGTTAGAAAGCATTCCCAATCTCCCCTCCCCAGAAGATGGCCATACTGCAATTTCTTCTTCTCCATTCTCCTCTCAGGAATTTGGGCACGCATGCATATACATTCAGAGTGATTTCAAGCCACCAAGTCCTGGACTTGAACCTGATCAGCCATGTGGAAATCCAATGTCTTAACCCCCACACCACCTGCTGTCCCCAGGCATTCATATCTTAAATGTGGATTTCCATAAACAATGGCGATTCCAATAGACAAAAGCTGATGAAATGGCATAAACATCCAAAGTAATAATGCTCACTGTGGATGAGAAGAGCTACGATTTCTTGGGAGTTTGCTATTTGCAGCACTGGATTAGTCTTGCTTGATTCTCACAGCAAACTTTTATGTATTTATTTAAGGTTTGGTTTTTTTTTTTTATTTTTAAGAGGTTTTTGCCTTAGGGTATATGTGCTTGCCATAGAGAGAAAGACAACCACAGTGAGGAGAAAAGTAAGAAATCATCCTCCAGGCAGGATGGCCACACCACAATCCCTTCTCCATTCTATTCCTGGGATCTTGGGCATGCCCACATGTACATGACCAGTATGATTTCCAAACCACTGGGTCCAGGACTCAAACCACAGTTGACCATGTGGGAGTCCAGTGACTTAACCACTATTCCAATTTAAAAAATATATATATTTATTTAACTTCATTTATTATTACTATCTTTTAATTTTATGTAGAAGACATATACACACCAGAGAGAGACACACAGAGAGGAAAAGTGAGAAAGAAAGTCACCAGGTCCAGGACTCAAACCACAGTTGGCCAAGTGAGAGTCCAGCACCTTACCCACCACTCCACCTGCTGATTCATCACACCAAACTTTGGAGGAACATATCATAATTTTCCCAACTTGCAAATCACTTATAAATTTCTCCTGGGTTGTAAATTATCCCTGAACTTTTCATACTTTTATGAATAACTTAACTGATTGATTTATCCTGAGACTCAAAGGGATTTACAAACTTCTCAATGGTCATATACATATAACAAACACAACAACAAGAAAAATAAGCATTAGTCCCAGAAATGAGGGATGCAGGGTGTTGAGGGAGCTGTTACCAACTTCTAGCAAACCTTCCAGATGTTGCCCACAAATAATTTATAATTCCTACTCCAGTGGAACATTTGCAGTGTTACAGGAAACAGTAAGAGGGAGGAAAAATAAGATCCCTATCTACATCCCTTAGATAAAGAGAAATGGGGTTTGGGGGCCTTTGTAATTTGTCTCACATATTTTCAGAATTAATTGCCCCCAGGATTGACAATAAGTACCAGTAAAGCAGTTTCAGCACCCTAGAGGAGAAGAATATTTACAAAAATGGCATTTTCTACTGGGAATGCTCATGACCCAGATCCTTCCCAAAGCCCACACCACACTGAAGGAGAGCCACGACTTTTCAGTGGAGGATACTGGTGTAAGAGAATATGAACAACTTGTATTGGACTAACTCTGGAACCCAAAGCGAGGTTACTCATCCTAGAACAAATATCAAGAGAAAATAGATCTTTTCTCATTTGAAGATGAAAAACACAGAAATAACAATGAAGCCTAAAAAATAAAAGTAGCAGCATAAAAGAGAAAGAAACATAAAGCACACAAAACAGAGACAGAACATAGTTTTGAATATTATTTACTCTAGAGGACATCCATTTCATCCTCTTGAGGAAGGTAAAGAATGATAACTCTAAAGCCAAAGATGAAAGATAATGTGAAAAAGATGATGTGAACAAAAAAGAGACTGAAATGAAAACTGAGAAGTCATTGTAAGGAAAGAATATAGGTGAACTATTCTATAATCAGTTTAAGAGGTATTGGAAGAAATAAACTATATGCTAGTGTAGATTATAAACTTATGAGGTTGAGAAATTCTACTAAAAATGCAAAGAAATTATAAAGCAATCATAAAGAAGAAAATATTAGGTCATCAGGACAGTCGTGATATATTTTCTATGTTTTTCATGCAAAAATGTGTCATGACTTTACTGGTGACTCAAGAGATTATGAAGAATAGCTCATAATTTAAATATGGATAGTCAGTGTGGCAGTACATATCAGAATCAATATTACAAAAGCAATCAACTACATAAAAGTATATTTTCATATGCTGTAGAACTATACCTGCAGGTTTGTAGGGCAGAATATTAAGAAAAGAATGTTCATCAAGGAAACTAACATTTAGATTTATCCTAGTCATTTTTTTCCTTCAAGAATGAAAAAAGAAATAATAATATAAGCACCCAGGAATCTACAAAAAAGGAAAAAAAAAAAAAAGGCTGGACTCCCATTTCTTTTTAGCACCTCTAATTGCCATGGAGCAAATTACTGTGTGAAAATTATCATGAGCCAAGAATTCTAAAGCCAGACACTTTGTCATTCAGTTGTAAAAGCAATGGAAAAGCAGTCATATACGCAAAGACTCAGGACAGAATCTATAATTTTTCTGAAAAAAAAAAACTATTCTCAAATAATGGGGGAAAAGTCAACATAAATAACCAAAAACAATAAATATATACTATAATAAAAACTGATAGCTCTGAAAATAGTAAAATGTAGAATCTAAAAATCTCATTTTCTTTTCTATTTCTATTTTTCTACATTCAATCAGTATATATCTTTACAGCAAACAAAATGAATTTTCCCAGCATGAATACACTCTATATTAGTCCAGTTAAAAATATGACCATACACATTATCATTAAAAGATCATTTCCATTTTTGTGTTCATGATCACCTAACCCCAGTCAGAATGGCTAAGATTAAAAAAATTTAAAATGATAACTGCTAACAAGACCGCAGTGAAAAGAGAGCTCTCCTATGCTGTTGGTGGGAATGTAAATTAGTATAGTTACTATGGAGAACAATATGGAGGTTCCTCAAAGACCTGCAAATAGAACTACCATAGGATCCAGCAATTCCACTCCTGGGTATCTACCCAAAGGATAGTAATACACTCAGTTGGAAAAACACTTTCACATCTATGTTTATTGTAGCATTATTCACAATTGTTAAGACATGGAATCAGCCCAAATGTCCAAGAACAGATGAATAAATTAAAAAGTGTGACACATATTGGAATTTTTTCATACTATGGAATGAGATCTCATATTTTATTATGCATATCATATATAGTATTTGAAGAATATATTTTTTAAAGTTTATTTATTTCTTCCATGAGAGAAAAACAGGCACCACCAATAGAGTCTTCATGGCACAAGGCACCTCCAACCTCAGCCACTCTGGATCATGGGGGACTTGTATGCATAGTACCAGGTACAAGGACACTTGGGACACAGATTTAACACTCTCCCATATGGATCCAACGTCATAGTGTTATCTTACTGCTGTGCCCTTGCGTGACTCTGAAAGAAGATGCTTGTATAAAATACCTTTAAAAAGTGTGTAGCCTACTGGTTAAGAGAGTTGGATCCTGCAGGACCAACTGCAGTTTGAATCCCAGCCCCAAAGCCTTCAGAAACACACCATGCATGCGTGCCCTAAATTCCAAACCTCACCTCATTGGAGGGGAGTACTCTCTCCCTCTCTTTCTGTTCCTCTCTGGTGAGTACCTATACTCTCTCCTCTCACTCCAAAAAAGAAGAGGTTTTAAAGTAACATTGATAAACAGTCAAATTTTCCAAATTTTTATGATATTAAAAAAGAGAAATAGGGGACCAGTAGTTAGCGTAATGGCTATGTCGCTGGACTCCCATGTAGTTGACTGCAGTTCAAGTCCCGGACCCGGGGGCTTAAACTCACGCCGGGCGCGTGTTTGTGCATGTCCAAGATCCCGAGAGGAGAATGCAGGAGAAGGGACTGTGGCGTGGCTATCTTCCCTGAGGAGGGATTTCTTCCTTTCTATCTCTCTGTGTCTCTGTCTTTCTGGCAAGCGCATGAACCCTATAGCGAAAACCTCTCCAAAAAAAAAAAGAAAAAAAAAGAGAAATAGAGGAAAAATAAGAGACTGTAAGTATGCTAATTTACTTTCATGCTACAAGAAGGAGTTTTACATTTGTTTCATTTTGGTTTATTTGTTACAGGGAACACAGGTTCACCAAAGAGAGAGAGAGAAAGAGAAAGCCCTTCCAAAGAGGCATGGTCACACCACAATTCTTTTTCTTTTATTTCTCCATCCCATAAGGATTTTGGACAAGTATACACACTCAGTGTGTTTTTCAGGCCACTGAGACTAAGATTCAAACTGTGACTGACCATGTAGGATCCCAATGCAAAAGGTTTAACCACTGCACTGTGGGGCCACCCAAGGAGTTTCATTATTGATACTGACAGGAAATAATCAATATCAATGCTTAAATTATATTTTTCTTATGAAAAGACAGCTATGAAGCAGATACAGCTACACAAGAAACTCCTCTTTGAAATTTAAAATACAGTACATAAAATATAAAACTCAATACAAAGATTATGAAATAAGAAAATCTATCAGAAGATAAAGCAAAAACATAGAGAAACACAAAATACAATAGAAAAGTTAAAAGACGTGGAGAGGACAAAAATCCATTAAGGTAACATACATCTAGAAAGGACAGAATGGAATAGAATTTCCCGGTACTGACGAAACACACAACTCTTTAAGCCTGACTCGACCCTGTGAAATTTGACTACTGCCAAGAGGAACAAATTATTCTAAAGCTCGAGAGGGAGAGGAAATAGTTCACTTTAAAAAAAAAAAAATCAAATCTATCTAAATTGAAGTCCTGGATGTCAGGAAAAAACAGGATAATGTTCACATAATGTTGAAGGGAAATCGCATTATACATAGCATATTCTGTGTGCCACACAAATCCTGAGACTGAATAGGAAAGGCATTTCGAATATGAAACAACTTGCATGGCTTTGGAATGTGAGAAAATAATTCATTCCTGAGACTCTAGGCATATCCCCTTTCCAGCAATACAAAGAGGATGCCATTCTGACATGCAATTTGAAAGGGCCTTGAATAGAGTTCGTCTTCAATACACACACTGTACGTACGCAATGTATACCCTGTATGTCGGCCTTCAACGTTTAGAACCAAACTGTAAACAAAACACAGAAGAATTCATTGGGGCTTGTTGGAGGTTGAATTTTGCCCCTCTACTCCCTGCCCACACAAAAATCCACAGTGAAGCCCTAACCTCCAGGCCCTCAGATTGTCACTTCGTTTGGAGACAGGGCCTTTAAACAGATGGTTACATTAGGATGAGGCTGTAAAGACGGGCCCTAATGCAATCTGAATGATGGCCACGCATAAAAAAGAAATTTGGACTCATCAAGAGACACCAGGGAGAACTGCCATCTTCCAGTTATTAACCAAAATGACGAACACAAGGGGAAAGAGGAGAGGCACCAATACATACTCTTCAGGCCTTTTAGAAAACATGGAGTGGTTCCTTTGGCAACATATATGCGAATCTATGAGAAAGGTGATATTGTAGACATTAAGGGAATGGGTACTGTTCATAAAGGAATGCCCCACAAATGTTACCATGGCAGGACTATGAGAGAGATGTTTCTGTGGTTTAAACCACCCAATCTGTGGTAACCCAAGTAAATGAATGCAGAGTTTAAGACACAAAAGATACATTATTGAACCTCATATTATAAGAAGTGAAACGAATAGAAGAGGAGGTGGAGGGGATGATAACTGTTCCAATCCTCGTATTTTAGATGTAGGAAATCCAAAGACGCTAAGTTTTCTAAAACAACAACAATCAAAACAAGCCTTTAAGAACATTCTTTAAGGTTAAAAAGTCAAGAGAATAATTAATATAATTATCAAAACTATGAAGGTGAGGGAAATAAAGATGAGGGATAGCATAAATGGGTTAAACCTATATTTTCATCAGACCAGAGTCAAGCATCATTAAACATTCAGCAAATTATATTGAGCATCTTTTATGTATCAAAGGCTATTGGGGGCACATCAGATGCATCAGTGAACAGCAGGCAGACATTTTTGGTCTCGAAGAGCTTCCATGACAGTGTAGAGAAACAAGTAGTAGAATAGTGATGGCAGAAGAAGCCAAAATGGAAACCAGGAGACAGCATATAGGAACCTGGGTCAAGAACTCAGTGCTTGATGATCCTGCTGAGAACATGTGGGTTATAGAGCACAGAGGTGTGAGGGGTGGATCTGGAAGGATAAACAGAAGGCACCTAGTACATATTGAGTAAGTATATTGTCTACGCTGTTTGAAGATACAGACCATGAAGGGAAGGCAAACCCATAAAGACAAAGCATTTATGGCTTGATTCCTTGTATAGGAAGGGGCTTGTAGATTTAAATAGATATGTCTCATGGAGATCTTATTTATGCAAATATTTGAAAAAAGGGTATATCTAGGGCAGAGTTAGTCCAAGGAGCAGGGAAAGTTAGTGCAAATGTCCAAAGACAGAAATATACATGCAGCATTGAAAAGGGAATCCAAAAAATGAAAATATAACTTAAGCATGTTAGAGAGGTAAGTGCAGAATAGCATCCCCTTTATTCAGCAGGTATTTCTGGATGATGTGTTTGTTTATCCAGGTGCTGAGGACCCCAGAAGTTACAAAAGAAAGAAAGTGCAAGTTCTCTTGAAGGTAGTATTCTAATAGAAAAAAACATAAAATAGCCAGAACACAGGAAACAGAGTGGCTTTAAAGCAAAGTGTGTTTTATAAGGAAGACAAACCAAGGCAAAATGAGACAGATAAGTAAGACGATAAGGAGGCACTTTAGAATGAGTATTCTAAGATGGGTTCTTTGAGTATTATCATTAGAGGCCAGATCCATGGCTCTGTGGTCATGCACTGGGCACAGGGATGCAAATCCCAGTTGGTTAACTGTGGTTCAAATTCCATCACTGGTAGATTAAAAAACATAACTGCAGTTGAGTGTGAATGAGTCCAAGATCCTGACTAGATGGATAAAAGAAAGAAAAAGGACGGTAGCATAACAAGCCTCACTGGAGTTGCTTTATTTCTGCCTCTCTCTCCTTTTCTATCATGCTCACATGCCCTCTAGTCTTGAGGGGGAAAAAATAGTACTTGCCATTAGGATACAGAACTACTTACTAATGAAGAGGAATAAAGGAAAAAACTATTTTTATTGTTTGTCTTCTGTTCTATTTGATGAATGCTAAAACTCCTAAAATATTAAACAGCAATATCAAAATACAAAAGGTCTTCTAAAAGTTTACCAAAAAATGTATATTATGAAAAAACTAGAATCAGCAGATGGTATAATAGTTATGTCACTGGACTCACACAGGGCCAAGGTTTGAGTCCTGGACCCAGTGGCTTGAAACTCATGCTGGGCGTGTGTACATATTTGCCCAAAGTCCCAAGAAGAAAATAGAGGAGAGGGGACTGTGGTGTGGCCACCCCCTTAGGGGGTTATTTCTCGGTTTTTTGTCTGTCTTTCTCTGTCTCTCTGACAAGTGCATGTGCCCTATAGCAAAAAAAAACTCTCTCAAAAAAAAAAAAAAAAAGAAAGAAAGAAACTATGTGTGGATTTTTAAAATTTTTTGCACCAAAATAAACTCATATTTTAATTACCCTTTTTCATGTGTTATTTTTAAGTATCCTCAGATATAAAGCAAAAAGAAGGTGGAATAGAATGTTGTCATAGCAGTGGGAGTTTTTAACATGTTTACCTATCCTTAAATCACATCAGGGTTTGGGGTAACCAAGTGTTTACATAGAAAGGGTAAAGATGATATATTAACACATGGAAGCTAACATATGGTGGTCTTAATATAGAGAAGTTAAGGGTGATACTACTCCTAGTCTTAAATAGTAGAATTTTGAAATGTAACTTTATATAATTTTAGATTCATAAAATGACACATAAATTTCTGAATCCTAAAGGAGTAGTGGTGACATATTTTATGATGATACATACAAAGACACTGTCACTAATGATGACATAAAAACTTTTAATTTCCATGAGCCAATGGATTCATTTTTGTCCTAAGCAATTTGGATTTGGATTTCTGTTCTTTGCCAACTTCTTTCTCAAGCCCCCAACCAACCTTTTTTTTTTTCAACTGTAACATTTCTTGGTCTTGGTCCAAACATCAAGTCTTCATTATCCTTATAATTGATTTTCTCAAGTTTCAGATCCTTAATACTCAGCCTCCGATCTTACTCCCCTCTATTTCATTGTATCTCACCAGATCTTTCTGCTATATAAATACAACCAAACTATTTGGCTGTTTAAAAGGTCAGTGGACCCCTCTGTTTAAAATTCAAACTCAATTGACCAAGAAAAAGGCCAACTTAATGGTAGGGACAAGTTCAGAAATATCAATAAAAATGTTGAATGTTAACTTCCAGGATTTAAATGGAAAGATCAGATCACAGTAACACTGCAAATTTAATAAAAGAGACATTACATGAGACTGAACTGGTGAAATAGAATTCTAGGACTTTTTTTAAAACATTACTGATTTTCTCCTATGCTTTGTCTTCCAGATTTAAGGAATTGGGTTTCTCTTATGAGTAATTGATAGGTTCAGCAATTTGTTAGTTTTTTTTAAATTGAAACGTAAACTTTTCTCCCTTCCTGACCCCTTTGCAATTGGAAAATATTTGTAAGCATTCTTATTCTGTGGCAGAATGGTTATTTGCATAAGTTCAATAATACAATAATATCTGTTGCCTTTCATCAGAATTTGAATTTTTATGGGGCTTTGTGCAAATAACAGACCAACTTGAGACTAATCTATTTTTTTTTTTTTTTTGCAATTAAGTTAGTTTATACCTCTCTAGTAAAAGGGGGAATGGAGAGAGAGAAAAATGTTTCAGAAGAAAATTACAGTGCACTTGTCCCTAGATTTTAGCTTTGTCCATACTTTTAGTTTAAGATCTTTTGTGAATCAATAAAATGTGAAAAAAAAAAGTTTAGTATGGAAGGGAGGGAGGAGAAGGGCAAAGAAAAAAGTAAAAGTATATTTGAGTGACAGAAAATGAGAAGCTGTTTGTTAATGGTAATGTATGTAGTAATATCTTTGTCCTGACTGACATGCATAGTATTCATGCTAGAAAAAGAAATGTTGTACACTGTGAAGAAATGTGATTAAATGCAAATATATAAAAATAAATAATTTTTTTTAAAAAATCCAAACTCATCTATATGAGCCACAGGATCCTTTCTGGTTGGAGCTCTTTACCCAATACCAACGTAATTAGCTATTGTATTTCACATCTATACCCAAAAGCTTATGGTGCTATGCAGTTTCTCTATTCTGGGCCATTGGCCCTACTACTCACTCTCTCTAAGTTTATTTCTTCCATGAGAAAGAGCAGAAACACAAATCAACAGGCACTCCAAGAGGGTCCACACACCACGATGTACCCTCATCTTCACCCAGCCTGGGTCTCAGGCACCCAGTGTGTATGGGAAGACCCCAGGATAAGAACTGGAGACCTTCCCATGAAGGCACAGTTATATTACTCTGGCCCACTGTCTGGCCCCTGGTCCTGCTACTCTTTGAATCAGGGACATCCTCTTGGCCTCTGACCTGATTCCTGAAAGAGTGAAGAAACCCAAGTTAAAGAAAAGAGAGTAATGGGATCAGCAGTTGGTATAATGGCTATGTCGCTGGACTCCCATGTAGTCGACCGCAGTTTGAGTCCCAGACCGGTGGCTTAAACTCACGCCGGGCGCGAGTGCGTGCATCGTGCCCAAGATCCCAAGGGGAGAATGAAGGAGAAGAGATTACAGCATGGCCATCCCCCCCGGGGGGGGGGGGGGTTTCTCGCTTTCTGTCTCTCTGTCTCTCTCCGTCTTTCTGGTGAGCGTGCATGCCCTATATCAAAAAACTCTCAAAAAAATAAGGAAAAATAAAAGAGAGTAGCAGACTGAATCCATGATGCAGAGGTTTCCTTCTTCTCAGGTCTTTGGGATCTAAGATATGGTCCTGATGCTAACAGTTGGTAACCCCCCACGGTTTTCCTGAGAGTCACTACCAGTTATTGAGACTAACCTTAGAAGTACTAAGATACGACCACAGAGACGTTTATTAGATTGACTTTCAAAGGCTCAGAGAAACTGAGTGAAATTTTTCTTGGTAATGAAAGACAGGATAGAACAGCATTTGAAGACGAGGAGTGTGGTAGGAAGGATCTGAAACACTAGCTGCTATTGATGGGGGACATGGGGTGACAGCAATATCAGGAACTAGGGTAAGAATGAGGACAAGCAAGCTGAAGTGGGAAGTTCAAAAACAGTGACAACAGGCTTGTGAGCCCAGTTTAAAGAGAAAATGAGGTGGTTAGTGATTTCTTCAAAGAGCTGCACACTGCAGCCTACATTTTTATGAGCAGTGCTGAAAAGCAGAAAGAACTACAAATTATATGGGGTCATCAGAAAAGTCATGATGTTATTTTTCTGTTTTTCTGCACAAAAATGTGTCATTCCTTTTCCAAAGACCCAATATATTCTGTCCAAGAGTCAAAGCCCTAGTTAACCTGCCATTCATACGACATAATGTCCTCAGAACTAAGAAGTGTTCAAATTTCATGTAACCTATTCAGTTAGGAGGTTAATAATTCATGGGAGAGATATTATCTAAATACACATTTTAAAATGCAACAGATGCTTTAATAGCATATTATTTTCTGCACCAAAGATAAAGTCTGACTTAAAAATTGATGTATTAAATGTCACCTTGAAAGAGTAAAGACAACTGTACAGACTATTAAATATCATCACAATTAAAAACAATTTGCAGTGTGAATGGGATTTGATTGAGACCAAAACTAAAAAGGGAATAGAGGAAAGGGAATAATACATTACTTTGTGGAAATATAAAAGACAATTCACTTTCACTAACTTTTTAAAAATTACATTTTTCTTAGAATAAAGGAAAAACAAGTAAAGGTAGGGGATGTTAGAGTCACAGATAATCATAAGTTAGCAATTACACCTATTCACATTTTGATCATTCTCTTTCCACACATTTTTATGCATCTATGTACCCCAAAGTATCTTACTAAAACTTTTATAGCCCAAGTTTTCACATTATGAAATGTGAACATTCTTCTGCATTATTTTCCTAAAGATATTTAGGTACAGTATTCAATTAACTTGATGGAGCATGCCTTTTTTGTAAGCATTACCCTTTCTAAACATTTAGAGTATTAACTATCTTGGTCATTATGTTCAATGTTATTATGAACATACTTATTACTCAGTTTTACATGTTTTCATAATATCATTAAGCTGCTAGCTCTCAAATTATTTTGCATGGTGTCCTAATCCCTTGAAGAACCTTCTTAGAAAAAAACAAAATGGTTTATCAAATAAGTGTAGATGAAAACTATTTCTTATGTTCTCTTGAAGTTTACAATGTATAGCAACATATTTAAATTCTGAATTCTGTCACTTAAAGGCTTTACTTAAGACAGCATTTTGGGGTCCAGCATAGTGGTTAAGGCACTGGATTCCCACATGGCTGACCATGTGGCTTGAAACTCATGCTGGGAGCCTGTGCATGTGTGCCTAAAATCCCAAGAGGAGAATAGAGGAGAAAGGATTTGGGCATAGCATTTCCCCTGGGGAGTGATTTCTTATTTTCTCTCTCTCTCTGTCTCCAGCAACCATATGCACCCTAAAGCAAGAGCTCTCTCTTAAAAAAAAAAAAAAAAAAGAAAGAAAGAAAAAGATAGCATTTTGAAAATTTATTTAAACAACAGAAAATCCTTCATAGTCATAAACATCCCTTAAGATGCCTCAGAAACTCATAATTCCCAAAAGTGAAATTGCCAGGTCAAAGTATAGATGTATTTTAAGGAGGCTTGGGATATCTACTTTTTTTTTTCATTTTTTAATTATTATTATTTTTAATACATTGGATCTCTACACATCATTTGGCTTGCAAAGAAAATTTACTCAACATGAAAGACACCTCAGACCAGCCTAGCTGAGGATACTATACACGTTATCATCGACAGGTAAATAATAAACCATTACTGTGTCCCACAAATGTCTTGCCTCTCTATTTTTCTCCCTGATTTCCTTCCCTAGATTCTTCCCCTCTCCCACCCTCCTTCCACACTGCCTCTAGGGTCCATAACTCTTTTCAGTGCTTTTATGTCCTCCACTCTTCCATAGAGTTCAGACAATTGGTATAGGTTATGTAGAGACATACAAGGTCTTTCCGTGATATCTATAAAAAGGATCTCCAGTGTAGAATATTGCATCCTGCTCCAAACTAAAGACAGCAGTATGAATTACCTTTTTTGCCTTTGTCAGTTTGGTAGGTGGCAAAGTATAATATTGGATTGGAAGACTCAATATAAATATCAAACTTTCCAAATTAATCTGTACAGTTAATTCAATTACAATAAATGTTCAAGAATTTTTAATAAAACTTGACAAGTTCATTCTAATATAATATGAAAAAGTAAATGTATAATAATAGCCAAGATAATTACGAAAAAGAAGAACAAAGAGGGATGATTTGCCCTTCCAAATATTAAGATGAATTATAATAGTATGGTAATTAATGCATAAGACTAGACAAATAAATCTTTGAAACAGAATAAGGTCTAGAAACAAGCTAATATGTGTATGAAACATTAGTATATTATAAAAGTGGCATTTCATGTGACTAGGGAAGACTTAACTAGGTGGTGGACAAGGGATTATATACTTTTCAAAATAGTCATGGGGCCAGCAGTGGAGTGGTGGTCATGGCCAATTCTGATTTGAGTCTCAGACCCCGCAGCTTGAAAATCATGCTGGGTATGTGAGCATACAAGCCCAAAATCCCAGAAAGAGGGATTGTTGTATGGCCATCCCACTGGAGAGAATTGATTTTTCACTTTCTCTGTCTCTCTCTGGTGAGTACACACAACCTATGGAAAAAAAACCTAAAACTAAAACTAATAACAATAAATAAAGTCAGGCCGCAACATCTGTCACTTGCACTGAACAAAAAGCTGAAATAATTAAAGGAGAATATATATATTGCACTAAGAAAGATTTCTTAACAAGAGCCAACAAGCAAAATTCATAAATTAATACTGCTAAATTTGGCCACATTGAAATTCGAATATCTCTGACAAATGACTTCATAAAAAAAGACATAAAACACATAAAGTGTGTGCTGCAAATGTAACAGAGAAAAAGCATAACCAGTGTGACCAATATCAGATTAGCACAGTCAACTCCATTATGGACCCCTTGTGCCTTACTGCACCCTTGAGACAGGAAAGCCAAGATTACATTTTCCAGACTCCTAAACAGTTGGGGTTTGATACACGACCTTGCTACCCACAAGCATTCACATCCTTAAGAGATTTGGAAGAAAAGTAAGGCAGAGATAGGATTCCTTGTTTCTTAGCCTTCTCCTGGAAAGCTCAGCTGTAAGGGTAATTAAGTTTTCCTGTAACAATGGTTGCAAAAAAAAAAAAAAAAGAAAGAAAGAAAAAGATAGCATTTTGAAAATTTATTTAAACAACAGAAAATCCTTCATAGTCATAAACATCCCTTAAGATGCCTCAGAAACTCATAATTCCCAAAAGTGAAATTGCCAGGTCAAAGTATAGATGTATTTTAAGGAGGCTTGGGATATCTACTTTTTTTTTTCATTTTTTAATTATTATTATTTTTAATACATTGGATCTCTACACATCATTTGGCTTGCAAAGAAAATTTACTCAACATGAAAGACACCTCAGACCAGCCTAGCTGAGGATACTATACACGTTATCATCGACAGGTAAATAATAAACCATTACTGTGTCCCACAAATGTCTTGCCTCTCTATTTTTCTCCCTGATTTCCTTCCCTAGATTCTTCCCCTCTCCCACCCTCCTTCCACACTGCCTCTAGGGTCCATAACTCTTTTCAGTGCTTTTATGTCCTCCAC
>NW_006159494.1:3286188-3341657 GCF_000334495.1 Tupaia belangeri chinensis
TAGTTCCTCCACTCTTTCCATCTCTACCATAGAGTTCAGACAATTGGTATAGGTTATGTAGAGACATACAAGGTCTTTCCGTGATATCTATAAAAAGGATCTCCAGTGTAGAATATTGCATCCTGCTCCAAACTAAAGACAGCAGTATGAATTACCTTTTTTGCCTTTGTCAGTTTGGTAGGTGGCAAAGTATAATATTGGATTGGAAGACTCAATATAAATATCAAACTTTCCAAATTAATCTGTACAGTTAATTCAATTACAATAAATGTTCAAGAATTTTTAATAAAACTTGACAAGTTCATTCTAATATAATATGAAAAAGTAAATGTATAATAATAGCCAAGATAATTACGAAAAAGAAGAACAAAGAGGGATGATTTGCCCTTCCAAATATTAAGATGAATTATAATAGTATGGTAATTAATGCATAAGACTAGACAAATAAATCTTTGAAACAGAATAAGGTCTAGAAACAAGCTAATATGTGTATGAAACATTAGTATATTATAAAAGTGGCATTTCATGTGACTAGGGAAGACTTAACTAGGTGGTGGACAAGGGATTATATACTTTTCAAAATAGTCATGGGGCCAGCAGTGGAGTGGTGGTCATGGCCAATTCTGATTTGAGTCTCAGACCCCGCAGCTTGAAAATCATGCTGGGTATGTGAGCATACAAGCCCAAAATCCCAGAAAGAGGGATTGTTGTATGGCCATCCCACTGGAGAGAATTGATTTTTCACTTTCTCTGTCTCTCTCTGGTGAGTACACACAACCTATGGAAAAAAAACCTAAAACTAAAACTAATAACAATAAATAAAGTCAGGCCGCAACATCTGTCACTTGCACTGAACAAAAAGCTGAAATAATTAAAGGAGAATATATATATTGCACTAAGAAAGATTTCTTAACAAGAGCCAACAAGCAAAATTCATAAATTAATACTGCTAAATTTGGCCACATTGAAATTCGAATATCTCTGACAAATGACTTCATAAAAAAAGACATAAAACACATAAAGTGTGTGCTGCAAATGTAACAGAGAAAAAGCATAACCAGTGTGACCAATATCAGATTAGCACAGTCAACTCCATTATGGACCCCTTGTGCCTTACTGCACCCTTGAGACAGGAAAGCCAAGATTACATTTTCCAGACTCCTAAACAGTTGGGGTTTGATACACGACCTTGCTACCCACAAGCATTCACATCCTTAAGAGATTTGGAAGAAAAGTAAGGCAGAGATAGGATTCCTTGTTTCTTAGCCTTCTCCTGGAAAGCTCAGCTGTAAGGGTAATTAAGTTTTCCTGTAACAATGGTTGCAAAGGGATCCGTGTCAAGGTCCCAGGCTGGTGCATGTTGAGAATATGGCTACTGTGCATCCATAGGGCTAGGATGGATTACGGCTGAGATGCTGTGGCTCAGGGCCAATCATTCTGGGAAGGGCTCCCTGCTCTTCCTAGGAGCCAGTAATTGGGATAATGACTTTCTCATTCCCCAGTTTTCCAACCATTCTTCTATCTTAGAACATGGAAAAGGGAAAAGCTTTTGGTCACTTTTCTAGTGTTACTCTAGGAAACACTCTGAATCTCTCTAAAGCCTACTCCTCTACCTTTTCCCACAATTTTAAGAGTACCTAATGTACTAAATACCTTTATAATTAAAATAGCTATTGTGGTTCTGTTACCTGCAAGAGAATTCAACACTAAAAATAAATCAGATAGCCACAGGCTAGGGAGATAATAGAGAACTGTATGTATGGACTGATGTTCCCTGCAGCACTCTTGACGAGCTAGGCCAAGAAGCGCTTGAAGACTTAGGGAATGGTCAGACAAAAGACAGAGAAAAGACTTCTGTTGGTCCTGGAGGCATAGATCAGAAATTCAGTGCACTGGAGACATCCCAGCCTGCCAGAACATCTCTACAGACCTCTACATAGAAGTATATCAGGGACCTATTCTCTTACAGTTGGGGCTCAAACGACTTAACCAAGAAGAGGCATGTGGTTGTAGCTGGTCCAAGACAAAGTGTGGACTTAGTCTCTCCTGTATGACATTGACCAGCACTGCCATACCTCACCTTTCTTTAAGTAGCAAGAAGAATAAACCATGCTATGATTCTCTCTCTCTCTCTCTCTCTCTCTCTCTCTCTCTCTTTTTGAGAGTTTTTTGCTATAGAACACATGCACTTGCCAGAAAGACAGAGAGAGGTTAAAAGGAAAAATTTTGGCCAACTCTCTAGTGCAGCCATTAAGCCTTGCATGTAGGAGCTGGATTTCACGTGTCCAACTGCACTTTGAATCCCAGCCCCAGTGGCTGAGTGTGTGTGTGTGTGTGTGTGTGTATGCATGCTAAAATCCTGGCAGGATGAAGAAACGGAATAAAAGGGACTGTGACACAGCTACACCTCATTGGGTGGCTCGCTCTCTTTCTCTCCCTCTTCCTCTCCCACTCCTCTTCCCTCTTCCTCTCCCACTCCCCCTTCCTCTCCCCCTCTCCATCCCTCTCCCTTTCCCTCTTTCTCTCTCATGTATGTGGGTGCATACATCCCATGGAAATTTTTTTAAATAGCTTATCAGACAATAAGTACTTAAAAACCCTATGCTCTATGATAATGGTAATGACATCTCAATAAGAAATGGTAATAACATCTCAAAACTCAAAAACTAAAGAAAAAAATTAAAATCTTCCCCCAAAGGTAAAAATTAGACAAATTAGTCCCTAAGAAAAAAAAACACACTATTAAGAGGTAATTGATAACACTGAATACCAGAAAACAATGGAGAAATTGTACTATTTCTTTTTTTAAATTTTTTGAAGTATTTTTATTATTTTAACTTTATTTCTTTCTTTATTTATTTTAATCTGACCAGAGAGGGACAGAGGGAGAGAAAGAGAGGAAAGGTGAGAAAGCAAGCTGCCAGGTCCAGGACTTGAACCACTGTCGGCCATGTGGTAGTCTAGTGCCCTTAACCACCATGCCATCTGCCAACCCCTGTGCTATTTCTTAAGGAAAATTATGTGATGCTAGAATTTTAGACACTAACTACCATTAAAGTAAGAAGAAATTTTTTAACTGATTTTTGTAGACTCAGAAAACTGACTCTTAGATCATCTCCAAAGAAATAATCTAGGAGATATTCCAGTAAAAATGAAAATGGAAAGAAAAAAAGTGTAATTAAAAACAGAGGATGATTTGTTCTTGGGAGAAAAAAAATGGCTATGACTAAACCAGTTAAACCTGTAAATCAGCCTCAATAAATATATTATTAAAAGCACAATTAATATTCTAACTCAAAAATGTAACACTGGGATAGGTCAGTCTTGCAGAAATACATGAATCAATGAGAGAGGCCTAGGGAAGAGGGAGAGCCGGGCTCCAAGGAATGAAAATGCTTGGAGCGTTCCCAAGTGTGCAGGTAAATGTGCCCCTTTCCGGTGAAAGCAGGCCCAAGCTAAGTAGGGAGCTGACCTGCTAAGGAACTTCAGGTCAAATTTGCACCTGTGGTTTCTGTGTCCATTTACTGTACCTCCGAGTCACGTTTTTATCAACCCAAGCCTTCAGCAAAACCTTGTTTAAAATCATAGTTATGGCCAGGGCCAGCAGGTGGTGTAGTGGTTAAGGTGCTGGGCTCCCTCCCACATCAGTTGATTATGGTTCAAGTCCCATACCTGACAGCTTTCTTTCTCTGTGTCTCTCTCTGGTCAAATTAAAATAATAATGACAAAGAAAATGAATAATTCTTTTGTAAAAAATCATAGTCATGGTCTCAGTTACACTGATGAAAATTAGCTGTAGGACAATTTTATGCCCTCTGTGTGGCTAAGAAAGAGCAAAGACAGATAGAGACAGAAAGAGAAGGAGAACCAGAGGTTGGGTCATAATCTTCAGAAACAGTGTTGACAAGCTGACCGGAGCAGAGAGAAAGACTTGGGAAATCAATTACAGGGTACACATTGAGTTGCAGAAATCACCAGGTTTGGAGAGAGAGTAGTTTCCGGCAAGCTGGTGGTGTTTAATCCAGGGGGGAAAGGTTAAAAAAGGAAAAAAAGGAGAGGGGCCAATAGATGACATGGAGTTTAACACATTAGACTCCCACATGCCCAAGCATGGTTCAAGTCCCAGACATGGCAGCTTTCTTTCTCTCTGACAAGCACACATGCCCTATAGCAAATTAGATAATAATAATAATGAACAGAATTAAATTAATAATTATTTTTTTAAAAATATAAAAGAAGGATCTGTAGTGGCCACAGAGTGGTAATGTGGTAGACTTCTGGGCTAGGGTAAGAAATTTTATCCTAGTCCCAACCTAACTATGCAGGAAGCCACAAATGCTACTGACATCATAAGATGCTCTCAGAAAAGTGAAACTACCATTTGTGCACTCTACAGATCAATTAGGCAAACCATTAAGTCAGGTGAAGGCTGATCATTAGGAGGCCGCCAGTGAGACCTCAAGCAACCCTAATTCCTTGGATCCACATAAATCTATTACATGTAGACAACGTGGCTATTAACATATGCTGCTGCCTTCTCAGACAACAGTCTGAATTAGAGGACAAAAGGCTGAAAGCTAGAAGAATCACTAAACTTTTAGAAATCATGTCATCTAACCACTTGGTCTTCCGCTAAGAAATTAAAGCCCAGCAAATTAAACGATTTTCCTAAAGACTGACAGCTAAAAAGTAAAAAGAAAAATAAAAATTAAAAATAAATAAATAAATAAATAAATAAAAACAATAAACTGTAAATACAATTTTTAGATTATTATTAGACCTATAACAAAAGGACATGTTGGAGAACAGCAAACCCCCCTCTACCCCCCAGCACCGTCTCAACATCCAAACCCTGCCACCAGTGCTGTCTGGGCCCTGAACACACTTTGCAAACCTTCTTTGCTTGGGCCAACACCGGCCATCTCCCAAACTGAGCTGCTCAAGGAAGAACATGAGGCGCGTGTGCAGTGGGCACCCCTAACAGGGCCCCTAGACCCGGGTGTCCACCGTGATCAACAGCTGCAGCGAGACCTCGGTGCCCGACCATGTGGTCTGGTCCCTGTTCAATACAGTCTTCATGAGCTACTTCTGCCTGCGCTTCATTGCATTCGCCTACTGGAGGATGACGTGATTAGGGCCCGGGCCCACATCTCCACCGTCAAGTGCCTAAGCATCTGAGCCCTGGTTTTTAGCATCTTTCTGGTCATTACCGTCATCATTAGATTCATTATTGAACCAAAGATAATCTATCAAGTGATTGTAGTGATGAAAAAACATTTTGAAGCCTTCCAGTAGCTGCTCATGGCCCCGCCTCCTCCCCACCCCCCTTCACACAGCAGTTTGCATTCACATGTCTGTCTACAATGGGATTCAATAAAGTCTACTAGGCCTGGGGGGGGGGGGGGGGGGGAACTGCACTAGCAAGTGGCGTGGGGGTTATAAAGCGCTAGGTCCCCCTTGGGCGACTTGGGGTTCAAGTACTGGACCCAGTGGCCAGAAAAAGACACCTGGCATGTATGCATACATGCACAAAATCTCCAGAAGAGAATGGAGGAGAAGAGATTGTGCCCTGGCCATCCTCCCTGTGAGAGGTGATTTCTCACTTTCCTTCTCTCTCTGTTTCTCTCCTGCTAGTGCATACACCCTATGGCAAAAATATATTTAAAACAAAATGAAATGTCACCAAAAGTGATGCTTTCCCCATCTGCTACCGGTGTGTGTGTGTGTGTGTGTGTGTGTGTGTGTGTGGTTTTGTTTTATGAAAGACAAAGAGAAAGAGGGAGAGAAACGAGTGGAAGGAAGAGGTATTTTAATAGGGTCTCATTGTATCTGCTTTGGCCTCTGCATTAGCTAAGACCACAGGCATGCACCACCGCACCCAGCCAGTGTAGGCTGGGCTGGAACAAATCCCAGGTAATCCATGCAGCCTCCCACCAGCACCATCATGGCTGGTCCCCCCCCCTTTTTTTTCTATTTTTTAAATTTTTGATTGGATTTTTTAGCCATAATATTTTGTGTGATTATTCAATGATTGCTCCAGAGATCCCAATATACACCCTTAAGGCAGATACCTTCTGTCATGAAATTTTACTAATACCACCTCATACATATATAATGCAATAATTCCCATCCCCTGCTTTGCACTGTTACTGCTATGCATTTTACTTCTTCCTAAGTTAGAAAGCACACAATACATTGCTGGCGTTTTATACTGTAAGTGGTCAATTATCTTTCAGATAAATTAAGAAACAAAAACATTTATTTATATTACCCACATAATCACCATTCTGGCTGCTTCATATCATCTCCTACAGATCCACATAGCCTCTGGTCTCATTGTCCTTCATTCTGAAAAGGCTCTCTTAACATTTTGTGCAGGGTAAGCCTCTGGTGACGAATTTCTTCAGCATTTGGTAACTTTAAAATATCTTTATGTTATCTTCAGTTTGAAAAAAAAAAGAACTTTGATGAATACAGAACATCAGGTCGACATTCATTTTTCTTTCATCACTGAAAGGCAATGCTTCTCCCATGGAGAAGACTAAGAAATAGTAAGACAGTAAATAAACAATAAAATAACCATAATAAGCAGTGTGAGGGAAAGTAAAAGAGGCAGGTCAGGTAAAGGAGCAGACAGAACTGCTATTTCAGAGGGGGTGCTTGCATATTTGGGGAAAGCCACTCAGAAGAAATAGCAATATGCCAAGACTGAACACAGAAACCATATATAATGGCCAAAAGAAGAAAGCCCTGGTCAGAGGATATCACTTGCTCAAATATCTTAAAGCAAGAAAAATAAACTCCTCTGTTCAAATAATACAAAAATTGTGTTGTGCTATATCATATTGGTTACTGGGAGACTGGAGACTTACCAATACAAAAAGAGCTGGTTAAGGTAGCAGTTAGTAATAAAGACGGCTTGGGCTGATTGAGTTCAGTTTAGGACCTATTAACTTCAGAGAAAAGCCTAAGGTTTTTATATTGACTTGTCATCCATTCCTTTCAAAACTCTGTTCTGCAGGACTTCCTGGAAAGATGGCTTTCAAACTTATGGCATCTTTATGCATTTATTTGGTAGATATCCTTGTCTAAATCATCATGTTAAATCCCATACAGTTGTCTTTCATGAATACTTAAAGCTCACTATAAAAATGCCAGGCTTAGCAAAATTCTTAAATAAAACAGCAGCTTTTCTTTCTTGCCTCTGAAACTGGGACATCATGCCCAAGGTACGTTTGCCAGGTCAATGGCATGGAAAGTGAAAAAGCAAAGGTAAGTCCGGCCTAATGAAAGGAAGACAGGATAAAAGCAGAATGCCACAAAAGCTCAATATAGCCATTATCATTAGGAATAAGTGATTCTGTGTAAGTGATCTTTTCAGCTGTAATTGAACTGGACAACCACAACATCTCAAAGAAAGCAGCCCTGTCTAGATGAGACTTATCTAATGGTCCTGTTAAACAGAGCATGGATTTTGGAGTCAAAATGATGTATATGTGAATGCTAGCAACCCTTGACTTCTTCAACCTCCATTTTCTCACTTACAAAACAAAAATAAATAAATATCTTCCACATGCTGTTATTGTGAGAATTAAGTGAACTCTTTTGTTAAGAAACCATATAAAATATCAATACCCTATGATGACCAATGAATATTTTGTGAAGTTTTCTCTGGAGTTCAAAAGCACTGTCAAGTTGTACGTTAACATAAGTCATTTGGTTAGAATATTATACAGTGGAGAAATCCTTCTTTAATAGCTGGTAGGGTAAGACAATTCATAGAAAAGCCCTCTACTACTTTCTTAGTTGGAAAATCCACATCCATTATGGTGTGAATGTTTATATTCTCAAAATTCACATGTTGAAGTCCTAATCTGTAAAGTGATCATATTAGGAGGTGGGGCCACTCAGAAGATGAGGTTTTAAGGGCAAGACTCTAATGAATAGAATTAGTGCCCTATAAAATAGTGCCCAGAGAGCTAGCTAACCTCTTTCACCAAGTGAGAATGCAGCAAGAAGGTGTCACCTATGAATATGGACCAAGGAGCAGAGTCCCCATAGACACTGTCTTGATCTTGGACTTCTCTGAAACTGTGAGAAACAGATTTCTGTTGTTTATGCACTACCCAATTTATGGTATGTTGTTCTAGATGCACAAATAGATGATGACAACATCCTTTAAGAAAAATGATGACTAATTCATTCTCAAGCATGGAGGTTGTTGCTGATTTCTAGTTCATCTTTGCAAGAAATAAGACCACCTCACAGAAACAGGCAATGCTAGATTTGGGATAGTTCCCACTATAAATCTAACTTTTTTCTTCTTTTTAAATATCTCTTGCAGTTAAAATACAATGGGAATAATCATTTAATGGTAAAATGATCATGAAATAGACAAATGATCATTGAAAACAGGGAGTAGAGAAATGGGGAGAGTAACGATAGTTGTGCCAAATATATTGAATATAAGGCATGTGCCACAAGCTATTCTATATTCATTTGTTTGGTGGGGGGAGATATTTTTGTTATAGGACAAGTGTGCTTGCCAGAGAGACACAGACAGAAAGCAAGAAATCACCTCCCAGGGGAGATGGCCACGCTGCAATCCTTTCTCCTCTATTCTCCTCTTGAGATTTCAGCCATGCACACACATGGGCCAGCATGAGTTTTAAGCCACCGGGTCTGGGCCTCAAACCACAGTCTACTATGTCAGAGTCCAGCAATATAACCATTATGTCATCTGCTGGTCCCTATGCTATTTCATTTTAATCCTTCTACCAGTCATTAAGAGGATGATATTCCTCCATCTCACAAATGAAGAAACCACTGCATAGAGGGGTTTGATCCTGTGTCCAAAGTCACACAGCTTTGGACAGAGGATGCAGAGGCAGGATGTGGATCCAAGTCTGTCTGACTCCAGAGCCCAGATGACTTCTTCCACATCAAGAAGAAGGAAAGGGACCAGCAGGTGGCATGGTGATTAAGGTAGCTGGATTCCCACATGGCTGACCACAGTTCCAGTCCAGGACCTAGCAACATGCTTTCTCACTTTCTCTCCCTCTCTCTTTGGTCAAATTAAAATAAATTTAAATAAAAATAATTTAAAATTAAAAGAAGAAGAAGATGAAGGAAATAAGATACCACCACCCTAAGTGGTTTTACAAAAAGACAACCAGCAACCTCAAAGACGGGTATGAATTTTAAAAATTAAGTGACTGTAAGCTAAATGATCATTTTTATGAGCTTCTCTTTTGTTTTGTTACATGGTCTTTTTAGTGTATGTGAGAGTCCAGCTAGCACCACCACCCCCTATGCACTCTCTTGACCTTTGCTACTTGAGCTATTGAGCTATTGAGCTATTGCAGCCCTGCTTCTCCTTGTGGGAGAGACCCTTAGCACCCAGCACCTGGAGCAAGGCCTTCTCTCCCCCCTGCAGCAGTCTTGTCAAAACCTATGGACTTGACACTCCAAATCTTTTCCTTCCTGGCCTTTCCCGTTAGACCACTCAACTCTGACCTACCAACCTATACTCAGGACAGAGAGGCATTTTTCAAAAGATGCAGAAAAGATGGAAATTTTTCCAGAGGAAATTCCCAGTGAAAAGCAATGCAAGGGTCCCGGGAGAGCGATGGTTGTTTTCTCTTTGTCAAACTCTTAAACATTGATTAATGACATTCTAGGAGACACAGTAACCTCGTGACTTCGGAAATACCACTATGCATTTAGTTTGAACTGTGTGGAAACCCTGTCTCCCTCCATGAGAATCTTGAGACATATTACTGCTCAAACTGCTTTCTGACAAAAGTAAGATTCATTTTCCAGGAAACCATACCTTTTATTATTCATCATTCCCCGTTTTACAATTACCCAAGGCTTATCTAAAGGAAATTTAATTAGTAAAAAGCTACTAGGTGCCTCTTTAGACTTATAGATCACAGCTTTATCTAACACATGCTTTTAGTCACAGTGCCATGTTAAAGGATAAAAGAAAAAGAAAATAAGCTAGCACTGTTCATAATTTTAATGACTTTTACAGATAATTCAAAACAATTCAATTCTCTCTTAAAGAAGATGTTACAAAAAATAACACCACCTCCTCCCTTGGTCATAATTGTATTTAAATCATCGCTCTTAAATTTCCAAAGTGCTTTTACGTGCATTATATGATTTTATGTTCAAAAACATAGAATATGGTTAAAAGTAATACTATCCCTAGTTTGTGGGGGGGAAAAAAGGCAGTTCAAAGGGAAAAACAGGGAACGCTATGAGATGTCCCTAAATTCACATGGCTGGTTAGTGGTAGAGGGAGCATTTATTTTAACTTCTGACATTATGTTCTCTCTTAGATTACTATTATTCCTGCCATTTATTTTCTATTTCTATAAAGGGGCACTGCTATGGTTTGAATGTCCCCACCAAAATTCATGATGAAATGTAATCCCCATTGTACTAAGAGACTGGAAAGGCTGAATGGCAGCACAACTGAAAACAATGCACCAGGCTGAGTGACTCACATGGAACGCTCTGAGTTTGCATCCAGAGACTTCCCTGAGTCCACTAGGCAGGCACATGTCCATAATCTGAGGTTGACTGACACTGAGGGTGGATCACAGCATCAGGACCCTGTCAGGGGTATTCTCTGTCTCTCTTACTCATGGAAGACCTAAGCTTGCTTATTTATTTATTTATTTATTTAGCTTTTGGCCATAGGGCATGTGTACCACTGGAGAGAGACAGAAAGAAAGAAAGTGAGAAATCACCCCCCTGCCCAGGAGAGATGACCATGCCACAATCCCTTTTCTTCCAGTCTTCCCTCAGGATTATTTTCAAGTCACCCAGCCCAGTACTTGAATCACAGTCAATCATATGGGAGTTAAGCATCTTAGCCACTACACCACTGGCTGGACCCAATACATTTTTTAAAAGGAAGGTGTAGAAACTGAAAGATTAGAGGATATAGAAGCAGATACTGGAGACAATGTAGGGAGAGAGTGGGAAATGGGGGAGATGAGAAGAAAGGAATCAAGGAGAAAAACAGAGAGGTAAGACATTTCAGAGACAAAAATGAATGATTGTCTCTGAACAATAAGATGTATGATAGCTTCAACCAGACTGGTATGAAGTGTATTCATGTTGGGTAAATTCACTTTAGGAGCTGTAGTGATATGTAGTAATTGAATGTATAGATGTAAGATCTTTGGGAGGTAATTAAGATTAGATGAGGTCGGGACCAGCAGTTGGCGTAATGGCTATGTCTCTGACTCCTATGTAGTCAACCACAGTTCAAGTCCTGGACCTACCTGGTGGCTTAAACTCATGCCGGGCACATGTGTGTGCATGCCCAAGATCCCAAGAGGAGAATGGAGGAGAAGGGATTGCAGCATGGCCATCCTCCCCAGGGTGTGATTTCTCGCTTTCTGTCTCTCTGTCTCTATCTTTCTGGGGAGCACATGTAGCCTATAGCAAAAACCTCTCCTTAAAAAAAAAAAAAGAGGAAAGATTAGACGAGGTCATCAGTGTAGGGACCCCATGACTAAATACTGGTTTATGAAAAGAGGGAACGAAAAGAAATGGAGCTGGCGCATACTCTTGCTCTCTTACCATGCAATGCCATGTACCACCTCAGTGCCCTGCACAAGTCTTCACCAGTAAGAAGGCCTTCACTGGATACAACCCCTCAACTATGGACCTCCAGAATCATGAGCTAAATAAACCTTTCTAATTCATAAATTACCCAGGTTGTGATATTCAGTGATAGCAGCAGAAACGGGACTGAGAGAGAGATGCTATCCAGTAATCATTCAATAAATATTTGTTGAGTGTCTATTATTTGATAAGTGAGGATTTAGGAGTTAGAGATATTTTGGTGGAGACAGATCATTTCTCTACCTGCATGAAGCATTCTTCATGCAATAAAGACAAAAAATTAAATAAATGAACCAGAAAACGGTAAGATAGTAAGTGTTCTGCCAAGGATGATACGTTGTCAAGCCACACTTTGACAGCTTTTATGTGTATCTCACCTCCTGTCCCATGGTCGCTCTCCTGACTCAGACTCAGTCTCTATCAGTAGACTCTAGTACTTCCCCAGCTAGTCTCCATGTCTCCATTCTCTCTCTTTTCCAATACATCTTGTCCATTCCTGTTGATCTTTGCAAACATCCATGTCAAAAGCAAAAATAAAAGATGTTTTCCAGCATTCAAGATTTCACCCAATCTGATCCAAACTTTTCTTCTTAGTTTAATCCATGCAAATGAAACCATTCGCTCTTCTTTATGTTATTCTTGCACTTTATTTCTACACCATTGTTTTCATAATTCTTTCCATTTAAGACTACATCCCCAGCAGGTGGCACGGTGGTTAAGGCACTGGACTCCTATATGCAAGACTTTGTTTCAAGTCCCAGACCCTGAGGCTTGAAACCTAGACTCGGCCTGTGTTCATGAGTGCCCAAAATCCGAAGAGGAGAAAAGAGAAGGGGTTGTGGCATGACCATCCCCTGCCCAGGGGGTGATTTCTTGCTCTATGTCTGTCTCTGTCTATCTGGGAAGTGCATGTGCTCTAAAGACAAAAAAAAAAAAAATCTCAAATAAAAATAGATCTATATCCCCTCTAGCCACTTTCTGAAAACTAGGGCTAGCTCTATGAAGACCTGCTCCATAAATGAAAAAAATAAATGTATGAATGAATAAAAGACTCTGGTATCTCCCCAGCTTTGCTCTTAACATTTGACTGGACCTTTACCAATTAGCATGCTTTGTCTTTGATGTTGCCCTTTGCCTCTCTAATTGGATATGATTCCCCCCTCTCCCACACTCCTCCGTGCTAATTTTGTTCTGGGATGCCCCTAACCAGCCTCAGCTTGCTAGCTGTGCACCTGTGCCTTCCTGTCCCTGAATGCACAAACCATTTACCCCAAGATCATCTGCCAGCTGACAGCACCTGACCTCCCCAGTAGGCTCTGAGTTCAGAACTTTTCTGACAATGACTTGGGATTCCCATAAAACTCAAATAAATCTCTATATTTATGTCCTTTTCAGAGCTGTCTATGGTACTTTTCTCCTTTTAAGGTTCAGCAAAAATGCTTTCAGGATCACATGAATGAAAGGAACAAGGGAGCATGATGCATAGTTTCTACAAGAAAAATCAATGGCTACTAAAAATACTCCACATGAAATACCCTGAATGAGGAATTTCTTGTCTCAGAAGAAGCCTTTGGGGAGCTTATGGGGCTTTGGCTGTGAAATCTCATGGGGATGGTTCCCAAAGTGAAAAGACATTTTCCTTTCAGGCAATGGCTCTTTAAATTGTGTGCAAAGCTAACATTTAGGTCTTCTCTTGGATAGGTTTATGCTAATATCTACATAATGCTGTATTCAGTTCATATAATCATTGACAAGAGAGAACCCCAGGAAAACTTTTTAGGGCTAGAATGACTGAAAAAATACAGATGCTTTGGCAATTATGTGTGTTTGCAGAATGTCATCAGATGCAGAAAATTCACTAGAAGGAAAAGAAAAACCTTCTGTGACAAACATGCCAAAATGTAAGGAGAGTTTATAGTATCAGGCTGATTCCTCTTCTGGTTTTTACGTAGGAAGAAGCTGTTGATTGGTGTGAGTACAGACTCATCAAATCCTCATTTCCACCTATAACGCCTTATTTTCCCCCAATTAACTGTCTCTTTAAGTCTCCATAGCAGCTATTTCAAAGCCTGTCTACTCTTGTAAAATCATCTAACCAGCTCATCTGTCCTCACTCTGAGCACCCATATTGTTTCACTGAGAAAACAGGAGCCATTTGGCAGGAATTCCCTCATCTGCATGCCTGCACCCATTCCTACTCCTTCATTGTTTTCATTATTTTGTATTTTATTAGTTTTTTCTTACTTATATTTAATTATTGAACATCTTTTATTTCCTTTTTTCTTTTTTTTACCTTTGGCTATGGGGCACATGTGCTCACTGCAGATAGAAAGACAGAGAGGGAAAGTGAGGAAGCTCTCATGCCAGGGGGAATGGCTACGCTGCAATTTCTTCTCCATTTTCTTCTCAAGAGTTTGGGCATGCATACACATCTGTCCAGCATGGTTTTTTTAAGTACCAGGTCCAGGACTCAAACCACACAGGCAGCCATATGGGATCCAGCCAGCTTAACCTCCACACTACCTGCTGGCACAATTATTACACATCTCTGTAGGGTACAATATGGTTTTTCAAAGCATCCATGCAGTGTCTGATCATCAAATTAAGACCATTACCATATTCATCATCTTCAACATAGATTTGAATGCATAGAAGTAGAGAGGACAAATGTAGATACCAAGGACTGCACAGGGGGTAAGAAGTCCGGGGGAGTGGCTCAGAAAAAAATGCTTAACAGACACAAGAATGCATGTAAACAAGGCAAGTAAGTTATGGAACAGTATGCCACAGCTGAGTACAAAAAAAGGACCCTGACAATCTGACACATTCCTACTCTTTTCCTCATATTCTTGTTGTAATCCAAGCGTTGTCCTGTTTCCCATCAAACACTCACTGCTCTGTGTCCTCCTGGTCTAGTGCCACATTTGGAGAATGTGCTTCATCAAATACAGCTGCAAGGATTATGTATTTTATGTGAATTGGCACAATGTATTGACTATGAAAAACTACACATTGTATTTTAATCCCCAGAGCAATGATTTACAATAATATAATGCAAATTAGTTTAAAAGCCAAGGGATAACTTTAAACTACATTTTGATCCTCAATAAGAATAGCAAACACTTACTAAGTGCTTTATATATGCCATTATCTCAAAAAAAAATCCTATGAAGTAGACACTATTGTTTTTCCCATTGTATTGAGTTTAATAAGACTCCCTGAGTCCTTATAACAGGATTAATCTCTAGTGCTGTTAGACTAGAGTATATACTTTTTTAATTTTAATTGGCAGATAAAATTATATATATATATCATGTGAATTTATCATGTGAGACATGATGTTTTGAAAATAATATGTTCTTTTATAAAATAATTAAGATTTCCATTTTTATTTTTAAATAACAGTGATAGCTAGACATATTTTAAAAAAATTAAACATAAAGAAAATCACAAACTCTCCCTCCTATCAAATTCCACTCTTATGCTCCAAAAGTAGCCCCTGTCGATAGTTCCTTATATTATCCCAAAGAAAGAAAAAGCTATGCAAATACCACTACACAGGTTTTTTAAAATTATTTATTTCTTTAATTCTTCTCTGAGTAAGAGAGACAGACAGGAAGAGACAAAGACAGAGAGAAAGAGAGCTCCCTCTTCATGTCCCGATACCCCACAGCCTCAGCCAGCCAGGATCATGGGCATTCGCATGCCTGGAGTACTTCTGGAGTTTTCCAAACACAAGCCAGAAATTTCTCAGATGGGCCGGTCTCAAAAAAGTACTGTATTTTATCACTGCATCACCATGTGGTGCCAGTCACAGAGATTTTTTTAAACAAGAAGAGTGAGCATACTGTCCTAGAGATCATTTTCCACCTTATAACTCTTGAAATCTTCCCATATACCAATCAAAAGCTACCTCATTCTTTCTGATGGCTGCATCCTTTCCCGTTATATGGATGTTACAAATGTACTACACTAGGCCACTACTGAGGAAAAACTAAGTTGTTCTCAGGTTTCCTTGTTGTTTTATCATACAAGCAATTAACACCCTTACTACTGATTCAAAATATATGTGCACGTCAACTCAGCAGTGGAATTGGCGGGTCAAATGACTAGTGCATTTTGTATTTTGATAGATATTTTTATATGACCAGTCATTGATGTCAACAGTCCTTATTTCCAAATATATGTATTATGAAGGTACGTGGAGTCTATGATCTGCCTGACTATTCAAGCTCTCTTTTAGTAACATTGAAACTTTCTGATATAATTTGATTTTAGCGTTTTATTTTCTAGGTGTCCAGCTCTTACTAATGTTTTCGTTTTTTTTTATTTCCTTTACTATTTTAGACAGAGATCATTTTTTTTCCATCCCAAGAGAATATTCACCTATATTTCCTTACATTTTTATAGTTTTTCCTTTTATATAGATCTCTTTACCACAGTGGTATGTTTAATGTAAGTTTGATGGAAGCTGGTTAATTTTGTTTCAGAGTCAGTTTTCTCAATCATACACTTTAAAAAAAATTGATTCCTTCCCTACTGATTTGATTTTTTTTCTTTATAATACATTAATGATAACTATTGGGTTATTGGAAAAGTTGTGATGCACTTTTACTTAGAAAAATACAGAGGGACCAGCAGATGCTGTAATGGCTATATCGTTCGACTCCCATGTAGTTGACCACGGTTCGAGTCCCAGACCTAGTGGCTTAAACTCATGCCAGGTGCATGTGCATGCGTGCCCAAGATCCTGAGAGAAAAATGCAGGAGAAGAAATTGCAGTGTGGCCATCCCCCTTGGGGAATAATTTCTTGCATTCTGTCTCTGTCTTTCTGGTAAGCGCATGCACCCTATAATAAAATATCTCTCAAAAAAAAAGAAAAAATACGTCATGATATTTCTGGCAATCCAATAGAATTCATATAAGTCAAGAGTATAATATTACTCATTTGAAGTGGGGTTCTGATTCTGTAACTAAACCTCACAGTTTCCTATAAAGGTAGGGACCACAGACAAATGGAAAACAAAGTGCCACTATATTATAGCTAGATAAGCAACCTAAATTCCACCCCACACAATGGAGAGATTTCTGGTGAACTGCCCTGAGGTGCATGGCTTAGCTGAAAACTGAAACAAGGCTTTCTATTCCCTCACTTCATCCAAAATAGCCAAACTCCACAAAGGTGCCCATTTACCTAACCAACCAATGGATGTGGACCCTGAGCCTGAGTCACCAAACCCTGTGCTCTGACTTCTGGTGCAGAAAGTGAAGCGGAGATGCCAGCCTCTAAAACCCAATAAATTGGCACCCAAAGCAGCACCAGGGTGATGCATGATGATTTCTGTAAGGTGTGGAAGTCTTACCCCTTTTGTTGTCATTTCTCTACATTTCATCACTGATGAGCAAGCCGTTCGTCATATTAAAATTTTTTTTTATTTTTTATTATCATTGCATTGAGAGCAATGAAAAGATGGAATTAATGACTATTCCAAACAGAAGACCTTGTACCCAGTAGGAAGCAGCAGAGGCAGTGTTCAGTGGAGTAGTAAATGCTCTGTATTGTCTGACAGAGGTAACAGTATTGTGTGGCCTCATTGAGACCATATTCTCTAGCAAGGATTGCTGAGCCATGGGCAAAGGTGGAAACAGAGCGGGGCGACGGTGCACGCTAGAAGCAGTGATTATCAAAAGTGGCAGACATCACAAGGAAGCCCTCCAGAACTTTCCAGAAATCCTCAGGAGAAACCCGGAATTATTTAGGAGAATAAGGACTTTGTAAATCTGTCCTGACAAAGCAGTTGGGAATAACTGTGATTGAGACCTGCCTTAAACCTGTTCATATGAACCTGTTAAGAGAACGTGAGTGCAGGTTCAGCAGTGGCATAGTGATTAAGGTGCTGAACTCCCACGTGGTTGACCGCAGTTTGAATCCTAGACCTGGTGGCTTGGAAATCATGCTGGGTGGATGTGCATGTGTGCCCAAAACCCCAGGAGGAGAGTGGAGGAGAAGGGACTGCTGCATGGCCATCCCCCCCGAGGGGTCATTTCTCACTTTCCTTCTCACTGTCTTTCTCTGTCACTCTCCAACAAGTGCACATAACCTATGGCAAAAATTGAAGAAAAAAAAGAGAGAGATAGAGAGAAAGAGAATGTGAATGTTAGAAAAATCTCATCTACATATGCTTAGCAAAGTAATTCTCTGGGACCAGCAGTTGGCGTAATGGCTATGTCGCTGGACTCCCATGTAGTCGACCATGGTTCAAGTCCTAGAACCAGTGGCTTAAACTCACACCGGGTGCATGTGCATGTGTGCCATGACCCCAAGAGGAGAATGGAGGAATAGGGATTGTGGAGTGGCCATCCCTCTGGGGGGTGATTTCTCGCTTTCTCTCTCTCTCTCTCTCTCTCTCTGTCTTTCTGGCAAGCATACACGCCCTATAGCAAAAACCTCTCAAAAAAAAAAAGTAATTCTCAAGTCATCACAGAAATTTATGTTTTTGTTTTTTGTTTGTTTTTGAGAGATTTTCGCTATAGGGCATGTGTGCTCGCCAGACAGACAGAGAGAGACAGAGAGACAGAAAGCAAGAAATCACCCCCTGGGGGGATGGTCATGCCACAATCCCTTCTCCATTCTCCTCTCAGGATCTTGGGCACGTACGCACACACACCCAGCGTGAGTTTTAAGCCACTGGGTCCGGGACACGAACCGCAGTCGACTACGTGGGAGTCCAGCGACATAGCCATTATGCTAACTGTTGGTTCCCCAGAAATTTATGTTTTAAAATACATATTAATACCCTGTGGAAAGTTTTTCAAGATATGTAAGTTTGAGAAATTCTGCTATGTGGCTTTGACTCTTTCTACAAAGTTTCTATCTTCTGCTATTGGGTTTGACTTTTATCTACAAAGTTTCTATCTTCAGTCCTTTCACTTAAATGATAAGTCTTCTGCATGAGTGCTTACCCAGAAGTCTACTGGGGGGGACACTACACATGTGGATATGCCCAGTCCCTGCCACACTGCACAATGTCCCTGAATGACACCAGCCATCTTTTCTTTTATAATGTCTTTTTCCTAGGAGATCCAATGACAGGTGCACTTGGACCCAGATCCACTCCAGTTAAAGAGCAAATCTTACGGAGGCCCAGACTGGGAGCTCTGCTCTATCCTGATGATAGGAACAGGGCAATTGCTATGACTTTCTTTTTATACTGATACAGAAAGTCCAGACTCAAATTTACAGCTCAAATATTGCTGCTATGCAATATTTGAACCACATCCTTCATGGTTCAAAATGTTTTATTTTTTTAAAAATGTGATCATGACTTTCCATTTCTATTTGTATTTTTCTGCTATTGTTTTCATTTTTTTAGAGAGAGAGAGATTTTTGCTATAGGGCATGTGCACTCACCAGAGACAGAGAGAAAGTGAACAATCACACCCCAGAGGAGATGGCCACACCGCAATCTCTTCTCCTCCACTCTCCTGTCAGGATTTTGGGCACATACACTCACAGGCTCACATGAGACTCAACTCTTGGGTCCAGTACTTGAACAACAGTCGCCCATGTGATAGTCCAGTACCTCAACCACTTTGCCACCTACTGGCCATAATTTTCCTGCTATTGTTTCTTTATTTCTTAGCAAGGTGTGTTGCTTCTTTATGGCATGTGCTTTATTACAGTTCTACATAACCCTGGTAGACCAGGAGTCCACGTGTCCCAAGGACCAGAGGATTTTTTCCAGTCTATTCATTCATCTATTTATTCCATAAAACAGGTTCTTACCTACTGAGAACTTTGCTGAAGTTAATGAAACTGATTATTATAGATAGCCACATTTCCTACTTGCAGTGATTTAAGAATGATTTAAAAGAGAAAGTAAATTAGTACAGGAATGTATAATACATTTTGGCGAATTTAATATGCCATTCCTCTGGGAAGACTAGAATTAATAATGAATTTAAAGCACAGCATTAATGGAACTTAAGCAATTTATGGAAGAGATTCAAGAGGTCAAGACCTTCTCACAATGTCTGAGATTAAGACCTCCCTCCAGTACTTTTCTTAACCTGCTTTTAAATCCTAATGTAAAAGCCAGATCATAGGAGTATGTTTAAAATTCTTGTATGAAGTAGAATATTTTCTTCACTCCTTTCTGTAATTCAGGAAAGTAATGACACCATGAAGTTGGTGAATCACTCTCGTGCACATGGACAGGGAACAAGAAAAAAATAACAACTTTGCCAAAATAGCAGAGTGTGTGTGCAAAGAAATTTCACAAATTACAGTGAGTACTCTAAACATCTGATTCCAGAGGGAACCACAGCCAAGTAACAGAAGCAGTTAAAGATGGCAGAGAAGAGCTGGTCCTGTGACATTCCAGCCCACACACTGGCTCTGTCTGAAGGCCAGCTCTGTTGCCACCAGCTCATTGTACCAGTGACCCAGAACATTTGCTAGAACTACACAATAGCCTTAGAACTGAACTCCTTTCTTCCCTATCAGAATGGTAATCCATTCTCCAGAGAAAACTCAGAGTGTATTTTCCAACGTATGGTAAATTACATGGCATCATTCCCTGCTTAAAACTTTGTACTGGCTTTCTACTGCACTTAAACTACAATCCAGACGCTTTGTCATCACCTAAAACGCCTCTTACAGTGAGGTCTTGCAATGTTCCTGACCACTTTCAGAACATTACCTGTTTCTCAGTCTGTCTGATGTGTTCCTCAAACTGAATAAAGACAGTACACATTTGTCAAAACTTGCAGAAACATATACTATGCCAGGTAAATGTTCCTGCCTGTAAATGATATTTTAATCAAAATGAATATACATGAAAATGTGACTATGAATACCAATTAACCACTGAATTTTAACTTTTAAAAACATATTTTAAATAACAAGAATTCAAATATCCCATGACAGCAACCGCTAGTGGCACTCCCCCTGCTTCAATTATTTTCTTTCTTTTCTTCCTTAATAAAAACTCCAATTTTTTTCAGGGTGACAATATATTCAACTAAAAATTCTACTTTCCAGACTCTTTTAGAGCTAGAGTTAGCCCTTTAGATTTAAAAAGTAATTGTTTAAAAAGAAGCTCCAGGATCAACAGTTGGTGTAATGGCTAGATTGCTGGACTCCCATGTAGTCGACCACAGTTCGAGTCCCCGACCCAATGGCTTAAACTCACGCCAGGCATGTGTGCATGCGTGCCCAAGATCCTGAGAGGAGAATGGAGGAGAAGGGATTGCAGTGTGGCCATGCCCCCTGTGTGTGTGTGGGCGGGGGTGATGATTTCTCACTTTCTGTCTCTCTGTCTCTCTCTGTCTTTCTGTCAGATGTACATACCATACATATAGCAAAATTCCTTTCAAGAAAAAAAAAAAAAAGCAGCAGGTCCCAGAAACCCTTTTTTGTCCTTCTAAACTTCCTCATTCTAGTCACTTAGAATTGGACACTGGTAGAAGCTCCACAAATCATTTGGGAACCAATGAAAGAAAAATATACAAAGCCACAAAGATGTCAACCTTGCATTTTGACTCATTAAAATACCAGCAACTGCCTAAGTTTGAGCTTCTTTTCTTTAAGAGGTTGAGTCCTAAAATGTGAAAGACACTGAAACAAAGATTTCTTGAGTAGCTAAGCAATTCCCAACAAATACTAAATATCTAGGTTTATATTTAAGAAGTATGTCTAAAATATTTATGGAGAAAATTATAGAATTAATAAATACTGGATCTTTGGGAAAGTCATGATGCAATTTTGCATAGAAAAATACATTATGACTTTCTTGACAATCTAATACAACAAGAGCTAAATGGATGGAGAGCTATTTCTAGATAACAAAAATATTTTCTACTTTAATCATTGAAATCTATAAATTTAATGCCATTCCAATCAAAATTTTAATAAGCTTTTTAAAATAGAGCTTAACAAAACTTGAACTCATAGGAAAGAGTAATGAGCCAGAAAGAGCTGACAATATTGAAAAATTATGATGATGGAACTTGACTAACAAGATATCAGGTCTTAATAAAAAGGTATAGTAATTAGCTGACAAATAAATATATCAATAAATCAGACTAAAGAGCCTAAAAACTGGATTTTGTTTAATATCGTGGCAGCATTGTATGGTGCTGAAACAAGTGGTTATTGATATGGAAAAATATATTAGATTCCCTTCTTCACATCATGAGCAAACACAATTACAGGCTTATTAGACAGCCAAATGTGAAGCCCAAGACTCTAAAAGTTCTATACAAAAATATCTTTAATATCCTCTAGATAGAAAATTGTACTTTAGTTATATCACAAAAATATAGCTACAAAGAAAAAGATGAATGAAAATGACTATATTAGAGTCAGCCCCTTAGCCTAGTGGTTAAGGGAGCAAGACTGCACATTTATAGTTATGGTTCAAGTCTCAGCCCTGATGGCTTGAAGAACATGCCAAGCACATGTGCTATGTATGCCCCAAATTCCAACAGGATTAAAATTAGAGAAGGGATTAGAATGTTACTATGCCTGACTGGGGATGTTTCCTTCTCTCTCTCTCACTCTCTCTCTCTCTCTCTCTCTCTCTCTCGCACACACATCCTCTGGCAATTTAAAAAAAGAAAAAATGGCCATAAATGCAGGCCACCACAAGCTAAGTGAAAATATTTGCAACCTAATTGAGTTGCAATAATATTCAATAATATTCAATGACTTCCTCAGAGCAATATGAACTCATAGATATTTACCTTATTCTATAGGCTTTGTTTCATGATTATCTTTTATATTTTTCTCAAATTGTTCTATATTTGGTCATTGGAGTCCTTCCAACTGACTTCTATGTCTTTTGACATTACTGAAGCACTTCCTTGTTTTCTGGCATCTGACTGCTCTCTGGAGAATGGTATTTAGATACTTAACTTTTTTGTGCTAGGCAAATCAGCACTATTTTTTAACAATAACACACAGAAGCAGCCTACTTACCCTTCTGTCAAATGTAAAATAGCATATAAAATACATCAGTGATGGTGTGATGATTAAGGATCCCACATAGCCAAATAAGAGGCTCAAGTCCCAGAACCAATGGCTTGAGGAACACGTTGGGTATGTGTCCATGCCCAAACCCCAAGAGGAGAATAGAGAGGGGATGGCAGCGTGGCCATGCCCCCAGGGAGCGATTTCTCACTTTCTCACTTTCTCTCTTTCTCTTTCTCTTTCTCTTTCTCTTTCTCTCTTTCTCTCTCTCTCTCTCTCTCTCTCTCTCTCTCTCTCTCTCTCTCTCCAGCAAAACATATTCTTAAAAAAAAGGATGAACTATATAGATCTGCGAGTGTCACCTAGGTTATTCTCACACTATAAAATTGAGTAAAATATCCAGTTGCAGAATAATATATGCAGTATATTTTAACTTATTCAAATCAAGACCCACAAAATAATAGTGTGCATGGTTTATGAACACACACATATGTAGCAACAAAGAGAGAACAGCTTTGGATATCTGGAAGCTGGCCTGGTACTCACATCTGGGCGATAGCCATCTACAGATGAAGTCAAACACACTGATCATCCACATAAGACAAGGCCAATCTGTGACCAAGCTGGATCAAGCCAAAAACACAGCCACCCCCTAATTATATCTGAACACTAACATAACTAGGAACATCTCCCAACCATGAAAATCACCAAATACCCTTTTATCCTCGCTAATATGAGCAGCTGTTGCTTTTTAAACAGTTACAACTTTAGTCTTGCTCTCAACTTGGAATATGTTGAGATACTTAATCAATGTACAATAAAGTCCTGCTTCGTTAAACACTTTCCAAAATTATCTCCCACAAGTGAAAATCCTATCATAAGTCTCTCTATCATTCTCGTGCTGAAACAGCCCATGCTTAATGGTGTACATTCAGCTACAGGTATGTTTCTGGTGGACCTTGGAGGGAGGGCACTGACATTAGTAGAAATATTTTTTAAATGCATAGGAATGATGTACTTTATCTGAAGAGAAGTAGAAGAGGGAGAGAGGCCGGGGTAGAGATAAGAGAGGCATTAGCTGTAGTTCAACATTTTATTTATTTAAAATGAAAAATTCTGAAGGCTGGGACCATAATGGCTATGTCACTGGACTCCCATGTAGTCGTTCATGGTTCGAGTCCCAGACCCAGTGCCTTAAACTCACACCGGGCGTGTGTGTGTGCATGCCCAAGATCCCGAGAGGAGAATAGAGGAGAAGGGATTGAGGCATGGTCATTCCCCCTGGGGGTGATTGCTCGCTTTCTGTCTCTCCGTCTCTCTCCATCTTTCTGGTGAACGCATGCGCCCTATAGCAAAAACCTCTCCAAAAAAAAATTTTTTTTTGAAGGCTATCTGAGAAAACATATATACATTTGTATTGTGTGGTACAGACATAATAATCTCTTTTATTAGTTTTTCACTTTCTTTGTTATTGTTTTAATTATGGTAAAATACATATAACAATCTTTGTTGTTGTACATCATGTGTGCTCACTGGAAAGAGAGAGAGAAAGAGGGAAGGTGAGAAAGCATCCCCTAGGGTTGATGGCCACACCTTCAGCTTCACTCTCCTCTCAGGATTTTAGGCATGTGCACACACATGTCCAACATGTTTTCCAAGCCACCAGGTCAAGGATTCAAACTGCACAGTCTGCCTGTGGGATCTACCCACTTTAACCACCACACCACCAGCTGGCTTTATAACATAAAATCTAAGTGTACAGTTCGGTACATTGAGTACATTCACATTGTTGTGGTACTGTCGCCACCATCTATCACCCACAGAACTCTTGTCATCTTGTAAAATATAAACTCTGTACTATTAAACAGCAATTCCCTACTTCCCTCTTTTCCTAATCTTTGGCAACTACCATTCTTTTTGATCCCTGGACGTTTGACTATGCCACATATCTCATATAAGTAGAATCTTTGTCCTACTTCTTTATGTGATTGAAATCATTATTTAAATAAAGATTTCTGTGAAACTGAGTAAAATTAAAGGTCTTCCCCAATCACATCCCAGAGAAAACCAATTTGATGTGTTTTAATTTAATATACATCCTCCCAAGTTACACATAGGGAGATATGGATGAAGGAAATCCCCTTAACGGCTTCTGCATCTCACCGTTGCACTAATATTATAATTAGCTGCATAAGAACCTACCTAGTCACTGCAAGATCCCACTTCTGATTATAGGGCTATGCCTTAATTCCATTTTCACCTCAATGTCAAGTACAGGAGTTGGCACCTGACAACTGCTCAATAAATATGTGTTGAATAAACAAATGAATTAATTATTCTACTAAGACTGCTCTCCTATGTGTTTTAAACCATCGACTTCAACTTAGCAACCTAAAAAACACTTTGAAATATATTATTTGTTCAAACACATCAGCTTCAAGTCATCTTTCTCTGTTGCCTTTAGACTAACCTCGACTATTCTTGAAGCTTCAATGGCTTGTTGAAATGTCTCTTTCCTGCAAAGACAAATATTCACATGACTGATCTCTCTTCCCCATAACCTTATCTTGGGGGATACATCAAGCATTTGAAACTTTAAGTAGTTTTCAGGCAGCTGTAATTGAAGAGAGATTATGGCTGTTGAAGTTGTGCCAGTTACCACATTATCGTGGTCATAACTCAGGCAAAGTGCAGATAAGAACGACTTCATAGAAAAGGGACTTACCGTTCACTATTTTAAGTCAATTGCTTCCTCTATTATTCCAAGTCTGGCATTGCTCAGGATGCCAAGGAAAGGGGTTTGTCATAACGGATACAAATCGAAGGGCAGGGAAAATGTTACATAAATGAAGCACAACAAAGCAAAAAGGAAATTATATCTCTAGTTACACTCATCAGTAAAAATGAACCCAAATTTAGTCAGTATCTGAGACCCAGTAATATAGACCAATGATTGGTCATAGACTTGGAATCGAAAAGACCTGAGCCTATGCCCTGTCTCGTCCCTTTTACTAAGGTTTTTGCCACAAGGCATGTGCACACAATACGGAGAGAGACAGAGGAAAAGGGAGAAATCGCCTTCTGAGGGAATGGCCTCATCACAATTCCTTCTCTTCCATTCTCCTCTCAGGATTTTGGGGCACACTCACACATGCACCTGGTATGATTTTTTTAAGCTGCCATGTTGAGGTATTGAACAGCAGAGTCAACCATGTGGGAGTCTATTATCTTAACCACCACACCACCAGCTGGACTCCTGTCGGACTCTTAATAACAATGCAGCCTAAGATCATTCTATTAACCTTGCAAACATTTGGTTTCCTCAAGTGACAAATGATATTATCTACTTTAAAAGGATGTTAGAAATTAAATGAGAAGAGATCATGTAAACAATTTTCATATACTGCAACTTACTCTGAAAATAATATATTCATTATTAAGAATTTATCAACGAAATTTCTAAAGACCAAGGAGTGGGAGAATTATAGGCTGAATTGTGAACCCATAGTTCCATTATGTTTAGAACATTCACTTCTTCCATAGGGCCAGCAGGTGGCATGGTGATAAAGGGTGCTGGATTCCCACATGGCCAACTGTGGTGTAAGTCCCGGACCTGGCACCTTGCTTTCTCACTTTCCACCTCTCTCACTCTGTCCCTCTCTGGTCAAATTAAAATAAATAAATAAAGTTAAAGAAAATAATTATTTTTTTAAAAATGAACAAACCATTTTGTTTGTTTCTATAAAACCATTTTCATCTCAGTTATCTGTGTTCCCCTAAGACTATCAGAAGCAAATGGTGATATTTTGTACTATGCATCTATAAGGTACAAAATGCCCAAAGGACACCTCATTGTGCCAATAAATCTACATTCAGAATTCAGTTGGTTCTCAACACTGTTTCCTAACATTACTACATTTCTTTAGACAACTGATTCCCCATCGCTTTGGTATTAAGCCTTTTCCATTCTCTTGAATTAAGCAAACACTGCCAAAAGACTCCTTCACCCTCAGCAGACAACCTCAGCTCCACCTCACAGAGAAATTTGAAGTCACCAGCAAGGAGCTCTCTATTCCCACAACCTTTCAAACCCGCAACCTATCTGCAGCTCTTACCCTTTTTCACAATTCCTATTAAAGCTAGCTTCCTTCTTCCTAGTGAAGATAAAATCTGCTATTTTCTGTAGCCAATTCCACTAAGAATCATACCCTGTCAATTATTTCCTCTCTCTTCTTCATCTTCTAACTCATCACCCCTCCTTAGTTCTCCCATGTTCATTTGAATATGCCAAATCTTCTTTTAGAAAACCTCAGGACCAGTATATGATATAATGGTTATGTCACTGGACTCCCACATAGTCGACCATGGTTTGAGTCCCAGACCCACGACTTAAAACTCACACAGTGCCCGAGATCCCCAGAGGAGAATGGAGGAGAAGGGATTGCGGTGCGGTCATCCCCTTGGGAGTGATTTCTTGCTTTCTGTCTCTCTGGCTAGTGCATGCACCCTATAGCAAAAATCTCTAAAATAAAACAAAAAAAAAAAGAAAGAAAGAAAATCCTCAACCCAGAAGGACCAGGGTTTGGATCCAAGATCAAACTGAACACTTTTCAATTCTGAAAGGAAGATGGAGGGAAGAATTGCAGAAAAGCAGGACCCCGTCTGGTGTCCCCTTGGGGGAAAAAAAAAAAAAAAAACTTTTACAAATTTCCAATGTTGTATTCCCCTCTCAATTACGGCCTTATCTCTCCTCTCTTTTTCTCAGACACACTTTGGAAACAGTTGTCTGCCTCGCCATCTCTATTTTCCATTTTTCACTCATCCCTCAACTCTCTGAAACCTTGCTTCTGCCCTCAGCGGCCCACCAAACCACTGAGTCAAGGTCGTGAGGACCTCTAACAGGCACCTATTGTGCCTTGGCTTACCTAGCCTCTCAGCAGCATTCAGTGGAGGTAACCCCTTTGTTCTCTTGTCCTTTGTAATGCATCTCACTCTGAGGTGTCTTCTTTCCATACAGCTCTTCCCAGCTCTTCCGTCTATCCTTCACAGCCTCATATTTAAAAGTTGGAATTTACATTTACTTGGGCCAGCAGGTGGCACGGCTTAACTTAAGACTGCTGGATTCCACGTGGTCAACTTTGTTTTTTGAGTCCCAAGAACCAGCAGCTTGAAAAATACACTAGGCATGGGGTGCCAACAGATAGTGTAGTGGTTACATAGCCAGACTCCCATATGGCCAACTACAGTTCAAGTCCTAAACCCAGTGGCTAAAAAAATCACACCAGGTACTTATGTGTGCCCAAGACTCCAGGAAGAGAATGGAGGATAAGGGATTGCAACATGGCCATTCCCCCTGGGGAAAGTAATTTCTCACTGTTTCTCTCTTTCTCTCTCTATCTGGCAAGCACACAAGCCCTATGGGTGAAACTTCCTTTTAAAAAATACACTAGACACATGCATGTGAATGCCCAAAATCCCAAGAGGATAATGTAGGAGATGGGATTGTGATGTGGCCATCCCCCTGGGGGTGATTTCTCACTTTCTCTTTCTCTATCTCTCTCTTCCTCTTTCTTTCTCTGTCTCTCTCCAGCAAGAGCACATTCTCTAGCAAAAGAAACAAGCAAACAAAAAAGTGGAATTTACCAATATTCTATCTTGGGCTCCTCTATCTATACTCCTTCACATCTTCACTCACATCCATATATTTCGACCAGTTATGTATGTGTATCTCGATCACACCCATATGTCTAACTTGACATCTCTGTTTAGATCTATGCCACTAGTTGGTGTCTATAGAAGCACACACTGAAATGGGGTTTGAGAGTGGGGGATCCATGAAGAAAATGGAGGCTTATTTGCAGAACTCACCATTCTGATGGTTGCCAAGTCCGAAAGAATCACAGAATGGTGGATGGCAGAACACTGAGCGGAGAGGAGCTCGGTCTGTATCCATGCGGGCTTTGCCTGCCTCATTTCCTCTCCCTCTATGCACACCAGAACACAATTGTGGAGCCCTGCCCTGATGATATTATCACGCCCAGAGGCCCTGCCCCAGGACACCATGAGAAAACTGTTTACATTTAATGCCATTGTAATATGATTAAACTCCAGCACAGGAATCCTTGAAGGGACATCCAATCACCAAGAGCAAATTCCACAACATGAATTCTTAGGAGACAAACCACTACCCAAATGATAGCAGGTGTAAGCTGTTTCATAGAGATCAATCTTATGCAGGGAAGGAGAACGGATCTGAAAAAAAAAGTTGGACTTCATCCATGTTCCCCTTGGTCACCTCAGCAGAAAGCTCTGGAATGAGTATTGTCCATCACTGTGTCCCACCTCTCTAGTTAACCTAATGGGGATGCCCCAAGAAGAGCACAAACTCTGGTAAGGCAGCTCTCTGCAGCTAGGGCAGTTCTGCAAATAGCTGACAGCTGGTGACTGCCTTCCCGCAGGTAGATGGCAAGGCCTTGCTTGAAGGCATCATTTTCTCATCCACCATAGTATTTCACAGGCACTTTCATTGTAAAACAAAGATTGGGCTCCTCGCCTGAAAACATGTGCCTTCTCCTGTGTGCCTCACCTCTGGAAACATCACCAGCATCTCTGCAATTGCACATGCCAGAAACCCTACAATGAACCTAATACAACCCTCCCCTCAGCCTTTACCTTTATCCCCACCCTAGTGTGGGCTCTCCTCAACTATGTAAATAAGCTCTAACATCCCTCTCAGCCCTTTCTTTACACTCAGTGAAAGGGAATGACATTTTTTTCTTTTTCTTTCTTCATGACAGACCACTTGCACACACACATGGTGGGGGGGGACACCCTCCACAAGATCTGGTCAGGCCCTGCATAATCTGACCCCTACCTCCCAACCCAACTGGAGCTTCATTTTGCCCCTTCTCATCTCCAACTTCTTGCACATGCTCTTTGCTCTTCCTGAAAATGGTCTACCCTCTTCCCTCACTCAGTTCAGTTAACATCCACTCTCCTACAGACGTCAGCTTTAATGTCATTTTCTCATGAAACTTTCTCTGATTCTCAGACTCCTTGTGAAACAATATCACATCACCGTAATTAGCACAACTGCAATGATAACAAAGCAGCCGATTGTGTGCATTGATATTCTTTATTTGGGAATTTGTATTTGCAAATTCACCTACTCAGCAAGATTTATTTGTAACCCCAAATTCAATATTTAATCAATGACACTTTCATAGTCATTTGTGGACATGCACAGAGTGGTGAAAAAGAGTCACCCAATCCATGTGTTCCCAGCTGAGGTTGAACATGTGACATACGGTCTTCTTATTTCAGCTCTCACGCTGTAAACAAGTGTCCTCTTCATGGTCTACTTACTACTGCCATGTTTTGTTTTTTTCCATCACTTTGTTGTTGTTGTTATTGCTTGTGGTGGTGGTAATGATTTCACTGTTTAAAATGGCCCCAGCATTGTGCTGAAGTGCTGTCTGGTGCTCCTAAGTGCAAGAAGGCTGTGATGTTCCTCACAGAGAATATGTGTTAGATAAGCTTTACTGAGGCATCACTCACAGTGCCATTGGCTATGAGCTCAACGTTCATGAGTCAACAATTAATATATTAAATGAGCTGTCATTACACAGACACAATCAAAGTTAAGTATTATTCAGTTGACTAAAATATTCTGTGATCAGAGGCTCTGGAGGAAGCTAACCATATATGAGAATACTTCCAAAAGTTTATAGAAAAATAGAATTAAAGTACGAGTTGATTTGGGTGCTAAAACAAATTGAAATCTGTGCATAACTTTCTCATAATATGCAATTTCTATAAGCTTTGTGAAAATCTCTTTCATTTCCCCTTAGAGCAATGACTCAATATTCACTTATTTAGTGTTTGTTCAACTTTATGGAACATTACTACATCAAAAAACAAGAACTGCAATTGGTTTTTTATTATATTTCTCCCCCCAGAATGTGGATTCCAAAGGGGGGGAGGGGAGGACTGGCCTGTACATGGCAGAAACTTGACAGTATTTGTTAATGGAATGAATGAAAATGAATAGTATCTTTCAGTAGTAATGATCCTTTCCTTTATGACCTTTACCACAATGCCAGGACCATATGGATCCTTCTATGACGAACTTCACTCTGAATGTATTTTATTTTCTTAGCAAATGCTGAGGCATCAGTTGAGGAACCAATATATTTGAGTTAAAGGACAGTTAAAAGGAAACAGGAGGGAGACAGGAATTCTAGTCTCACCATTTGTAAACAATCTACTCGAAGAAGAAGCCCTTATGCTGAGTTTTTTCTCATTTGTAAAACAAAATAGACTCAGTACCCAGCCAGCTCCAGGAGTTAGGCTTGCATATTTTCCTGGTCCATCAGTTCAACTTATTTTTCCCTTCTGCTCCTAGAATGTGCCTCTGATCTGGCATGTAAACCTCAAGGAGCAGGGGCTTTGAAGGTTTTGCTCTGCTGCATCACTAGTATCCAGAGAGTGTTCAGCATACAGTATGTACTTGTAGAATGGATAAATGAATCCGCGTCCTGAGAACCCAGCCTTCTAGCTCATGGTATTAAGCTGAGCCCCCTTTATACTTGCAGACACAGTAAGAACAGTTTGAAATGTGTGTCACTATATTCAGACACTAGTTAAGCATGTGGTTATTACTAAGAAACAGCATATAGGACTTTTATTATTTAGCTTTTCCCTATAAAGATACAAGAGCTACATGTTCTCTAGAAAATGTGGCAAATATACATAAAGCAAAATACACAGTCACTTAATATATTAGCATCCAGAAATAAGTATTAATGTTTCAATGTATTGTCTATATTGGCTCTTCTAGTTTTTTGGGGTTTATTTTATTTTCTAACCCATCAGGAATCCATTTTTGGGTTTATTATGAGTGGAAACTTCAATAAACCCCTTCAAATAGTCAATCAACAATATTGATTAAATAAAAGCAGACATAAGTATTACATGCTCAACAGGTACCCAAGTCAATTCATGATCTCTCCTTCGCTCTCTGCAAACATGCCCCTCATCACCAATCTCTCAGGGACCCAAGTCAGAGTCCTAGTCATCCTCACCTGCCCCAGTGATTTACATCCAGTAGTTCTTTAGGTCCTTTCTATGACCTCCTTAGCAAGCAAAAGAAAACTAACTGTGGCCTTTCCTAAGTCCCTTGTCCTGACTTTCCACACTCTTCCACCTCTCCCAACCCCACCTCAGGCCAGAATGAACTACATCTGGCTCCCAAGTTGTGCCATGCCCTCCCTGAGTCCCTGGCCTTTACACCTGCTGCTTGCTCATTTTAGAATGTCCTGCAGATTCCTTTCACCTAATTACCTCCTGCTTGCCCTTAAAGACCCAGCTATCAATTCCACAAAGAAAACGTACTTACCCTTGACGTTGACCTACAGGAACTGTGTATTCCCTGTAATGACTCCATTCTACCACTTATATGATTCATATTTTCTAAGTTCATCTTTACTTGCCTGTCCCCGGAAAAGACTTTAAGCTTCTTGAGATCATAGGATTTATCATATTCATAGTTATATCTCCTAAACTTAGCACAGTGTCAGACGCAAGGAAGTTGTTCAAGAATGTTAATTGGAATGAATGGAACTTTCTTTTCTCCCCTGATTTGTAATTCTGTCTTTAAGATACAGTTGATATGATATACACTTCTTTTTGATTAGGTATTTTGCCATAGGACATGTGTACTTGCCAAGAAAGACAGAGAGAGGGAAAGTGAGACATCACCCCTCAGGAGGATGGCTACCTGCAATTTCTCCCCCATTCTCCTCTTGGGATTTTGGGCACACATACACACACACACACACACACACACACACACACACCTGGCATGATTTTCAAGCTGCCAGGTCTGGAACTCAAATTGCAGTTGGCCATGTGAGAGTCCAGCACATTAACCACCATGCCACCTGCTGGCCCCTAAGGTCTGTTTCTTCACCCTGTGTTTCTAAAGCTATATCTGCCTATTACCACATCAATATCAAATTGTTTAATGTATTGGATTTTATAATATTTTTATATCTGATAAGGCACACTTTCCACCCCAATGCACCCATTATTTCTTTGTTCTCATCTGTTTAGCCTGTTAGATGACCTTGAGAACTACTTGTTAATTTTCTTTTTTGCTCTCTTTAAATTTCCTTTGATATTTTCATGGAATTATGTATTAGATCTAGAAGGCAAATCCTGTCATCTGAAAATAATACTTTTCACTCTTCCTCTGAAATTTTTATAGTTCTTATTTCTGTTACTTGGGTTACAGCATTGGCTAGAACTTAGGGAATACTATTTATAGTCATGATATCAGATTCCTTGATAATTAGATTTTATCAATATTATAAGGAATAAAATACTTAGGAAAGACTAATTTAGCCTAGAACTAAAACTAAGTAAGGAAACTACAGAAACTAAAGATGGTACTAGTCTGTCTAAACAGGTTTTTTTATTTTTTAATCTTAAGGACTTTGTCATTTTTTCAAAAATATGAAATAATAAAACAAAATATTTCAGAGCTACTAAGCTTCTAAGCCTTCTTCAGATTTATTATTCTTCATACTATTGACCTACAAGGAAGAACACTATGATCCTGACAAAAATGGTTAATAGATGTTACAGAGATATTTTGTTCTGTATATTTGCTTTATTTTGTATTGTTTTTGTTTCTGATTTTGTCCACAGCCTTTCTGGAAAGTTAAAGGCAACGTTATTAATCTTTGCTTTCTTGTTTGTAGAGCTCTTAGTCTATACAGAAACCATGCTAAGTGTTTTATATTGTCTCATTTAATTTCACTTAATGTTTTATCAATCAAGGTTCTCCAGAGAATAGAGCCAATACACATATCCTATTGGATGGAAATCTCCTCAGCTAAATATCCTAGTTCATCACTTACAGCTTTGACTTTCCACAACAGAACATAATTCAGACAAGTTCTCTGCCAATTTATAACAAGGATTGCTTTTCACTTACTGACCAATAACGTGCTTCTCATTTCCATCTTGAATTCACCAGAAATACCTTCAACATTCTTATTTCCAACAACGTTCTATTGATGATGATGATGATGATGGTGTGTGTGTGTGTGTACTGTAAGATGATAAAAGCTTTCTCTAAGCTTTCCTCTCTTCTTCCTGAACTTAAACAAGAATTGCCTTTAGCACTCATATTTCTACCAACAATCTTTTCTACCAATTTCTATGAATCTCTTAGTTTAGGTTTGCACTATTAAGTGCCTTAAAATTCTTCCAGCCTTAGAACCAGCAGTTAGCTTAATGGCTATGTCGCTGGACTCCCACGTAGTCGACCGCAGTTCGAGTCCTGGACCTGGTGGCTTAAACTCATGCCAGGCATGTGTGCCTGTGTGCTCAAGATCCTGAGAGAAGAAAGGAGGAGAAGGGATTGCAACGTGGCCATCCCCCCTGGGGGGTGATTTCTCGCTTCCTGTCTCTATGTCTCTCTCTGTCTTTCTGGCGAGCACATGGGACTTATAGCAAAAACCTCTCCAAAAAAAGAAAAAAAAAATTCTTCTAGCCTATACCTATTACCAAATCCAAGTCACCTGCATATGTTTATATATTTATTATAGCAGTATCACCCTTCCCAATACCAAAATCTGTATTGGTTTCCATAGGCTATCTAAACAAGTTCCACATACTGGGTATCTTAAAACAGTAGCCATTGATTCTCTCATGGTTCTAGAAGCTAGAAGTCCAAAATGAAGGTTTTAGCAGCCTCATGCTCCCTCTGAAACTCCTAGGGGGAAACTTCCTTACCTCTTCTAGCTTTTGGTATTCCCAGGTACTCCTTGTCTTGTGATAAAATAACTCTAATCTCATAATTCAAACTCTAATTATAACTCTAATTTTACATGGTCATCTTTCTGTATCTGTCTATCTCTGTGTCTTTACATGGCATTCCCCCTGTGTATCTAAATCTCTCTTTTCATATGGACAAAATCTTAATTGGTTTAGAGCCCACCCTAATGACTTCATCTTATTGTAATTAAATCTATACACTCTATTTCCAAAAAAGCTCAAAGCTCAAATACATAAGTACTGGGAGTTAAGATGTGAAACATCTTTTCTTTTCTGTTTTCCCCAATCATTTAAATCTCTCTTTTCTTATGGACAAAATCTAAATTAGTTTAGAGCCCACCCTAATGACTTCATCTTACTGTAATTAAATCTATACACTCTATTTCCAAAAAAGCTCAAAGCTCAAATACATAAGTACTGGGAGTTAAGATGTGAAACATCTTTTTAGGGGATGAGGAGAGATCCAATCTAAACCATAATCTTAATCTCATCACTTCTTTTTTTCATTTTTTTTTTGAGATGTTTTTGCTACAGAGCGCATGTGCTCACCAGAAAGGCAGAGAGAGACAGAGATAGAAAGTGAGAAATCACCCCCCAGGGGAGATGGCCACATCGCAATTCCTTCTCCTCCATTCTCCTCTCGGGATTTTGGGCACGCACGCACACGCACCTGGCATGAGTTTAAGCCACCGAGTCCGGGACTTGAACTGCGGTCAACTTCATGGGAGTTCAGCAACATAGACATTACGCTAACTGCTGGCCCCAATCTCATCCACTTCTTTACAGTAGATAGTATTATCATTTTCATTTTATCTTAGAGGGGCTAAGGAACTTGTACAGTCACACTGTAAGTTTTAGAGCTTTAGCTCACACCTAGGTTGGATGGACTTTAAATTTGTATTCTACTTTTTGCCTGAAAAATTAACACTATGCCTAAAAAGTCAATACCAGTCAACACTTCTTAGTTGAATTTGACATGAATGAACATTCCTTCCTTCCTGAAATGTTCCTGTTTTGCAAGGTTCTTCCTCCTCTGGAGAGTGAATCTAACTGAGACATAGGGAGTTAGAAAAAGATATGAGGCACTGATGTCAAGTTGTTTATTGGCTGAGTTCAAGAGGAGCTCACAGAGCTCTTAGCAGTGCTCACAAAACACTTCCTCCCTCTTGGACCTCACAGAGTGAGATGCTGAGCTGAGCTGAACCAAGACTGAGCCAAGCTAAGGCCACCAAGGCTGAGCTAGCTGAACTGACCAGGTGCTCCCTTTCTCTAAAAGGACCTGCAGACAATAGTGGTGCATTGTCAAAAACAAACTCTCACACATGCACATGTGCATTATATGCAATGGTGTAAAACAGCAAATTCATAATCACATAACAAGCATGCAAGCACCCTACAACTAAGAACAAGAGTTGTTTATCCTGTCGCCTTCAAATATGATAAGACAGAAAGTGAGGGAGCCAGGCTAAACCATCCCGACTCCATTTTCTCTACAATTCCCTTTGGCTTTCATGAAATTTGGCTTTCATGAACACTCATCATGTTGATAATCCTTCTATCTTGCAGGTAGCTCCCTTTCACTCTTTGTTAGCTCTAGCTTTTCTCTTCTAACTTGTGTTACAGTTGCTCAGGAATGTGTTTGCTTCTTTCTATGCACTTTCTCCCTCAGGGCTCTCAGTATGACTTTAAGTACCATCTGTATGGCCAATGTCTCTCAGATATACAACCCAGCTATGACTTCTGCATTAACCAGCCGACTCCCGTGCCAATTTTACATGTCTCATAAGTTTCTCACACTCAGCATGGTGGAATTATTCAAGGTTCTTATTGAAAATCAGCAAAATCGTATCCTAATAATTTGGCAGATTTGGTATTTGAAGGATATTAAGTAGCTGGCAGGATTCTTAGAACAAGAGAATCAAAATTGAGGGCTGGGACCAGCAGTTAGTGTAATGGCTATGTCGCTGGACTCCCACGTAGTCAACCGTGGTTCGAGTCCCGGACCCGGCAGCTTAAACTCACGCCGGGCGCGTGTGCGTGCGTGCCCAAGATCCCAAGAGGAGAATGGAGGAGAAGGGATTGCGGCGTGGCCATCCCCTCTGGGCGGTGATTTCTCGCTTTCTGTCTCTCTGTCTCTCTCTGTCTGTCTGGCGAGCGCACACGCCTTATAGCAAAAATCTCTCCAAAAAAAAAAAAAAATTGAGAGCTAACAGCCAGGACAATCCCTAAGTCACGCTGTAGAACTGCTCGCAGAAGATAAAACTTCTACTAGCATTGCTTAGTACAGATACCAGAGCCCACATTGTTGATCCTGGGTTCAGACACTATGTCTGGAATCTCTGTTAATGCTGCCTCCAAAAACTAAATGAGATTGCTAAATCCAGGTCAATGTGAAGTTTCACAGGTGTGTCTGATTGAGCCAGGTCACAAACTGTACCTCAGCCACAAGAATAACTGGTAAAGCAAAATTCTGGGTTCTGTCTTATAAATTTCCAAAGTAGGGGAAATCCCCAAATGTAGGAAGGATATTCTGTGTACTGGGGGCTAACAGAACAACAAATGTCCACCACTTTCTCCTCACTCCAGTCTACTCTGTATTATAGCCCTCCACCCAGGTGTATTCTTTTTTTTTTTCTTTTTTTTTGTGATTTTATTTTATTTATTTTGTTTTATTTAAATGTATTTATTTATATTCATTTACTATACATAATTATAGCATACAAAATGATATTTTCCATCCAGAATACACTGTATATTGTCTCAATTGAGCACATCAACATACGTTTTATCATCAACAAATAATTTTTCATTTCTTATTTCCTGTATCTTTTGCTTTTTTTTCCATCCTTGATTCCCTATCTCTCACCCTCTGCCATCTCCCATCCTTCTCCCATACTGTCTCTGGTATACATGGTTGCTTTCTATGCCTTTTTCGTCCCAAGAGTCATTCTTGATTCCTCCTTCCCTTCTCTTTTTCTCCACATCTACCATGTCATCCAATTCTCTCACTTCTCTACTTGAACTATACAACAGAATGTATCCCTTTCTCTGCACCCAAACCACCAATTCCCTTTGCCTGGACCACGTACTGCAATAGTCTCTAAACTGGTGCTCACACTCCTACTCTTGTCTCTCTACAATCTGGTCTTCACACAGCAAACACACTGATTGTCTCAAAATATTAAGTGACCAATTTGTCCTGTTTTAAGCTACCTAACGTCCTTATTCTGGCATACAAGGTGCTACATAATGTGGTTCCTGCCCAACCCTCTAACTTCCCCATATGCCACTATGCCTGCTCTTACTAAACTCCAACTGCAAGCACATTGGAATTCTTTCTTGTGCTTGGATACGACAGCTTGTTGCAACCACAGGAACTTTGCACTTGATTTCTCAGCCCCAAGGTCTTCCCATGGCTGTTTCCTTTTTATCTTTCAGGTCTTAGCTCAAATGTCACCTCTTCTGAAGTAAAGTAGTCCCTCTATCCCTATCTGTCACATCTCAGTTTTATTTTTAACAACATTTTAATCATGTGACATTATCTCATTTCTTAGTTTTACTGTCTCTTCCCACCAGCATGCAAGTTCATCCACTTTATTGATCTGTGTATTCCTAGTGCTTCTAACAGTGAAGAGACTTGACATATATAAATTTTTGAAGTGAAATAATGACTCAAAAAAATTGCATAGACTAAGAACCTTACAGCCAGACATAAAATCACCAAGCTCTGTGATAGGCAGAGAAGGTTCCATTAAAGTACTGAAATCTAAGCTTAGCCTTGAGGAATGAGTAAGCTGTAGGCTTCCAATCACTTTATAGTATCCTGAACAAATGGGAAGCATGGCAGGTAAAGAAAGATGAAGTATTATAGGTCCAAAAGCTTGATGGGGATCCATAGTGAGGAAGCCTAGGTTGCAAGAGACAAAAAGGGAGCAACAGCAAACACAATGGTGGCCACCACCTACTCACAGCCAGGCTAAGGATAGCCTACTGGAACACACTCTGACCTGCTAACATCATGTGCAAGTCTCCAATGGCAGTCATATAATAACATCTTATTAAGAAAAGACTCCCAAGTCCTTTGACCATCTTATCATGCTGATATCTGGGACTAAAGGTCACAGCACCAGAGTGGACATACAGAGAGCAGAAACACAGAAAATGAGAAATAAGAAAAGTGAATCCAGAAACAAAGGACATTTTTAACATGCAAGGACATTGTGAGAAGTCTCCATCTTTGAGGAAGAGGTCCCCCGCCAGACACTACATTTATTAGTGCTATTTTCTTGGACTTTCAGAACTATGAGAAATAAATTTCTATTGTTTATATGGGGAAAAAAAGTAAAAAGAAAAACTTAGGTTCACAAGCCATGAAAGGATAGAAACAGAGGCAGAAATTCAGGAAAGGAGGACAGCCTGGGTCCTCTGAATGGTAAGGACACAGGGATATAAGTCCCATGTGACAGTGACACCCACCTTACCTTCCACACGGGCTCAGTATCACCTGTGTAGCCTTGAAGCCCAGGTCCATTAGCCTGGAGAAAAGAAAGGAACACTATACATTAGCAAATAAAGGAAGGAATTTTTTTTTTATTGCTGCAGTCCCCCCATATTAATTAAACTAGTGGTTAATGCAAGTTTCTCCCTAAACTGCCAGTTCATCTTCTTCCAATAGCACTTAATGACTACAACTGGCACATTAAGAAGGCAAGGCAATCTATGTGCATACATTTCTATATTTTTCCATGGTCAGCATGCTTGCAAAGCTGGATAAAACCCAAGTTTCCTTCTAGGAAGCGAGATGATGGGTTTATTAAAGAACTTCTAAAAGTTAAGAGATTCTTAAAGGGCCATCACCTTTGAATTTCCTATAGAACTGATGTGTGCATTACCTGACTATGGGTTTCTCCTTTTAGGACTTTCTGTAATGTTTCCTTTAGTCTCAGTATAGCTTTAATTCACTGCTAGGCATAGTTTTTCCTGGTTGTTCCCCATCCCAATCCCTACATAATTGCCCATCCCCATGTGCTGAAGAAATGCAAACTATAGTTAGTAACCACCTACACAAGGAAGTAGGCTATTACCACGATAAATAGCATGCATCTGCAAGAAATTAGAATGCCTATAAAGTGTGTAAGTCCTTGTTTCCCACTTCAGAGGTGTTCTGTATTGTTAACAGAAGACCTGCCCTATAGATAAGGCTTGCCCATCCCCATGTGCTGAAGAAATGCAAACTATAGTAACCACCTACACAAGGAAGTAGGCTATTACCACGATAAATAGCATGCATCTGCAAGAAATTAGAATGCCTATAAAGTGTGTAAGTCCTTGTTTCCCACTTCAGAGGTGTTCTGTATTGTTAACAGAAGACCTGCCCTATAGATAAGGCTACTCTCTGTGAAGTGGCTGGTGAGATTTCACTTGGAGAGAGAGGTCAATAATGAAAAGAGTAACTTGTCCCCAAAGAGGTGGCTGTAGGCAGACCAGTAAGGTGAATTGTGAACTTCTATTTGCCATTCTGCATACTTTCTATATGACAAATTTAATAAGGGAAGGGGGAAAGTGAGATGTAAATATAAGATAAGAAATGTCACCAAGGAAGATATACAAATGGCAGTTAAGCATATTGTCTTAGTGTCTTCGAGATGCTATAACAAAATACAATAAAGTAGTAGCTTATTAGCAACAGAAATTTTAATATTTCTCACAATTCTGAAGGTGCCAGCAGATTTGGCATCTGGTTCATAAATGGTGCCTTCTCACCATATCTTCATATTGTAGAAAAGGTAAGGCAGCTCTCTGGAACCTTTTCCATGAGGGCACTAATCCCATTAATAAAAACCCTACCTTCATGACCTCATTGCTTTCCAAAAGGCCCAATCTCCTGATCCCATCACACTGGTGATTAGGTTTCAACATGTGTACTTTGGGAGAACATAAACATTCAGGCCATAGCATACATGAAAAGATGCTCTGTGTTATATGTCATCAGGGAAATTCAAATTAAAACAATTAGATACCACCACATAACTATTAAATGGCCAAAACACAGAGTATTGATGCCACTAAATGCTGATGAGGATGTAGAGAAACAGGAACTCTCATTCTTTGTTTGTAGGGCTTCCAAAGGATAATGCCATTTTGGCAAACAACATGGAGGTTTTCCTACAAAACAAAACATATTCTTATTTTAAGATCTATTTCCACAGAGTTAAAAATAGATCCACCCAGGTCCAGCAGTTAGCGTAATGGCTATGTCGCTGGACTCCCACGTTGTCGACCGCGGTTCGAGTCCCGGACCTGGTGGCTTAAACTCACGTCGTGAGCGTGTGCATGCATGCCCAAGATCCCAAGAGGAGAATGGAGGAAAAGGGATTGTGGCATGGCCATCCCCCCTGGGGGGTGATTTCTCGCTTTCTGTCTCTCTGTCTTTGTCTGTCTGGCGAGCGGACACGCCCTATAGCAAAAACCTCTCCAAAAAAAAAAATAAATAAATAGATCCACCAAAAATCTGCACATGATGTTCATAGCAGCTTTATCTGCCATTGTCAAAAGCTGGAAGTATAAACTGTGGTACATCTGGATTATGCAATGTTAGTGCTAAAAAGAAATTAGCTATCAAGCTGTGAAAAGGTATGGAAAAGACTTCAATGCACAAATGCACTTTACTAATGAAAGAAATCAACCTGAAAGGGATATAGAAAGCATGATTCTAACTAAATGACATTCTGGCAAAGGCAGAACTCTGGAGACTGTAAAGATACCAGTGGTTGCTAGGTGTTAGAGGAAAAGATGAATAGGTGAAACACTGGACATTTAGGACAGTGACACTCTTCTGTATGATACTACAGGTTTCAGAGCTGTAGAATATTTACCCCCAAGAGTGAACCCTAATGTAAACTATGGATTTGGGATGATAATAATGTGTCAGTGTATGTTTATTCATTGTAACAAATGGACCAGGGGGATTTTATGAGTACAGAAGCCTGTGCATGTGTGTAAAGAGGGATCTGGGAGAGAATCTCTGTACCTTCCTCTCAGTTATGCTGAGAACATAAAACCTGTTCTAAACAGTAGGGATTGTTTGTTTGTTTTTTAAAAAAAAGAATATGTGAGCCAGCTGGTTGCATAGTGGTTAAGTCACTGGACTCCCCCATGGCCCACTATGGTTCAAGATCCGGATCCACTGGTTTGAAATTCACACAAGGTCCATATGCAAACAAACACATATACCCTATAGCAAAAACCTCTCTTTAAAAAAAATATATATATATAATATATATATAAAGGGGACGATTGTGACAATTATTCCTTAATGCTGGGAGTCATGTCTTTTTTTATCTACCAAATAAGCTCTAGTTGAGATTATCACTTATCTGGTTAAGTGAAATTGAAATCCCGCCTTTATAAAGAGAACAATGTCTGTTGTTCCTTAGTTGTTATGTTACATTAGTCACATCTTTGTTGTACCCCATTCCAGATAGTTGAGGGTTAACACTGTGGTGGAGTCTTGTAAGCATCAACTTATCCCTATTTTAAGAAGCACAATAGCTGAGAGTTGGAGAAACAGCAGAGATCAGTAGCAGGGGATCTCCTTCATGACAACGAAGATCTTCCCAGAGGTAAAGCTATTCAAGTTTGATGTACTTGACAATTTGAGGGGGGGAAATGTGATGCTGTTTTTTGAGACAGGAACAAATCACCACCTCCCACGGTAATGATAGGCCTTTCCCCAGAAGCTGAGAAAGACAATCATGGAAAGAGATGTATCAGCAGAGTGGGTGAGAAAAAATGACTCAGGTATTGTATTTTCCGCTTGTCAAGAAATGCATCACTCTGCAGATGAATCAGATTTAGTCATATTATAGAAAGCCAAATATGGTTTGACCCATTATTAGTACCAGCTATTATTTATCAAAGATCTATTGGCTAGTATATCTGGTGACTTGTAATCCTCACTTGATTCTATCATAGGCTAGATATTGTCTAATTTTATTAATAAATAAACTATATTCTGGGAGATAAAGTAGTAAAGATCACATAGGTAGTCACTGCTCTTCTATCTACACGACCTACTTGTCCTTACTGACACCTGTGCTCAAAGATTGACTAGATAAACTAAAACTGAATCCAAAGAAGCCCAGGACTTTCTCACTAAGTTCATTCTTTGCAGGTATCTTAAGACCTAGAAGACAGGAATGTTTTACATTTTATAAGAGAGAGAATATTCAGGAATAATTTAAGTGATAATGAGTAGAATATTGCGAACAGTAAAATCTCAAAATGCTAAGATGGAAACAATATTTTAGAATAATTACAAGGCATAAAATAGACCAAGAAAACACACAAATGGGAAATTATTCATTCAGATCCCATCTAGAAGACAGTCTTCTTGGGAAAAAAAAAAGTGAAACTAAGCCTTCTTGTAGATTCAGGGGTTCATTGTTGACCAAAAAGACCCACAATGCTGGTTCTGTAGAGCATACTGAAAGAAGTAAGCCTCTTTCAAAATTGAGTGGGTAGAGACTCTGTATAAAGGCTAAACTCTGAGCAATTTCAGGCCATTCAGTATCTCTGCAGCCATCATAACAGAACTAACAGAACAATGGAAACTCAAAGGAGGAGCCAACAGAACATAGACAGAAAAGGAAGGGAAATGTGGCCTAGCAAGGCCTTGAGTCAGGCTTAATTAAGCACTCACTAATTAGATAGTGTGCTATGTATTCAGGCTTAATTAAGTACTCACTAATTAGATGGTATGCTATGTATTCATTTATGTTATTTGTTGTATACTTACTTATATGCCAAAGGACATCAATAACTGGTATATGTAAATTGTTCATAGTGTATAAGTATTCATTCTCAATGAACAACTTCTGCCATCTTTCATGAAGGAATGAGGCACCTCAAGGGCCAATGCTTGGCTTAACCATGGTTCCATACTAGGCCCTTGTCTTATTGTATTTTATTTTTCTCTTTCATCTCCAAGCCTGCTCCCATGGCCCTCTTTTGCTCTTACAGACACCCACTCTAATGAATTTGATACACCTTCTTAAATGAATGTGTAAAAATATAGTTATGGGGTATACGAGTGTTCAATTTACATAAATAGTATTATGGTTTATGTCTATTTCTCTACATCCTCATTGACTCTCTATAATGAGCAACTTGCCCATTTTAGTCTATCTCATATGTGTTGAGTGGTATCAAATCATTGCAATTTGTAGTCAATAGTCCTGGTAACATAATTTTTTCTTCTTATGCTTCCTAGCCAACTAATATTTGTTCTTCTCTAAGTTGCCTGACCTTTGAACTGCCCATTTTTCTTAAGGTTTCTATCTTTTTTATTAATTTATTTAGAGTTATTTTAGAGTCTAGATGTTAATTCCTTGTCAGTTTTAAACATTGCAAACCATCTTCTCCCAGTCTGTCACCAGCCAATTGTATAACTTGGTCTATAGAGTTTTCTGTCATCGTCCTAAAATTCTGAGGAAAAAAAATTCAGATACTGTAATAATTTTATTTTAGAGCAAGGTGACCCCCTCACAATTGCAGTCAGGATTTGGTGTCCACAGTGGGCAGACTTAGTAACTATTTTAGAGTGTGGTCCTAGCTAAATATACTCCTGTCTAGTTTCTCCATTTTAGAAGCACTTGGGGACTTCACTTAATTCACTTTATTTATTTTATGGCTGATATTTACCTGCCTCCATTTCCCTAAGGCAAACTATCTTGAAGCCACAGATAAATTAAGCAATGGTGGTTTATTGGCCACCTCACCTCTTTAAAAAAAAAAGTCTAAAAGCTGAATTTCTTACCATCTCATCCCTAACCCACAGGGTAGCCCTTTGCTCAGATGGCTTGCATTTCTTTTATGTATATTTTATCTTTTGTAGTGATGTACTTTGGAAACCATTGCGTCTCCCCTTACTTGTCACTAGAAAGTGCTTCTTTGCTCAAAAGTTCTTGCTTTGTCAACCTCTCTACATGGATGTGTCATAGACACGTGACCTTCTAAAATCAATACATTTCCTTGATCAGACAAAGGCCCCTTATGTCACCAGTGGGCTCAATCCCACATCTTCACAACCCCACATACATGTTCTGCCCCCCAACACATAATATGCTATCTTCTCTCATCAAGGATGACTTAAATCATCTAAGAGCAACTAATCAGCACCTTATCATAGGAACTGCCATCTGGACCAGATTTTGAAAAAAAAAGTTTTAGTTATCTGAACTATAGAAAGCTATTTTAAAAATACCTACAACCAGCAATCATTTACTTAGTAAGTTAAAATGTGATTCCTCCACATGGCATCTGCCTATTTTATCACCTTCTACTTCTTTCATCATGAAATGCTTAGCTTCAATTTTGAGCTACACAACTTAACAAATGTACCACCTGTCATGTACACACTCCAGTGCTCTCCAAACCTTTTATTCTGAACAAGAGAACAGCATCAAGAGTTAACCTGGTGCTCACGGCTAACCCTTGGTGTTCTTCCATGGAACATAAACAATTTCTCAAAACGTAAACTTTAGACAAGACCATTTTGTGGCCACAATGAATAAAGACAAAAACAAGATCCCTTGTAATCAGGTCTGAACACCAACTGTTAATGAAAATTGTCTAAGCTACAAAAATATGAGCACGCCCCATCGTCTACTTAATATAACTATTACTTATTTGCTTATTATGGCTTTGGTACTGTCCCAGTCCATCCTGCCAATAAAGAGCACTTATTAAGATGCCAGTCTTAAGACCAGCAGATGGTGTAATGGTTACGTTGCTGGACTCCAATGTAGTCAACTGTGGTTTGAGTTCTGGACCTAGTGGCTTAAAACTCACACAAAGCATGTGTGAATGCATGCCCAAAATCCCAAGAAGTACCTGGAGAAAAAGGGATTGCTGTGTGGCCATCCCTTCTGGGGGGTGATTTCTTGCTTTCTGTCTCTCTGGTGAACAAATGCACCTTATAGCAAAATTTCTTTAAAAAAAAAAAAAGATACCTAGTCTCTACCTCCAAACAGCATCCAATTCAGAGCAAAGATCTATGTCCTTAAGCCTTCCCCAACATCACCCAACCTAAGCCCAAATTGTATGATAAATTCTTCGTAGTGTGCACTCTCCCTATGGCAAAGAAAATTAAATTCACTTGTACAACTACAGGTGTGCTCCTAGTGGTTGTTGGCCAGAAGACAATGCCAATTCCACTAAACCCACAAAATAACATACAATGTAGTGAAGAAAGCATATGCCTTAGAATTCTGACTCTACTACTTGTTAGTTTTATTACTATGAACGTGGTACCTAGTTTCCTCATTTTTTTCATCTATAAATTAGGATAGCTGAGACTACTCCAAAAGTCCATGCAAGTATATCTCAGAGAGTTTCTGCAAATGGGGCTTCCATGGACTGTCAAGCAGGCTGTGCACTGCATAGTTCCAAAGGATGTCTGCACGGACCTGGAGTTGTTCACATTAGTAATCCTGGTTATGAAATAACATATGTCAAGTGTTTGGCGCTGCATCTGCCATGTTTTAAAGACCCAATATGTAGTAGCTGTAATTTCTAACTGTGCTTAAGTTTATAGTAGAGTGAGCATTGTCCTGAGTATCAATGTCACTTTTCCAACAGAGCCAGTGGCTGCCTACATGATATGATTAGCTCAGTAAAGTCCATTTGTAAAAGGTGCCAGGAACACCATCTGCCCTAGATCACCCTCAATGGACTGTGAACTGCCTGGCGCTCCACCATCCCAGACTCTGTGTGCTCAAACCTGATGCTTTGGAGAATGTAAGCCACAAGAATAATAGCAATAATATGATACCTCTGGTTTACAAAAGCTTCTCATTCCTTATTTCTTTTGGTCCTCACAAAACCTTGTCAAGTCAATATTCAGGGAATATCACTAGGATAACTGTTTTGTAGGTGATAAAATATGTTCAGAGCGGGGTTGTGCATCATCTTAACACATGCATCTACTAAACAGCCGTGGCAACATACTACTCCAGATCTTCTTACTCCAAACCCAGTGCTCAGTCCAACAACACACACTGACTCTCAGTACTGAGAAAGTCTGATTGCAAGGGCCAAGCACTTGAGTCATTGTGAAAAAGCCAGAACAGGGTCATTGCTAATGACAAGGCCTATTGCATTCATTCTGTGTCCTTGAAACAAATGAAGAGGACACTGACATGCTGTCTGAGGTCATTAGGGATTTTGGTCTAAATCTGTTAAAGTGTACTAGATAAATTGCCTGCCAGCTCTGACATGTGAAGATTTAATGATGCGGTATTGAACAAAATCACCCAATGGTGTGCTTCACACTGTCATCAATAGCATCTCTTTTGCTAGCATACTCCTTTAATTTCCCAATTATCAGTAAATTTCCTTCAGATCTGTTACTAAGGGAGGGGGACAAGAAAGATAGCATACACTATAACATACATTGATTTAATTCTCACAACAATTCTGTGGGATAAACATTATTTCATCCAGTTAGTAGATGAAGAACTGAGGCTCAGAGATATTAAGTGACTTGGTCAAGCTCACAATGTAAGTGGAAGAGTTGGGATTTTAAGGCAGGGCTATGTTACTTTAAACTCCAGCTAATTTCCACTTACCACACTGCCTCCCAAGTATGTGAAAGAATGTGAAATCTGCTAAGTTATCCTGAAAGGGAACACTAGCAGCTGGTAACAATATACTGTGGTACCTCTTCCTCTTCTAAATACCTTTTTCAAGAGTTTTTTTTTTTTTTTTACTTTCTGGAGACCTTCAGTGTTTCTATCAAAAATAATAGATGGTTATAAAAAGAGTCAAGAGATTGATGGGAAAGACATTAAGAGACCCTGAGCCAGTTGTCAAGAGATCGATGGGAAAGACATTAAGAGACCATGAGCCAGAAGCATTCAGCTAAGTTGCTTCTAAATTCCTAACCTTCAGAAATTATGTGAGAAGACACATTTATGTTGTCTTAAGCTATTAAATTTAGGGATAATTTGTCACACATAATTTTTAACACAGAGAGCCTGTTAGAGGATGAGGGACTTGTCCAGACTATCAACAAAGGAAGGACCAAATGTCAGATTTCCAGGGAAGAGTTCCTTTTACTTCCCCCAATAACATCCATACTCCATCCTACAGAAAACATTTCTGCTCATGCATGTAAAGAACTTCTCCAAATAAGGAAAAGTAGGCCACTGGTACATAGCATGATAGGACTATTTGGGATAGTGGGTATGGTGAGAGGGTTGAGTGTTTGCAGACACCTCATTTTTTTATATTTTACTTTGTCAGTGTACATAGAAAGCTGAGGCACAATCAATAAAATAAAAGTGAATTATTTTAGCCATGGCTTAGAGTGTGTCACCTACTGTGAACACACTCTAGTTTCCCAGAAATGTCTTCATCAAAATGGTAGCCAAGAAAGTTGATTTATGTTACAATGAGAAGAGTAAAGGTGGGGGAAGGCCATGAGTTGTTTGTTGAGATTTACATTAGTTCATTTAAAATAATGTAGTCTGCTGATTGACTATACTTTACATTGTGAAATAGAGCAGCCCAGATGGTACCAGTCTGTAGTCTGTTAGGAATCAGGCTGCACATGAGGAGGTGAGCAGTGAGTGAGTGAAGCTTCATCTGTATTTACAGCCACTCCCCATTGCTCAGATTACACCTGACCTGTGCCTCCTCTCAGGTCAGCAGCCTAGATAGATTCTCACAGAAGTGCAAACCCTATTGTGAACTGTACACATGAGGGACCTAGGTTGCGTGCTCTCATAAACCAGTCCCCCATCTGTGTATTCTCTTCCATGGATCTGGTCCACGGTGCCAAAAAGGTTAGGGACTGCTGAACTAGAGGACACTAGGATGAAGAAAGAATGAGGTCACACTACAAAACCTTTAACCCTTTGCAGGTACATTTACATAGTTAACAAAGTATCAGGTTCCTGCCTTACTTGGGCTATTGAAATTTAAATGGACCTTGCTTTCCACACACCTGCTCTAAACTGATTTTCTTTCTCAGCCTTCGTCTCTGATTTGCATCCTCTGAAGTTTAGCCCATTTCTCAGGAGAAAGAACAGATGGCATAATCATTCAAGTAATATATTCAAAGATGGAGGAAAGAGAAAACCACATCTACAGGTTGTGGAACAATGGCTGGGCACTAATGAATTTAATTATTCAAAGCAATTCATGTATTTATTGAAGAGCAGCGTTCTTAGAAAACTCAGTTTCTAGTTATATCTCAACTTCCAGATCATTAAAATATAGTGTATCTTTATTGTAGATCCATTAGTCAAGTCTCTATTAGATTGAGAGCCATCCACATGAGGTACTGGTTTAATCTGTCAGGGTCACAAAAAGAATAATTCTATTAGATATTCCATTTGTAAATCACATGGTGGGATTTATTTGCATTAGCCAAAGCAGCTAGATACAACTGAAACCATATAAAAAGCCTCTGGAAGATATCCATTATCATGAGCGTTTTTCACGGCACGCACATTGAGAAGTGCAAGCCAATCTGTCTTTACCAAAGGCAACATTACCATGTGGCTATGTTTTAGAGGAGATAGGGTAGTAACCAGAAGTATTTGGACAATATAAATTTCCATCTGCAAAATGTCTGCCTAGAAATTATTGATTTTACCTTCCCCGAATAGCCTATTAAAAGGAAACATTTTTTTCTAATGCCTTCCAGGGGGCCTGCAGGAAATCATTACTAGTGGGGACTGTTGTTTTATGGGTCTTTGGGATGGAAGCTTTAAATATGAACAAGAAATGTGAAAAGGAAGGATGTGATATGCAGATGCCTGCTGGGAGCTGGCTTTTATTCATTGCCTGTCCTCTAGTTTATTTTCTCCAGGCAATTAGCCCAGGTTGTGTTCTGGAAATTATCCTTTGCAAGACTCCTCCTGCTGCAGGAAATTTTAACAAAGTCAAATGCTGGATTTAATTCATCCCCCTCCTCTTTACTCTACTCCCAACCTACTCTCCCCATCTCATCCCACTAGCCCACTTGTTCCTGCCACCAACCTCTCATCAGAGTTCCCACTCTCAGGTGTGTAGACTAACAAATAGCTCAGGCTGGGACTAACTATATCACAAAACCCATCAAGGTGGGGTCAGGAGCCAAAGCCAGGAACAGTTGGGTAAACCTGGGCTACAGAGACTGTCTCTGCCTGAGATAAAAGAGTAGGATAAAGCATAGTAGGCAAAAGGGTAGCATCATCAGAAATGGTTTAGGTTTTTAGGTTGACACCAAATGTCCTGACTTGTAAAAAGGAATTCCCCCAAGACCTTTTGAACCTTCAAATATGCAAATACCATCCTAGGGTTGATGAGGAAGATGAGGGTAGAATCAGCTCAGTGCCATTGAGCACAAACTGTGAACACTTAGTCTTTCATTTCAACCTTACAACCATTCTAGGAAGTTGAAATGATTATTCCCTTTACCATTTTTGCAGGAGATCACACACTTACCAATAGCAGATCTGGTATTCAAATCCAAGTGCAACAGGCTCCAAAGCTCTCACTGCAGGCCAATGACCTCCTTTGAGAGGTTACACTTAACCTGCTTTGCTTGTGCTCACAATCAAGTTCATCGGGCATCGGCATCTTTTGGATCTTGGAGCTCCACAGGTGAATGTTAGCATTGCCTATTTATTATGACTGCTCAGGAATCTTGAGGCACAGTCAGTTGAACATACTTCAATTCAATATTTTGTTACAAAGAATTTCCTCTGTGTCAGGACTTGTACTAAGCAATAGAAATAAAGATTAGAGAAACTAAGGCAGTAGGGAGATAGACAATGCTAAGGTTTGGATAATGATTTGTCCCCTAAAGGTTCACATACTGGAAATTGAGTCCCTAATGTGATGGTTTTGGGAGATGTGAGATCTTCAAGAAGTGGGGCACCACCCAATTGGCTAAGAGCTTAGAAAAAACAAATGAGAGAAGTGGAAGGCAGTGTCTTTCCTGTTCTTCTCTCTCTCTCTCTCTCTCTCTCTCTCTCTCTCTCTCTTCTTTCTCTCTCTCTCTCTCTCTCTCTCTCTCTCTCTTTCTCTCTCCTCTCTGCACATGGCTACTAACCTGTCTGCTTTTCTAGGCCATATTGTGACTCACACCAGAAGTCACACAGATGCTGGGCCCATGCTCCTGGACTTCCCAACTACCAGAATCATAAGCCACATAAACCTCTGTTCTTTATAAATTACCTACTCTCAGGTATTTTTGTTTAACAGCACAATAATGGGCCAATACAGACAACAAGCCATCTGTCTCAAAAGTAAAGATATAATAAAAATTGGGATTAGGATATGGAGACATGTACTCTATGTCATGAGAAACAATACTGGGGACATAAGTTACAGGAGGGAGCTAGAAAGACCTCTCTAAGAACTGAAGAATGAGCAGGAGTTAGGAGTTAACTAGAAAAGATAGGAGGAAGGGCATTCCAGGCTAAGGGAACAGCATGTGTGATGACCCTGAGGAGAGTAAAGATGTAGGCACTTGAGGAACTGACAGACAGGTCCATGTGGCTGATGCATGACTAGAAAGTAGGGAAAAAGGAGGCAGTGAGCTGGCCAGTGAGCAGGAAGAGGATCACTTGGGGTGTTGGATATTTATCATCCTCACCATGAAATAGGAAGCCACTGAAAAGCCCTGGCACAGAAAAGGCATTGTTCAGTGCACAGTATTAAAAGTTCACTGAGGGGACCAGCATTTAGCATAATGGCTATGTAGCTGGACTACCATGTAGTCGACCACAGTTCGAGTCCCAGACCCAGTGGCTTAAGCTCACGCCAGGCACATGTGCATGCATGCCCAAGATCCCGAGAGGAGAATAGAGGAGAAGGGATTGCAGTGTGGCCCTCCCCCCCGGTGGTGGGGGGTGATTTCTCACTTTCTGTCTCTCTGTTTCTCTCTATCTTTCTGGCGAGTGTATGCACCCTATAGCAAAACCTCTCAAAAAAAAAAAAAAAAAAAAAAAGTTCACTGGGGCCATTGTAAGGAATGAGAAGAAAGCAGAGAGTCATTGGGGAGGTATTAGAGCCACAAAAAAAAGATATATGAGATGGTAGTTTGGACAGGGAATAGTGTGGAAATAGATCTAAGATGGTTTCAATACGTACACACACAGCTATATATATAATGATGGGGTTGACCGCAATCCCTTCTCTCCCATTCTCTTCTTGGAATTTTGGACACACACAGAATGCAGTGTGTTTTCAAGTCACCAAGTCTACGACTTGAACTGCACAATCATCCATGTGGGATACAGCTGCCTTAACCACAACATCACCACCTGGTCCAAGGTTACATATATATACACACACACACATACACACACACACACACACATATATAATATTTACATAAAATGTTTTATATATTATATATTACATTTATATTTATGTCAATATTAAATTAATTAAATGTACATATATACTCATTTTATCTATTAAACATTTAAATATAAGTATTTATTATATATAAATATTTACATAATATATAAATATATAGGAGGATATATATGTGTGTGTATGAGTGTGTGTGTAAAATCTCTTCTATCTTTCCTGTAGCAAGAGGGAACATGCACTCACCAGACAGAGAGAGGGGAAGCAGGAAAGCAAGCTGCCAGGTCCAGGACTCAAATTGCAATCAGCACTGTGGGAGTCCAGTGCCTTAACCACCATGCCACCTGCTGGCTGCTCCCTATTCTTCTATAAAGAACCCAGTCATTTTAGTTATTTAGGGACCATCTAATCTATTATGGCCTCCTCTTAATTTGGTTACATCAGTAAAGATGCTATTTCCAAATAAGGTCAGATTCACAGATGCTGTGGATTAGGACTTGAATACATCTTTTGGGAGCTGTGGGGTAGGAGACACAATCCATCCCACTTCATGAAGTAAGGATGTCAAGTATAACCCCTGAGTTTCTATTAGGAGTAACTTCATCCATAGAGTGTTCAACTTCTACATTGGGAAAATTGAAGAGAAGCAGATTCAGGTCCATGTAGGACATGTAACATTCGGAATAGCAATGAGTACAGATGTTCAGTTGATAGCTGACAATGAAGTGTTAAAAAAAAGAAAGAAATCTGGAGCTAAAGCTATATATTTAAACTCAAGGCAGTCAGTGAGCTTGCTTAAGGAGAGAGATATTAAACAATATTATGCAGCAAAAAAAATACATACTTTCAACAAACGTTAATGCCATCAGAAAGCATGCTTTGTTGAGTGAAAGGAGGAATATGCAGAACTGCAGCTTCTGTGCCTGGCCAATGGTGTTATACAGAAAGTACATATGAATATAAATCTGCAAACTATTTCATTTCAATATATAAAAAAGGAAATCGACAAGCATTGATAGTGGCTATCTCACAGTCTTCTTTTTATTTTTTTTTAATGTGCTATAGGGCATGTACAATCGCCAGAAAGACAGAGAGGGAAAGTGAAAAGCAACGCCATAAGGGAGGGCCATACCACAAGTCCTCCTCCGTTTCTTCTCTTGGAGAGATGCACACACACCAGGCGTGTTTCCCAAGCTACTGAGTTCCAGGACTCAGACTGCATAGTCAGCCATGTGGGATCCAGCTGCCCTAACCACCAAGCTGGCCTCTCACAGCCACTTTCCTTTTGTTTCTTATGCTTTTTAATATTTTCCAAATTTTCATCAATTGGGTATACAGCTATATATTTTCTAAAGAATGATTTATTTTATTTTATGTATTCACTCATTTATTTTAATTGGGCCAGAGAGAGACACACGCAGAGGGAGAGAGAGAAAAAGTGAGAAAGGAAGCCACCAGGACCAGGAGTTGAACCGTGGTGAGCCATGTGGGAGTGTGTCCAGCACCTTAACCATCATGCCGTCTGCTAGTCCCTTACAGCTATACAGTTTTTCTTTCTTCCATGAGCAAGAGAGACAGAAAAACAGTACCTCCACATAGTCTTTGATGCTGAGATCCTCCCTCTGCTTCAGCCAGCCCCAGATCATGGGCGGAACAGCATGTTTTACCGCTGGCACCACCACGTGTCCCTGGGCATGTGTGTCTGTTGTGTGTGGTGGGGGGCGGGGTGGAGTATGGTTTTTCACAACATGCATGTAGTGTATGATTATTAAATCACAGATATAGGCATATTCATCTTCTTGGACGTTGAACATAACATTCCCAGGTACATCATTTTTAATAATCACAAAATAAAAACAAGCCGTATTCAGAAATTTAATGTGGCTGGAATGCAACTTGTAGAAAAGAGAAGACTGAGAAAGAGTGAAGGCGAGTGGCAGTTTTCAAGCTTGCTCTAGATTGCCAAACAAAGCAATCTATGGTTTATCCTACATGCAACAGGGAATTGTGAAGGCCTTGAAAGTGGAAGTGGACAGATAATGCCGTGGGCCTTAGTTAGAGCTAATTTTTTCTAACTGAAGATGTAATTTATCCTCATAATGGGGAAAAAATGGACCTACAGGAAATTATAGATCCACCATTAACATTTTTCAGTATTTCTTTCCAATATTCTTTCTGTGTCTATTTTGCACAGATTAGATCACATTTTAAACGGTTTCCTTTTTAAAAACTTACCGTAACATGAAAGAATACTTGCCTATTTGTCTATTTCTCCTTTAGAGACATTCCTTACTCTTCAGCTTGCAGGTTATTAGAGGAACAGACAATAAGCAGCCACATTCTGGGTCATGGGGTGACAGCTAAAAGAGAGATGAGATGCGCTTGGCCTGGGATCTTAAGAAAATGAGAGATAGGGCCAGGCCATGTCATAGTGGGCAAGGCGGCTGGATCTCACATGGCCAGCTGCACGGTTTGAGTCCCAGACCCAGTGGCTTAAAAAATGCATCTGGTCTGTGTGTGTGTGTGTGTGTGTGTGTATGTGCGTGACTAAAATCTCAACAGGAGAATGGAGGAGAAGGGATGGCAACTGCCCATGCCTCCTCACCTTCCTTCTTTCTCTCTCTCTCTCTCTCTGCAAAGTGCATGTACCCTATAGAAAACTAAAAAAGAGAGAAGAAGAAGAAAATGAGGAGGATGATGCAAGTGTGGCAGCAAGACAATCCTGGCTACAGTGAGGCACCAGAAGCATAGAACCAGTTCAGGATTACCGTCTTTGTCTAGGCTGGAGGTCATGAGGGACTAGAATAGGGAAGGGGGCCTGAAGGAGAAAGAACTGAACGAACTACACACACAGGGAGCTCTTCGCCAGTTGGTTTCTGTGTGCGTGTCTGGTGTCCCCATTTAGACTATAGGCACCTTCCAGACAGGAACTTGACATCTGATATTCGTATCCTAGTGCATGCAGTGTGTGCTCAGTACTATCAAGAGACTGGTAAAAAATGCAGGTGTGATGGCTATATAAAGTAAAAACAAGAAATGTTTCTTAGACAGGAGAAGAGAGGTGGGTAAATGTGAAAAAGAGTGAGTGATGAGACCTCGTGACTCGTTAGGATTCCTCGAGAGTCCCGGAAATCACACTGCCCTCTTTCTCTCCACCTGGCTCTTGGTGTGCAATGATGGCATCTTCCCGGTAGAGGGAGCTCTCTGCATATTTAAGTGTGATCTTAATGCGGAGCTAAACCTGCAAGCTGGCGGGCTAGCTACACTGGAACTGTTGGCTTAGGCATTGCAGTTCAGATCCATTACCTCACATTCCAGGCTGTGGTTCCCTGGAGTTGGCATTATTCAATGAACTGTCAACTATTTCTTTTGACTCTACCCAGCCGTCCTCAGCCTTGATCTTGTATCCATAGATGCTGAGGCCGTCAGCCAGCTACAAGCCTCAAGAGCCCTCTGCAGCAGAATTCTCTTCAGGAGATGGTTGAGATTCTTGGAACAAGTTACCATTCATCTGTTTTGTTCACCATTTCACCTTCAGTACTTAGGCAGAGGCCTGGTTCATTGAACATGCATTAAATAAAGTGTCAATAAGTAAACCAGATGGTCTTCCAGAAAGGCTTTGATGACCACAGA
>NW_006159495.1:0-1470 GCF_000334495.1 Tupaia belangeri chinensis
CCCTCCACAGGTCTGGACCTTGCCCTGGGAGAGGCTGGGTGCCTCACCCTGGGAGAGGCTGGGTGCTGAAGGCAAGAGGGGACAAGTGGGATCTCTGAGCTTCTCTGGGGGCTCAGCCAGAAGTTCTGCCTCAGTGCTGCTTCCAGAAAGACCAGGCACAGACTGAAGCCAGACCGCACATTTCAAGTGTTTCAGTTACACAGTGGAACTCTGCTCACCTGAAATCTAAACTGTGAAAATGGCCGCTGAGTTACAACAGGCGTGGATCCGGCTGACAGCACTAGAGCTGCCTTCACCATCCCATGACACCCTCAGGGTCAGAGCTCAACCAGGCAGTCAGGGCCTGTGTGCTCTTCAATAAACGTGATTTGAACTCACACACTTCTCCTTTATTCCACTTTCCCTTCTTTTCTATCCCTGTAGATCTGATCTTAGAGGTAAAGGGGAGGTGGCAAGATGTGGGTTGATGCTCAGGGGTCAAAAAAGCCATGAGCTTGGGAGGCAGAGTGGCCAGAACTGTGGGGAAATCTATTGGAATGCTCTTGTACTTGGTCTACACTGACAGGAGGTGAGTCCTGTTTATCCACTGGCCGGAGTAGAGCTATGGGAGAGCCGGAAGCCCTGGGAAGGGGAGGTGCTCATGGCTACTGGGCCAATGTGGACCCACTGCCAAGTTATCAGGAATCTGGGGGCCATGCTTGTACATCTTGCCAGCAAGTTTTCCTTGGCACATCAGAGGGGAGGGGGAGGGGAAGCCATGGCATGACCTGAAACCTGACTTGAGGGTCATGGGAGGGCAAAAGCCTCTCAATCAGATCTCCAGAGCCACCATGTCCCTCTGACACCATGGCTGGACCTGGGTAAACACCAGAACACAGTAGAATCCAGACATGAACCCCTGTCCAGGGGAGGTGCTGGGAGTTGTGAAGGCAGTTGGGCAGGGCCTCTAACTGGGGGCAGGAGGAGCCTGACTTTCCTGAGTGGCCATGGTACACACTGCCCCTCTTCCCTCTGATTTCTCCTTTGTAAATGGAAGAGGACTGTCCTGCTGGGCAGGCATGACAGCAGGGCACTGAGGTTCAAGGGATGAAAGGGAGTGGGAGCGCAAGTGCCTGGTGCTGCCTCCCAGGGGCGAGGGTGAGGACAGTGATTACAGATGCGAACCGAGGTCCTCAGGAGCCCCCATGAGGAAGAGCAGTCCCCACCACTTTCCTGATGGGGAAACAGGCTCAGGGTAGCCAGGTGGCTTAAGGAGACACCCTAGTGCATCTTGGGGCTAGGTGGAGCTGGAGCCAGAGCATGCTATTGGTGCCAGAGCACTCAGCCAGCCTATCCAGGCCGTGTGTCCAGGGTCTGAGGCCAGTGAGGCTGGGGTATCCTTGGGAGAGGGGAGGGGCATTTCATTACCTTATTCTCAACCCTAACAGGTGGGGACCACCGAATCTGACACCCTGGGGATGAAGCCCCAGA
>NW_006159495.1:31663-32903 GCF_000334495.1 Tupaia belangeri chinensis
GCTCCCTGAGCTCCAGCTCAGAGCACTGTCCATTGCTTTGGCCTCTAGAACTCTCTCCTTATCCCCTGGAGCTGTTCAAGAAGGTGGTGTCCTGAGACTGCCTAGGCTCCATCTGGACTCAGAGAAAAGAATGGGCAAGAGCACCTGGTGCCCACTGTCCTTGTCACCATCACACAGTATGAAAGGGTGTGCAGCACAGTGATAATGACGTGCCTCAGAGACCAAAGCATGAAGGCCCGGAACACGGCCAGGTGGTAGAGCACTGGGTGAAGGTCGCCATGTGATGCCATGGGAGTGCGATTCCTTCTCTGCCGACTTGGGAGCTGCCTCTTTCCTTTATCACAGTCAGGAGAGAGGACTGTGATGAAACCTCTGCACAATCCCTATGCCCTTCTTTTCTGGGCATGCTGACCTTGATCCCTGTCCTTCAGTGTGGAGGCTCACCCCTTCCTGGGGCCTTTTCTGGATTGACTGGGAGTATTCTCACTGACTCCTAGATGTGTCCTTGGGGTCTCATCCTGGAGTGCAGATGTCAGTTGAGGGGCTGAAGCTGGAGCAGGTGGGGGTGATCCTTCACCTCACAGGTCATTCTCTGTCCTTCCCAGGAAACCATAAGAAGCTTCTCGCTGCACACCATCCTCTCTGCTCAAGAGAACATCATAATTTACTGACTGGAGAAGAGTGGGTAGCAGTTTCCAGGCAGGTGGGCTCCCCTCCATCAGAGTACCAAGGCACCCCAGGTCCCTCCACAGGTCTGGACCTCACCCTGGGAGAGGCTGGGTGCTGAAGGCAAGAGTGGACAAGTGGGATCTCTGAGCTCCTCTGGGGGCTCAGCCAGAAGTTCTGCCTCAGTGCTGCTTCCAGAAAGGCCAGGCACAGACTGAAGCCAGACCGCACATTTCAAGTGTTTCAGTTACACAGTGGAACTTTTCTCACCTGAAATCTAAACTGTGACAATGATCGCTCAGTTACAATGGGGATGGAACTGGCTGACAGCACTAGAGCTGCCCTCACCATCCCATGACACCCTCAGGGTCAGAGCTCAACCAGGCAGTCAGGGCCTGCGTGCTCTTCAATAAATGTGTGTGATTTGAACTCACACACTTCTCCTTTATTCCACTTTCCCTTCTTTTCTATCCCTGTAGATAGATAATGCTCCAGAACATTCCAGCATCTCTGTGCCAAGGACAAGGCCTATACATGGATATAATCTTAGAGGTAAAGGGGAGGTGGCAAGATG
>NW_006159495.1:63520-63779 GCF_000334495.1 Tupaia belangeri chinensis
GAGGGCAAGATGAGGCTGGAACCATTTAAGAATTATCTTTGCTCACTGAGGTGCAGGAATAACCACCAGTTGCCCATTCATCTTGTCAGGAGGTCTTGCCAGCCTTAGCACTTATTAGGCACCTGGTGTTTACTAGCAGACATCCACACGGAGCCCCTAGTTGTAACTACCATAGGGCATGACTCCTCGGTGTATCAGAAAGTTCTTTGGCAGAAAGGCTCCACTCATGGAGCTCATTTTCATACCTAAAGATCTTTGT
>NW_006159495.1:63870-64282 GCF_000334495.1 Tupaia belangeri chinensis
AACCCTCATAAGTCTTTAGCATTATCCAAAGCTCCCTGAGCTCCAGCTCAGAGCACTGTCTCTGCCTCGGCCTCTGGGAAACTGCAGACTCTGAGTTGGGTGAGCTATGCCTCTTGGACTCTCTCCTTATCCCCTGGAGCTGTTCAAGAAGGTGGTGTCCTGAGACTGCCTAGGCTCCATCTGGACTCAGAGAAAAGAATTGGCAAGAGCACCTGGTGCCCACTGTCCTTGTCACCATCACACAGTATGAAAGGGTGTGCAGCACAGTGATAATGACGTGCCTCAGAGACCAAAGCATGAAGGCCCGGAACAGGGCCAGGTGGTAGAGCACTGGGTGAAGGTCGCCATGTGATGCCATGGGAGTGCGATTCCTTCTCTGCCGACTTGGGAGCTGCCTCTTTCCTTTATCACA
>NW_006159496.1:0-684 GCF_000334495.1 Tupaia belangeri chinensis
CACTTGAACTTCACACTGCAAGAAAGAACTGTCATGAAAGATGATTTGCCCAGCAGTCAACAACTGTTGGGTTTAGGGAAAAAAAAAAGAAATAATAAAGAATTTTAATAAGAGATCTAAAGTCTAAGCAATCAAAATCAAACTTATTTTGCTCAAGTAAATAGATTTTTAAAATCAAGATTTTATCATCAAAAGGAAAATAAAAGTTCAAAAACTAAAACCCTACTGAGTACTACTCTTTGGTTATATAAGAACTAACTTCTAAGTTTAAGAATCAAAACAGCTCAATAAACTGCCAGTTAACAGTAGGTTTGTTAGTAACCTTTTTAAAAATGCTTTGCATGTTTGCCTTTACTATTTGATATCTTTTAAATGTGCATGTACTCCTAGAGATGATACAAACCTCCAACTTTCAAATAATAAATGAGTATGTCTGCTCCTCCCTTCCCACCCTTTGTACCCTCTTCCTCCCTACCCACACCCCCCAAGTCTTAGAGCTAAAGGAAGGTCCTACTGTCATTCACTGCCAGAATAAGGGCTTATCTAACACCCTCACATGCCCAGCTCCGTTTACAGTCATGGCCAGGTGACTCCGCAGGCTTGGAGACCCGGGCAGCCTGCCTGCTAGGGAGGCAGCACCTTCCCCCTTGCCAGTAAAGGCAGCCAGGCCAACCAGTGGGCCCA
>NW_006159496.1:1460-7756 GCF_000334495.1 Tupaia belangeri chinensis
GCGGAGAGGGGCTGGGGAGCTCACTCCCTGCAGAAGACGTACTCAGTGTAGCTGGTCCAGATCTCCTCCTCCCTCTGGTCTGCGCTGCTGGCAAAGGCACAAGTGCCAGTGGAGCTGCACGCCACCATATGGAAGCCGGACTCGGACAGCTTGTCGAAGGCCTGCTCCAGGAAGTTGAACTTGAGGTCATAGTGCGAGGTGTAACGCTCCGGGGGCCTGTCGGGGTCCCGGCTCTCGTTCAGAGTGTCTCCGAACACCTCCTTGGCCAGCGACGTCTTCCCGCACACGGTGATGCGCGCTATTCCCGCCCGATGGTGTAGGAGCCCCGGTAGCCGATGGTGATGTAGCCCGAGCGCCGGCTGCCGTCCAACGACTGCGATGGCGTGAGCAGCGGGCCCGCCGCGCCACCGGACGGGCTGCGGCTAGCCAGCTCCAGCATGGGCGACGGGGCCCTGGCCGAGGCTCCCTCCTGCTGCTCAGGCTCAGCAGAGCCCAGAGGCAGCAGCTCGTCGCCCAGCGAGCCTTCCTTGTGCACCCCGCGCCGCAGGTGCGGCGGCCTGGGCCGGGCCAGGCTGCTGGGGCTCCCCGAAGCGGCGCACGAGCTCCTGCAGCTCGAAGTACTCAGCCTCGCGTTGCAACGGGCTGCGATCCGGGAAGTAGTCCCGCAGCACGAGCTGCGAGTCTGGCAGGTAATCCAGGATGTAGCGGAAGACGAAACCGTCCAGGTCCAGAAAGAAGCGGCCTTTGCTGTCCCGGGCCAGCTCCTGCAGCTGCTGCTGCGTGAACACGCGCCAGAACAGCGAGTCCAGCACCGACACCACGGTGCAGCGCCAGGTTACAAGAAACTAATTATTCTTTTCAAAGATTTTCTGGAGTCCTGCTTATCTGCATTACACTCTGAATAATTATTCTTCTAATTGTTTGGCTCTCCATATACAGGTATGGATACCCTCTGAGCTCCTGCCAGAACATGCTAATGTTTGTCTTAAATTTGTTAAATTAGGACATCTTCTTTTTTAAAAAGACTTATTTTATTTAACTTTATTTATTTTGTTTACTTATGTTCATTTGACCAGGGAGGGACAGAGAGAGAGAAAAAGAAAGTAAGAAAGCCCCCCAGGTCTGGGACTCAAACCATGGTTGGTCATGTGGCAGTCAGCACCCTTAAGCACCACACCACTTGTCAGCCTGTAAATTAGTACGTTTTCAACATACTAATCTTACTAATTGTTCCTTTCTGCCTCCCACAGTCCCCACGTATAGTTTCCCCTTGGGATATTTTATGGATCCTTGGAGCTTCCACTGGACAATTTACAGAGAAAAATAGGCTCAATCTTGTCAATTACTTTCCCTTTGGGATATTTTGTGGATCCTTGGAGCTTCCACTGGACAATTTGCAGAGAAAAATAGGCTCAATCTTGTCAATTACAAAATTATAGCATTTTTGGATTAGGGACCTCATAGAGAAGCCAGAGGAGGTAATCATACTCTACATTGGCATCAACAATATTGGCATATTTAGAAACAGCTCTCTGGAAATTAGAGCCATGCCTTTTGCAAACCACAGAATTTATTGAAGTAGATATGGCCTCTCTCTGGGCCTCTCCAGCTCTCTCTCAAATACCCTACAGGATACAGTTTGGAAGGTTGCCTCATAGCTAGCCAACCTGTGTATATCTACTCTGCTACTTATTTACATTGGCCTCTTAAACATATCTCCCTAACACTCCAAAATAACTTCAAATGGTTTACTCCTTCCACCAAGGCATTCATTTACAAACGTGGACAATTGTTGCTATAGGTATTTTCATTTTCCTCTACTCAGTCCTAGCATTCCATTGTCTTTGTCTCCTCTCTGAACAACCTCAACAACCATAGGCTGCCTTTACTGCTTACCTCCCACTCTTTGAAAACTGCCCTACCTGCACTTAAAAAATTAAAAGGGGTGGGGGGAATCCTGGGAGAACAACAAAACTCTACCAGTGATAAAATTATATAGATAAACCGTTTCTAATATATCCCTCTAAGAACTCTATGTGGTTTTGTTTTTGAGAAAGGAAATGTCCAAGGCTGGTGTGCTGTGAAAACAAAACAAGGCATAAACACAATTGAACAAATGTTACTTTTGCTTTCAGCTTGCAATTAACAGTGGGCTCCTTAAGTAAATGTAATCTCTTTTCTCAGACTAGCAAAGAACAAAAGTGTTGCAGGAAAACAGACAGCCTAGGAATGAAAATCAACACTCTAAAGAGACAGGAATCTTCTTTATTGTTACTGGCATCAGGCACAGAGGAGTTAACACTCTGAAGCTCTGGCCCCCTGTGAGGGCTAAGCACAGTCTTTTATTATGGAGTTTGGGGCAAAGGGGAGCTCTGGCAGGCTAAGCAGATCCTATCAGGAAGAAGCAGCTCATAGTTTAGAGAAGAAAGGGTTAGATAAGCAGTGTGTCTGCCTTTGCAAGGCCTCAGGTGGTTTTTATCATTTTAAAGGGGCAGTGAAGGTCTGAATTTGCAGAGGCCTGGGGAGTGTCAGCAGCTGTCAGCCTTGGGCTATTGTGAGTTCCTGATGTCTCCACACCTGAAGAGGAGTGGTCAGGAGGGGCCTGGCACAGGCCTCAGTGCAGCTTCCTCAGTGCAGTTGCCCACATAACAAGGGCAGAGTGATTATTGCTGTCTTTTATCCCCAGTCAGATTGATTGTCATTACCATTCAGATCCTGTTATACAATTTGCCTGTACTACTTCAGAGGCTTTTTTTAGAAGCAGCTCTGTTTGGGATTCTTACTGCACTTATTTTCATTGCCTCCCTGACTACTTCCACAGTTGACAGTTGCTTTGAGCCAACAAACTCCTACAGCCATGTTTGTTAATGCACTTGCCCATAATACTATATAAAGAACACCCAATTAGATATTGATGAAGGGGACCAGCAGTTAGCGTAATGGCTGTGTCGCTGGGCTCCCATATAGTCGACTGTGGTTCGCATCCCCGACCCGGTGGCTTAAAACTCATGCCGGGTGTATGTGCATGTGTGCCCAAGATCCCGAGGGGAGAATGGAGGAGAAGGGATTGCGGCATGGCCATCCCCCTGGGGGGTGATTTCTTGCTTTCTGTCTCTCTCTCTGTCTGTCTGGTGAGCACACACGCCCTATAGCATAAACCTCTTAAAAAAAAAAAAGGTATTGATAAATTTCTATCCAGAGCTGAAAAGAACCATAGATGGGTTTGGGAGAACAAATGTTTCAAATGCAACTACAAAGTCATTTGCGATGTTATGCATTATACCAATATGTTTGTGTAACACCTTTACCTTATAATGACACACGCTGGAACTGGTTCCACACCTTATTTTCCTCAATTTTTATTGGTAGTTTCACACACATATTTGGTGTTATTAATCCTCACAAGAGACACGGCGATTTTTTTCTTGGCTTTCTATGATGACTGGAATTGAATAATACTTGTTGAAGAATTTAAATTATATTTTTTGTATATTAAAAATGTAGCACAATTTAGTTAAAATTTTCATATTCAATATTTTATAATTTTACATTTTATCTTAAATTTACTTTTTAAATTTAAAAATTATAAAAATAATAGCTTTTTTTGTGGTGTCAGGTCGTGACATTTATTAGAATGTTAAGACTTCCACTTTTAAAGCATGCTTGTCTCCCTGCCTCTACTAAAATATTTTAAAGTGGGTACTCATATTGTGGTGGCCATCAGGTAGCATGGTGGTTAAGGGGCTGGACTCCCACATAGCCAAACATGGTTCAAGTCCTGGATCCAGTGGCTTTAAAATCATGCCAGGCATGTGTGTGTGTGTGTGTGTGTGTGTGTGTGTGTGTGTGTGCAATATCCCAAGAAGAGACCGGAAGAGAAGAGATTATAGTGTGGCCATTGCCCCAGGGTGATTTCTCACTTTTGTGCTCTCTTTCTCGGTCTCTTTCCAGTGAGCAAATGCACCCTATGGAAAAAATCTTTTAAAAAAGAGAAAATGAAAAATGATATTGTGGCAGGACCAGCAGGTAGCGTAATGGCTATGTTGCTGAACTCCCACGTAGTCGACCGAGGGGAATCCTGGGAGAACAACAAAACTCTACCAGTGATAAAATTATATAGATAAACCGTTTCTAATATATCCCTCTAAGAACTCTATGTGGTTTTGTCTTTGAGACAGGAAATGTCCAAGGCTGGTGTGCTGTGAAAACAAAACAAGGCATAAACACAATTGAACAAATGTTACTTTTGCTTTCAGCTTGCAATTAACAGTGGGCTCCTTAAGTAAATGTAATCTCTTTTCCCAGACTAGCAAAGAACAAAAGTGTTGCACGAAAACAGCCTAGGAATGAAAATCAACACTCTAAAGAGACAGGAATCTTCTTTATTGTTACTGGCATCAGGCACAGAGGAGTTAACACTCTGAAGCTCTGGCCCCCTGTGAGGGCTAAGCACAGTCTTTTATTATGGAGTTTGGGGCAAAGGGGAGCTCTGGCAGGCTAAGCAGATCCTATCTGGAAGAAGCAGCTCATAGTTTAGAGAAGAAAGGGTTAGATAAGCAGTGTGTCTGCCTTTGCAAGGCCTCAGGTGGTTTTTATCATTTTAAAGGGGCAGTGAAGGTCTGAATTTGCAGAGGCCTGGGGAGTGTCAGCAGCTGTCAGCCTTGGGCTATTGTGAGTTCCTGATGTCTCCACACCTGAAGAGGAGTGGTCAGGAGGGGCCTGGCACAGGCCTCAGTGCAGCTTCCTCAGTGCAGTTGCCCACATAACAAGGGCAGAGTGATTATTGCTGTCTTTTATCCCCAGTCAGATTGATTGTCATTACCATTCAGATCCTGTTATACAATTTGCCTGTACTACTTCAGAGGCTTTTTTTAGAAGCAGCTCTGTTTGGGATTCTTACTGCACTTATTTTCATTGCCTCCCTGACTACTTCCACAGTTGACAGTTGCTTTGAGCCAACAAACTCCTACAGCCATGTTTGTTAATGCACTTGCCCATAATACTATATAAAGAACACCCAATTAGATATTGATGAAGGGGACCAGCAGTTAGCGTAATGGCTGTGTCGCTGGGCTCCCATGTAGTCGACTGTGGTTCGCATCCCCGACCCGGTGGCTTAAAACTCATGCTGGGTGCATGTGCATGTGTGCCCAAGATCCCGAGGGGAGAATGGAGGAGAAGGGATTGCGGCATGGCCATCCCCCTGGGGGGTGATTTCTTGCTTTCTGTCTCTCTCTCTGTCTGTCTGGTGAGCACACACGCCCTATAGCATAAACCTCTTAAAAAAAAAAAAGGTATTGATAAATTTCTATCCAGAGCTGAAAAGAACCATAGATGGGTTTGGGAGAACAAATGTTTCAAATGCAACTACAAAGTCATTTGCGATGTTATGCATTATACCAATATGTTTGTGTAACACCTTTACCTTATAATGACACACGCTGGAACTGGTTCCACACCTTATTTTCCTCAATTTTTATTGGTAGTTTCACACACATATTTGGTGTTATTAATCCTCACAAGAGACACGGCGATTTTTTTCTTGGCTTTCTATGATGACTGGAATTGAATAATACTTGTTGAAGAATTTAAATTATATTTTTTGTATATTAAAAATGTAGCACAATTTAGTTAAAATTTTCATATTTAATATTTTATAATTTTACATTTTATCTTAAATTTACTTTTTAAATTTAAAAATTATAAAAATAATAGCTTTTTTTGTGGTGTCAGGTCGTGACATTTATTAGAATGTTAAGACTTCCACTTTTAAAGCATGCTTGTCTCCCTGCCTCTACTAAAATATTTTAAAGTGGGTACTCATATTGTGGTGGCCATCAGGTAGCATGGTGGTTAAGGGGCTGGACTCCCACATAGCCAAACATGGTTCAAGTCCTGGATCCAGTGGCTTTAAAATCATGCCAGGCATGTGTGTGTGTGTGTGTGTGTGTGTGTGCAATATCCCAAGAAGAGACCGGAAGAGAAGAGATTATAGTGTGGCCATTGCCCCAGGGTGATTTCTCACTTTTGTGCTCTCTTTCTGGGTCTCTTTCCAGTGAGCAAATGCACCCTATGGAAAAAATCTTTTAAAAAAGAGAAAATGAAAAATGATATTGTGGCAGGACCAGCAGGTAGCGTAATGGCTATGTTGCTGAACTCCCACGTAGTCGACCGAAGTTCGAGTCCTGAACCCGGTGGCTTAAACTCACACCGGGCATGTGTGCGTGCGTGCCCAAGATCCCAAGAGGAGAATGGAGGAGAAGGGATTGCGGCGTGGCCATCCCCCCTGGGGGGTG
>NW_006159496.1:9167-15968 GCF_000334495.1 Tupaia belangeri chinensis
GGGGTGGCGGGGGCCCCCCACGGAGCAGAAGCCGACGGACAGATGGACACGGAGAATGAGGAAGGCAGGGACGGCGTCTGCGGTATCCTTGAGTCCTCCGGGGCCTCTGCGGGGGGCCCCGGGGGCGGGGAGGCTCGGGGGTGGGGCGTGGGAGCCTCGGGGTTCGGCCCCAAAGGTTTTGGTCGGGCAGTCCTGAGACGGGACCTCCATGTGGGTGCCTGGCGGCAGGACCCCTGTGCTGCCCCGGGGGCGGTTCCACCCGGCTGGGGGCCTCCTCGGGAGCCCTCCCCGTTGCTCCGGTGCCTTGTCTCCACCGACGGGCGCTGGGGCGCTGGGAGGCTGCTGTGGGGGTCCTTGCGAAGGGCATTGCGGGCTGCCCTGCTGCGTGGTGGAGGCACGTGGTGGAGCCCCCCTGGGGCTCCGTCTCCCCCGCTGCTTCCCGTGCTCTGCCTGCCCAGGCCTCCACCCTCCTCTGGTCCCCAAGCGCCTCCCAGCCAACCCAGGTCGCTTAGGGCACTAACACCTCCCCAACTGACCTGGCCCTCGCCACGCCACGTGGGAGTCGCTCTGGTCGGCCACTGCTGCCGGTGGGGGGGACCCCGGGAGATGGACCTTCAGACATGCTGAGGTTTAAGGCGCAGCGGGCTCGCCTGACCCCGGGAGGAGCAGTGGGCACGGGAGGGCGTTCCGGGGAGGGTGTGCCGGCCCTGGCGGGGTGTGTGGTCCCGGTCCCCGGGGGTGGCCAAGGCCTCCATCTAGGTTCTCCACGCTCTGAGGTGGGACCCCCTTCGGGCTTTTTGAAGAAAGCCTCCTTAAGGTGTGATTCTTGAACCGCGCCCCAGAGGCTCTCGCTGTGGCCCATGATCCTCCTGCCCCACGGATTTCTGCGCCTTAGCCCCAGTCGACCTCCTACCCTTCCCATCACAGTCCTTTTGGCTCCTCCTGGGTGCAGCCCTCCTTGTGGCCTGCACGTCCTGTCCCCTCCGTGGGGTGTCGCTCTTATGGTCTCGCCCAGGCCCTGCATGTCCTGTGTCCACCAGCTGCGGTGGTGCCTGTTGGCGTTCTGAGTTGCCCTCATTCCCCCACCATCAACACGCGGTGTCCCTGTCCCCCGCACTGGACTCTGGACCCCACCAGCTGCTTGCCCGGCGCCGCCTGTTTTGCGCGGTCCATCCTGTGCAAGGTCAGGCCCTGGCCTTGGCGGGGCGGAGGCACAGGGCGCTTCTGGCCTTGGTCTGGCCGGCCTGGGTTTCCCTGGCCCCAAGGTCTGAGTTGGCTTGTTCAGGGGCAGAGTTGGCAGTCCTTGGCGATTGGTTGGTGTGAGGGGTATTTGTGCTCCCTCAGGTGGTTCCTTGGCTCTGCACGTGTGCACTTCTGCTCCCTGAAGGACGAGGGTGGGTGGAGTAGTCGACCCCAGTTCAAGACCCGGACCAGGTGGCATAAAAGTCATGTCTGGCATGTGTGAGTGCCCAGAATCCAGAGAGAAGGGATTTCGGCATGACCAATCCTCCCCACCCCCACCCCATGACTTCTCACTTTCTCTCTGTCTCTTGCTGGCGAGCACATGCCATATAGCAAAAATATCTCTTTAAAAAAAAGACATATATATATCTACACTCTTTTTCAAAAGAATTGTTTATCATTTTGCAATTTTGACTAGAGAGAGAGAGAGAGCAAGCCCTAGGTCCATGGCTTAAACTGTGGTCACCTATGTGGGAGTGACCACAGTGCCCTTAAACACAGTGTCTCCTGCCAACCGCATCAAAGACTTTTCAATAACTACACATGTTTTTAAAAAGAATTTTTTATTTGATTTGAATTACTATGACTGTATTGTATAATTTGACCAGTGACAGAGAGAAAGAGAGGAAAAGTGAGGAAGCAAGCTGCCAGTCCAGGACTCGAACCACAATTGGCTATCTGGGAATCAAGCTCCCCAACCACTATGCCACCTGCTGGTCCCAGATGCAATTTTAACACACTACTATTTGGCCCCCATTGGTATATTTTACAATACCTGGAGACTTTTTTGGAGGTGGGTCATGTTTGAGCGTTGGGGTGCTACAGTCATCTGATGTGTGGGACCCAAGGATGCTTCACGGCATCCTGCAATGCACAGAACGACGATCTCACCAAGAATGACCTGGACCTCATCATTCATAGGGCCAAGTTTCAAAAACCCCGTTTTAAACTACATGTCCTCCATGAAGTGATTGACAAGATGTATTGCAAATGGAGTCAGAATAGTTTAGTCTGGGTCCCTCACCTTCTATCTTACCATGTTTGAAATCCACAGAGTAAACAGTTTGTCTGTTTTTTAAAGGATTATTAATTTAATTTCATATATTCCTTCATTTTACTTTAATTCGATGAGATGGGGAGAAAGAGAGAAAGAGGGAGAGAAAGTGAAAGAGCAAGTCACCAAGTCCAGGACTCAAACTGAGGTCAGCCATGTGGTGTCCAGTGGCATAACCACTACGCCACATACTGGTCCCAATATCTTATGTTTTTCATCGTAGTGCACTTGCCTGCTTGTTCGCTGAGTATGAGTGTGCTGTTTTACACCATTGAGAATAAGGCACATGTGCATGTGCTACAGTTTGGTTTTGGTGGTGAGTCGCTGTTGTGTACAACCCACTGAGAGAAAGGAGCTAGTACTGTACTGCGTGGTCTTGGCCTGCTGAGCCCTGATGTCCTTGGCATGGCTCAGCTCAGCTGCACACTCTGTGAGCTCCAAGAGGGAGGAAAGTGCTCTGTGAGTATTCACCCTGAGCATTAATCATGCTCCAGGTAAGAGGAAGCGTTTGTGAGCCCGAAGGGCTCTATGAGCCTACTAAGAGCTCTGTGAGCTTCCACTAAGAGCTGATAGACAACCTGACACCAGGGACTTGCATCTTTTTCCACCCCCCTGCATCTGTTTGTCCTACCCTTTTTAACAGGAAAAATAAAATAAAATAAAGTTACAAAACAGCAAGGTATTTGTCCCATGTCCCCATCTGCCTATATCACTGTGGGAAGAAGCACTGCGTCCAATTGTACAGTAATAGTTGGCCTCATCCTCATGTTTCAGCACAGAGATGTGCAGAACACCAGCACTGGTCGAGGTGTCTTCAACTCAAGAGAAGCAGCTGGGAATCCTGGAGCCCTGGTGCTTACTGGAGTCTGAGTAATGTCACAGGGATAGTGGGAGTGCTCCCTGGCTTCTGCTACTATCAGTATTTGGTCTTGCCATAGTTTTAGCTGTTCAGGATCTTTAGTTATTTGAATTCTATATGAATTTTAGGGTGTATATTTCTAATTGGTTGTTGGGGAAATCATGATGCATTTTTCTTTAGAAAAACAGAAAAATGTGTCATAATGTTTCTGTTCTAATATTTGTACCAGATAACATTGTCACAATGTCAGTAGCAATTTTGTCAGTTTTATCTGTTCAAGGAACCAACTTTTGGGTTTCTTGATAATTTTATTTTTAAAAATTTTTTTAGCTTATTTCCATTTAATTTTTATCACTGCCATTCATTTGCTAACTTTGGACTTATTTTGCTATTTCTTTTCTAATTCCTTATGATATAAAGCTATTTATTTGAGATCTTTCCTCTTTAAAAATTTATTTAATTTTCTTTATTATTATTAATATATTAAAATTTGTTATAGGGCACATGTGTTCACCAGAGAGAGAGAGAGAGGGAGAGAGAAAGAGAGAGAGAAAGGAGGAAAGTTAGAATGCAAGCTGCCAGGTCCAGGACTTGAACCACAGTCAACCATGTAGGAGTCCAGTACCTTAACCACCATGCCACCTATTGACCCAACCTATGAAGTTTACTCTGAGCCTTGCCTTCACTGCATCCCATAAGTTTGGTATCTTGTATTTTTATTTTCAGTTCTCTTTATTTCGTAATTTCCCTGGTCATTTCTGAAGAGTATATTGTTTAAGTTTCCACATATTTGTGAATTTTCCTGTTTGCTTTCTACTATTAATCTTTAACTTCACTCTATTGTGGTTAGAAGAGATACTTTGTATGATATCTATCTTTTTAAATGTATCATAACTTGTTTTGTGGCCTAACTGTGATCTGTCTTGGAGACTATCAGATGTGCACTTAGGAAGACGTATGTTCTTTTGTTGGGTAGATCATTCTGTCTATTTCTGTTATGTAGAGTTGGTTTATTATGTTGTTCAAGTTCTTTATTTTCTTACTTTTATGTCTGATAAATCTACTTACTACTGAAAGTAGAACACCGAAGTCACCAACTATAACTATACAATTGGCTATTTCTCCCTTCCACTCCGTCAATAGTGAAAAACTCAGGGCTTGAAGGTAGGGTGTCACGGATGACTGAGACAAGAGACAAGGTGAGAGGTAGGGAATCAAGGGGGGGGGAGCGAAATATATAAGAAACAAGAAATGGGAAATTATTTGCCGATAACATGTATGGTAATATCTTTGAGCCAATATACAGTGTAATCTGGATGGAAAATCTCATTTTGTAGACTGTGTTGACATACAGTGAATGAATGTAAATACATTTTAAAAATAAATTTAAAAGCCTCTTTAAAAAAAAACAAAAAATTACATAGCTTTGGTAACTTTACATTTCCTTATTATGACTACAGTGTGTAAGATTATTTGGTGGTGCTGTGCGCTATAGTTTTAGACTTGAAAATTCCTTAAATCTATTTTGACTAAACCACAGTGCCTCTAGAGTTTACTACCAACTAAGAGGAAGTATAGAAAACAGAAAGCAGTTTGAAAGTGCATCAGGGGACACGGTCAGTAAAATCCAGACTGTAGAAAAAAATTTATTTTTTTGCATGAGTTATACACACACACACACACACACACACACACACACACATATATATATATATCATACATTAAATTGCTATACATCATTTAGATTGTGAAGAGACTGTAGAAAATTTTACAGAACACAGAACTCATTTTTTTAACAAATAAATGGCAAAAAGGAGAACGCGAGAATAAGTGTGAGAGTATGTGTATGTGTTTGTGTAGGCATGCAAGTGTAAGAGAGCAAGACAGAGAACTGAAGAAAGAAAAAGTGAGAAGAACTCTGTATAATACAATAGACTCTAAAGACATACCTAACTCATCCCAGTTTGTGGATCTTAATTAGGTTTTTGTTGTTGTTGTTATTGCCATGGGGTGTGTGTGTGCTCATCTGAGACAGAGAGAGACAGTGGAGGGAAAGTGAGAGATCACTTAAAGCAAAGTACAGGCATGTTTTCTCATCTGTGGGGACAGCCACTGCGCAGTTCCTTCTCCATTCTTCTCCTGAGATTTTGGGCACTCACATGCATGTGCTCAGTGTGATTGGCAAGCCTCCAGGGCTGGGACTCAAACCACAGTCGTCCATGTGGGAGTCCAGCACCTTGTCCACCACACCATCTGATAACCCTCTTAATTAGATCATGATTCAAAGAAATGAACTGAAAAACAATAACAGGAAACTTGAACATTGTATAGTTTGGTTTTGAAATTTTAAAGATAACTTAAGAATAAGTATAATGATAATAATGCTTTCGAAAAGCATCATCATTTAGAATATACTCATGTAATTACAGATGAGAAAACATGCCTGTACTTTGCCTTAAATACTTAAGAAAAAGATATGAGGGGAAAGGATTGTGTTAAGAAAAGTTCAGCTGTGAGGTGATAACTGAGCATGAGGGTGCTCCGTGATAAGGACCTCTCTACTTGTGTATGCTATTGAAACTCTGCCTTTGAGTAAGTATGGTGGGTCTACCTAGGATAAAATGGCAGCTGAATCTGCCATTTTATGAGCTGAATCTCTTAACACATGACCTTCAAAGAAGGTCATGAAAAATACACATTTTGTATAAAAACTATGCATTGATTGACTAAAGTTTTTACACCCAAAGTTGTACTTTGATTCATTTATTTCCCTGAGCTTTCTGAAATCGTCTCGTATATGTCACAACTCTGGGGTTAACAAAGAGTAAAAAATTACCACTTACATCCCTGCCCTTGTAACAAGCAAAGATCAGGGACCAGCAATTGCTATAATGGCTATGTCGCTGGACTCCCATGTAGTCGACTGTGGTTCAAGTCGTGGGCCCGGTGGCTTAAACTCACGCCAGGCATGTGTGCGTGCGTGCTCAAGATCCCAGGAGGAGAATGGAGGAGAAGGGATTGAGGCATGGCCATCCCACCTGGGGGGTGACTTCTCGCTTTCTGTCTCTCTGTCTCTCTCTGGTGAGCGCACATGCCCTATAGCAAAAACCACTTAAAAACAAACAACAACAAAAAGATCACAGAATGATGTAGACCTCAAGTAGTGTCATTTAGCCAGGTCTGGGAGCCACACACAGGAGAGGGAAGTGCAGACACTCTGCGAATAGAGGAGAGGCAGTAGGGAGGGCCTGATGGGGCCATGCAGGCAACACAAGCTGGTAAGGATGCTGCCTCCCATTCTAAGGCAGGGCCTGGACTGGGAAGAAACTGAGGCAGGGCCCAGTTTACGAGCTCTCCCTTGTGTCCTTGAACTGGCCGGTATTCAATTTCTCTGCTGTGAGTTTTACTGTTATTACGGTACCCTGTAAGGGTAAAACATCACCCCCAACCATTGCAATAAAGCCAATTAGTGATCTTGTAGGAATGTGGTTCCCTAAGACTGACAGGAGGATCAGGAAGTTTAAGACTCCCCCACCTGTCTGTTTTTAAGCCAAAATTAACATATAGATTAAGTTAGTATAAACCAAATTAGCATTAGAAGTATATGTAGACTAAGTTAGTTTAAGGTTAGTTTTACTTACATACC
>NW_006159496.1:16223-25387 GCF_000334495.1 Tupaia belangeri chinensis
TATCTAGGTCTTTGCAACCAGCAACGTTATCGCCCTGGCCCGGGACTGAAGTTATCAAACATCCTGCAAGCCCCCTCTTCAAAAGACCCTTCCCAGTAATCAAGATCTAAGAAGAAGATACAACAGACAAATGGACTTCCTCATCCTGAGAACTGTGATTGATTTTACCTGATCTGACAAGACAAACAGCATGTTTTATAATTATTGCTTCCATGCTTTGTATACCCTGTTCCTTAGAGTAAATCTTTTACTACCCCTCACCCTCCTTACTTCCTAAACCTCCCTCAATAAATACGCATGTTTTAATAGCCACGGCGCGGCGGCCTGGAGCTGGCTCTGGCTGTGGCCGGCTGAGAACATGCTAAGGAGCAATGAGGTCTCAGTCTAATTTTTTGTTTCTGAACACCCATGTTGCCTTCCTGTGTACGAGCCACCCTCCACTGCCGAGGCCGGACCCCGGCAAGGGCCCACTCACGCCAGAATATGGAGTGTTCACAGAAGGCAAGTGTGGATAATCCAGAACATGTATGTGACCTGGCCTATTAGAATATCGGCTACTGGGGAACCAAAAGGAAGAAGCTTCACAGTGCAGAGGACTAGAGATGCCGATGAGAAGACAGAGTTGCCGGGGAGAGGGGGAGACCTGGACAAAGGAAGTGTCCTCTGGAGAGAAAGAAGCAACTGGTGGGAATGAAAGGTCCTGGTAGCACAAAATGGAATCCCAGAACCAGAAGTCACATCATGCTTACCCCAGAAAGTGAGAAACACCAGGCCAGTTCCCCCAAACCGAATCATTATTTTCTAATGAAGAAAGCGTAATTTTGGACAGTGCTTTATATCCAATCATGTTATTCATATACTGAGGTGTCAGGGAATAAATTTACACATGCAAAAATCAGCTGGTCCAGATTCCATCATGAAGAACGTATTACGATAAATTCCGCCCAACATGTGATGACTCGGAACACTAGCAAACGGTGATACATACCAGATGTAGTGTGGGAAGAGGGTGGGGAAGGAGGAGAGTCTGTGGGAAAACATTAAGTCAGGGTTCTCTTTGCACAGTGACTTGTTGTGCTGTTGTAGTTTTTCCATCAAATGGAAGTGGAAGACATTAAGTCAGTGTTCTCTTTGCACAGTGACTTATTGTGCTGTTGTAGTTTTTCCATCAAATGGAAAAGCTCATTCTTCTGATGTGATTGTTTCAAATCTTGACTATCTTTCTGCGGTTGCAGCTCTAGTTGATGGTTGAGAGGGAGGGAGAAATGCAAAGAGAGTCTTGTCAGGTTCTGCTGCTTGCTGGGCCTGGAAGGGTGGCTAAAGGGTAATACAGGCCAGAGGCAATTTAGCTCTTCTGGAGAGAAAGAGTGGAAGTAGTGAGCCTCAGGCTGGCTGGAGGTAAAAGTGTTATGGCAAGCTGGAAGAAAACCCTCCCTGAATTGACAGTTGAGCCTGAAGAACAGGATTCGTGAACCCTACTCTTCACAAACAGAAGCTAGAAATATTGGCTACTTTTCTCCTGGTCTCCTTATCTAGAGAAATGTGATGACTTTCCACACCTCCCAGTGAGGGACATACTTAGAATCAGTCCTCCACGTTCAGACACAGACTGCTGCAGGAAGGATAGGACTCATGGCAGAAAGACATGGTCTCTGCTTTGTTCCCAAGTCCCAGTCCTTAGGGGAAAATCGGAAGGGTTGTAAGAAAGCCCTGGAATGTGAGAGCAAGTCAGGCCCATGAACCACATTCAAGTCCACTACTACCTTTTGCTCATGTGGACACAGTGGAATTAGAGAGCTCAGATTTAACTTAAGGCACATGGACTGTTGTTGACAATCCTGGAAGTAGGACCCAAGTTGCAGGCTTTTTTCATAAAGTTTGGGAGAAGGCAGAGCTAGATGTATCTTTACCTCCGCCGACATCATCCCGTTAGTCATGTTGTCGAGGCAGAGAGCACGCACCCCAGCACAGACCTCTGTGCTTCTCAATGTGGCTGCATTACCCTTCATGAAGACAGAACAGGCTGCTACAGACCTGCTGCTGGGGACAGTAGCATGGCCAGTGCAGAAGCTTGTCAGTTGTGGGGACACCAATGTCCCGTATCTAACTAGAAGTATGGGAGCCTGTCTGCCCCGGTCTTTGATGTGCTGAGAACTTCCATAACACCATCCCTTCAAAACTAGCTAACAGAAGCAATGTTGGATGAGGGCACAGGGTTGCTGAGCTGGACACAGCACCAATGCTGTGTCGATATCCCTTCTAGTCATGTGACAATGACATCACGTTTTTAAACAACTGACTATGTCCTACCTGAACAGTTCTTCCTTGAGTGATACGCATTTATTGTTGAAATGTGAGATCTTCTATGTGTGCTGGAGCTTTTTGAAAACGAGCTGCCATTCCAAATTGTGACATTTCATCTCTATTTCCAGGCTTAAGAACTGGTCTCGGGAGAATGCCACAGTTCTTGCAAGGGATGATGTTGCCTGAGAGAGCTGTGGAGAGAACAACACAGTAGTATTTTGATCATGGAGAACATTCCAACAGGAAAGAACTAAAGAATATCTTTCCTTAGTTCCAGCTGTAATTGATAACTAGGAGAGGAAGGGAGCAATGCAAAGAGAGTATTGTTGGGTTCTGCTGACTGCACATCTGTCCTGACAGACAGAACATAGACAAAAGGGAGGGAGACCCTGCATTGGTGGAAAAAGTGAATGGTGGCTCATTCCACCACACATCGCGAGAAATGTTGTAACTCGGTCTCTTCAATGCCCTTCATTCCACTGATACAAGACAGCCAGGCCTGCTGTTAGAGAGAACATTCTAGCTTCTCATGCTCACCATTTTCAACATGCTCACATGCCATTTGTTCAGTAATCCATCTTGTCTTTTGGCAAAGTCCAACCCAAGATACCCTTGGCACTTCACAGAACACAAGGATCTTGGCCATTTAGGGAGACTGGGATTGCCAGGGATGAGCCTTGTGTTTGGGGAAAGTTCAGCACAGGCAATGATGTTTACGTTCTCACACTCAGATGACTGCTATGAAGACAAATCAACTGGGGGAAGAAGGACTAGAGCTCAGAGTAGAGGAACCAGGTAATGACACTTCAATACTGTAGGCAAGACAACCACCCACTGTAGACAGACACGAATGCTAAAAGCAAGTTGTTCATTGTGAAAATGAGCAAGACCACTGAAGGAGAGATGAGGTGTTCCAGTGAGAGAACGACTATGAGAATCTGTTCACATTCTGAGGTGTGACCGTTTGCTATGAGATCCTCACTCTCTCCTCCCTGGTCTGTGTTGATCTGAACACCATGCTTTTTGCCTGAGTACCAGGATGACAGAGGTTGGCCAGGGACTAGGAAGAGTATAAAGTTTCCTCACCCACTTGATCTCTGGGTTCTAGAGTATGAGTGAAACCACGGACCTGCCTGCCTAGAGACAGTTCTTTTCCTGTACAGAGGGGTCAGCATAGACAAGAAATCCACTCAGAGGGGGGCTGGGAGCATCATTCTCTTTATTTATTGCTTTAGGTTTTTACCATGGGGCACATGCACTCACCAGAGACAGATAGAGAGAGGAAAAGGGAGAAATCACTCTCTTGGGGTGATAGTAACCCAATCCCTCAGGATGTTGGGGAATGCACACCCACGTGGCCAGCATGGTTTTTAAGCCACTGGATTCAGTATTCAAACCATGCTTGGCGTGCGGGAGGCCAGCACCTTAACCACCATGCCATCTTCTGGCTTGGCCTTATTCTCTTTATAATGGGAATACTCACAGTTCAAGACCAGAGTAGGTGAGACTTTAGGCAGATCTGACAGGGAAATGGAACTTTCGGGTTGCAAGTTGGAGTCAGATAATTCCAGTTTACTAGGAAGAGTCAAATCGTGTTCATCCAATGTGTTCTGTTGGATTTGACTCCTTTTCCCCTTCATGGACAGTTCTCTCCTGAACCAAGAAGAATAAGAAGACCAAAATTGTGAACACACAAGAATTAGACACCACAGTTCTGTGGCAATTTCTGATGAGATATCTAAATGACAAGTCGTAGGCAGAGGGATAACTGTTTTTATTATTATTATTATTATTATTATTATTATTATTATTAAAAAAGGTTATTATTATTATTAAAAAAGTGGAAAACACCCACCCTCCTCTGAGAAGGGCAGAGGATGGCTGCTCTGGAGACAGCTACAAGGGGTGGAGAAGGGTGTGGGTAACAGCAGGTGCTCAGCTCACTGGCCAGATAATACGCCAACAATGAAGGATACACCACTCTCTCTTTAGGGTATTGCCATGACTGGCAGCACATGAGAACAATACCAGTTGTTACAAACCCGATTTAAATTTGTCCCAGTTTCCTTCCAGGGGCCCAGTTCATTAAGACTCCTGAGGCATTGTTGTCTCACAGAGTTCATGTCCCTTCTAGACCTTAGACTGTGATACAGTATGACACTTTGGTCTAGTTACATTTTTGTCATCAGACAAGAAACCAAGGTCAGCCTTGGAGAAACACATGCAGCTCATTCATGTCTGTCCACTCAGCAGAAAATGTCAGATGTAGTTGTATTTATTTGTCATGAGTTCCATGCCCACAAACCAATTATTGCAGAAAATATGGCAGAAAAAAATGTATCCCTTTGGGTCTTTCAACTCAGGGGAAAATAGGTAATCTCCAAAGTTAGGATATTTATGAAACTGACTTTGTGGTAGATGTTTTACTCTCTGCACTTTGGTTGGAAGAAGACCTTACCACAGAAGCCCATTCTTCTGCTCAGAGTCATCCATAAATCAGGATCAGTGGGAAAACAGGTTCCTGGCAAGGACATTAGCAACCTTACCAACAGCCCCCCTTCTCATGTGCAAATCAGGCCACCTTATATACCACTGAACCTGCTCTTACCTGGAACAGCCTTTCTTGTGAACTTTGCATTTATCCTTGAACTGAATGATCTTCTTCTGCAACGTCTGCAATTTCTCTGTAATCTGCTTCTGCTTCTTCTTTTCCAGCTCCACCTCTTTTGTTGAATCGCGTATGTGGATTTGAATGACCCAAGTCTTCCTTCGATATTCCATTTCCTCACTGTGCTCTGTTGAGTAATACACAAGTATTTATATTATAAAGTCCAAAACCAGCATTAAGACCAAGCAAATCTGTCCTCACTAGTAGAACTTAGGCAGAGGGAAAGAAGGCCCTGCATTTGGTGGGAAATGCATGTGTACGGTTCACTCTAACACATACCATGGAGAATGTTGCATCTCTCTCTTTGCAGTACCTGCCATTCCACTAATAAATGATGGGCATCCTTGCTCAAAATCATATTCGTTAAAAATTCCAGGACTGAGTTTTCTCAAGAATAAATGCATGATATCCTTAGTGATTCAAAGAGCACAGATTCCTCACTCATGTATGGAGATTTGGATTGCCTTGGCCAAGTCTTGTGTCCAGGGGAAGTTGTAGCACAGGCCATTCTAGAGGTGTTGAAGTTACCTCATTAAATGATCGCTTATGAGGACGGGCCAATTAAGGCTTAACTGCTTATGAGGACAGGGACTGGACCTCAGAGCTGAGCTGGTAAAAATATGGGCAAGACACTGCCCACCCACTATATTGCTGTGAAAACTAGCAAGATCATTGAGGGAGAGATGAGAGGTTTTAATAGAAGAGGTCCATGAGATTCTGTCCATGTGCTAAGCAGTGGCAGAGTTTGCCAGAGTGCCCCTGCTCTGTTCACACTGGTCTATATTGATTCCAACACCATACATATCTCAGCAAATGCCACGGTAACAGCGATGTGGCCACAGACTAGGAGTGTGAAGTGACCTCACTCAGTTTATGTGTGTGCTTAAAACTTGGTCCTAGATTTTTATTCAAACCAAGATGGATACACAGGGCCAACCTGCCTTGAAGCAGCTCTCCTCCTGGATAGAGGGTGACACAAACAATAGGACATCTACCTGCAAGACCAGCGGGAGCCTTCTCCTTTTCATGGCAACACTCCCTGGCCATATCAGCAGTAGAGCAACCTGCAGGCACATCTGACTGAGAAATGGGCCTGTAAGAAGGGACGTGGAGTTAGACAATGCAAATTTACTACAAGTGGTAGAGTTCTATGTGTGCGAAGTGCTCTGCAGTGTCCACTGTCTCTGACAACGGCAGAGCGTGGATGCCCCTGATATGGGAATACAGGACAGAGAGGGATGTGGGGAGCAGTAGGTGTTCAGTGTGCTGTCCAGACAACAAGCAGCTGAGGAGTCACCACTCACATGGTGTGGTGCAGTCACGAGAGGCAGCACACCGTAACTCTACCACTTTAGGAAGCCACTTCAGTCTTGTTCCTCTTTTTTGGAGGCCCAGTGAGCAGAGGTTCCTGAGATGCTGCTGTCTCACAGAGAGCATGTGCCCTCTAGGTATTCTTCTCTCAGTGTTATGATGTAATAGCAATTTAGGTTGAGGCGCATTTTTGGCCGTCCCTGCCAACCAACAAAGGACAAGCTTGCAGAAACGAATCTGTTTCAGTCAGCTCTGCCCAGTCGGGGGAGAACAGCTGGTCTCCCAAATGGAGAACATGCATAAGCTGGACTGCAATTTCCGATACTCTGAATTACTACCAGGGTTTCATTCTCTGCTTGGTTGTGATGAAGTCATTCTCACAGAAGTCTGTAAATCAGAGTCACCCATAAATTAGAAACAGCAGAGGGGAAACAGGTGTCTAGGCTAGGGTATTGGCCGTTTTGCCGGTATTCCTTGTTTCATGAGTCAGTCAGGCCACCTCGTATAGCAATGAACTGTCACTTACCTGGAATATTCTCTCTCGGGGGCTCTCAATTTATCCTTCGATTGTGTGATGCCTTTCTGCTTCTTTTGGAACTTTTCTGTAAGCTTCCTCTGCTCCACTTTCTGTTGGTCCAGTTCTATTATTGCCCTGTGAAGCTGGGTCCAAGAGGTGACGTCTGTCTTCAAGAGACATTTGGTTTCTTGGATGTTCTCTGTTAAGCAGAATACAGGACTAGTTCTATCATGGAATCAGAACTCACCGGGAAGAGGAGCGCAAGCTCATCCTACTGAGAATCAGAAGACAAAGGGAAGAAAAGCCCTCTTTCATGGGGGAAAAAAAAGTTGGCTTACTCTGTCACACACCTCACGGGATGTTGCATCTCTTTGTTAGAATGCCTTTCATTACACTGATTTACAAGAGCCAGACCTCCTCCTAGTGAGCATATTCTGGTTTCTCATACTCACCATTTTCTACATGTTCACATACCCTTGGTTCAGTGATATATTCTTGAAATTTTACAAAATGTAGCCCTAGATATTATTGGTAACTTCATTGGATTTATGGAGGTTGGGATTGTGAGGGTAGAAACTTGTGTTGAGGATACGTTTTAGCACCGGCCGTGATAATGCTGTTTGCGTCATCACAGTGGGATGACTGCTCACGAGAAGAAGCTATTAGGAGGATGGAAACAGGAGCCTGGAAGTGAAGAATCATGTAACAACATCTGCTAAGATAGGCAGAAGACAACCATCCACATGGACAGTCACAGATCCTGAAAGAACATGGTTTGAATGAAAATTTGCAAGACCATTGAAGGGTAGATGAGTTGTTTCAACAGGAGGCCTGCCAGATTCTGTGCATGTGCTAAGAGGGGACAGATTTTTGTCAGGAAATGCTCACTATTTTCACCCTAGTTTGTATGATTTACAAACCATATATTTTCAGTATATGCCAGGGCCTAGGCAGAATGTGAATTTAATTCATTTACTTCATATTTGTGCTTGAAATTAGAACCAAGAGTTACATTTAAACCAGGGTGACTCTATGGGGCCTGCTTTTTTAGAGACAGCTCACTCTGGGGCAGAGAGGCCAGCATAAAAAATATGGAGACTCCCTGGAGACCAGCAGGAGGAGCCTTATTGTCTTCATAAAGGGAATACTCACTGGCCTCATTTAGGGTAGAGGAGACATCAGGCATATCTGATAGGGGAACAGAATTGCCAGGAGGCAGATTGGAGTCCACCAAATCCAGGTTAATAGAAGTGAAATTCTGTTGATTCGATGTTTTCTTTAACAGTTGATTCAGTTGCTCCTGGAAGGCCAGTTCTCTCCTGAATCAAGAGGTATATGGGGAACACATATTGAATACAGAAAAATTAGACACCTCATTCTGCAGGGAGTCCTGATGAGATGTCTAAGTGAATATTTAGAGATATCAGAGGGGATATATTTTTTAAAAAGGAGGAAAAAAGCTGTCTCCTCTGAAAAGTACGGGTGGTGGCTGCCATGGGATGGGTGAAGGTAGATGTGGGCAGCAGCAGGTTCCTGGCGTCCTGGCCCAATAACACACACGTAAGGACAGAGACTCCACTCTCTATATGTACAGTCACAACTGGCAGCCTGTGATAGGAACCACGATTGTTACAAATCCAATGCAGTTTTTTTCCACTTCACTCCCAGAGGTTCAATGCACTGAGGCATTGACAAAATTGAGTCATTGTTGTCTCACAGAGAGCATGGGCCTTCTAGACCTTAATCTGTGCATATTGTGATTTAGTAGCATTTTTTTCGTGTACTTGTATTTTTGGCCAGGAAATCCCTGCCAAGAAATGAAGGGCAATCTTACAGAAACAAAAACGTCTCATTCAGGTCTTTCCACTCAGGGAGGACATGTGGTCTCCCCAAATATATGTTGAGTCTGGCTTCATAACTTGGAAAATTAATAGAAGGATTTCATTTCCTCCACTTCAGAGAGAAAAAGAAATTCTAGATAAGTCACCCGTAAGTCGGGGATAGCAGAGAAAGCAGATTTCTCATCAACGACTTTAGCTTTCTTCCCAATATCCTTTGTATTCAGGTGGAAATGAGGCCACCTTGTAAAACTATGGACCACTTGTATAACTCTCTTACCTGTAATATTCTTTGTCCTGGGCTATGCATTCATCGCTGAAATGTGTGATCTTTCTCAGTATCTCCTCAAAGTCTTTGTTAAGCTGAATTTGATGCCGTTCCACACTCTGAGGATCTGTATCTTTAGATGGCCCTGTGAGCTGGGTCCTAGAGGTGACCAGAGGGTTCCTTAGGCATTCATTTTCCTGGATGTGCTCTGTTGAGGAGAACACAAGAAGACTTCTTTCATAGAGTTAAACCTCAGCA
>NW_006159496.1:25673-26713 GCF_000334495.1 Tupaia belangeri chinensis
CAGCAGGAAGATGAGCCTAATCACAGCTTCCTGATAAACATAACAGGTAAAGGGAAGGGAGGCTCTGTATTTGGTGGAAGAGTGAGTGTTGACTCGCTCTAACACATACCCTGTAGAACATTGCATCTCTGTCTTTGCAGTGCCCTTCACACCACTGATTTAATATGGCCAGCCCTGTTGTTAGAGAACACCTACTGATTTTTCATGCTCAGCATTTTCTACATGCTTAAGTGACATTGGTTGAATAACTCATTGTTGAATTTTGCAGAACATCAATCCAAGATAGTCTTGGTACTTCACAGGACACAGATCCTTAGTCATTATGGAGATTTTTATTGCCAGGACCAAGTTTTGTTGTTAGGGCAAGTTACATCATAGTGGTGTTTGTTTCTCACATTCAGTTGACTGCTTTTGAAGATAAGCCAACTAGGAGGAGCAGGACTAGAGCTTGGAGCTCTGGAGCCATGGTAACGATATCTCTCAAGATACAGGCAAGACAACTATCCAATGTGGACAGCCACACATGCTTGCAGAACATTGTTCAGATGTGAAAATCTGCAAGGTCATTGAAGGAGTGATAAGGCTGCAATGGAAGAAGGTTGGTCACTTTCTGTTCAGGTTCTATGGAGAGGCAGATTTTACCTGGAAACCCTCGTTCTCTTCACCTGGGTCTATTGATTTCTATGAGTGCTAAGGAGACACAGTTTGGACATGGTCTAGGAGGAGTGAAAAGTTACCCTTCTCATTTGATCTCTGTGCTTAGCATTTCATCCTAGAGTTTGAATCAAACCAAGGTGGCTACATGGACCCCACCTGCCTGGTCTCTTTCTGGACAGTGAGGTCAGTGTAAACTATATGGCTACTTGGAAGATGAGTAGGAGCCTTATTCTCTTAATGATGGAAATACTCACTGTCCAATGGTAGAGTAGAGACTTCAGGCATATCCGTCTGGGAAACAGAACTGTTGAATGGCATCTCGGAGCCAGGCAATTCACACATAGTAGGAAGAGTTGAATTCTGTTTATCCTGTGTGTCCTGCT
>NW_006159496.1:26957-32601 GCF_000334495.1 Tupaia belangeri chinensis
GAACTCGACTGATTTCCACTGTTTGGAATAGCTCTCTCCTGAACCAAGAATTATTTGGAGAGCAGAATATTAAACACAGAATTGCACACCACAATCCTATGGTAAGTCTCGATGAAATGTCTAAGTGAAAAGTCATAGAAGGCAGCAGGCCTATCTTTTCAAAGAAACAGAACAAACTCATTTGGATATGGGGAGCTGCAGGTGCTCTGTGAACTGGCCAGATAACATACATTGTTACACACAGACTCCACTCTCCACACATAACAAGCAACACATGAGAATTATAACATTTGTCATAGGCCCAATTCAGTTTTGTCCCACTTTCCTTCTAGAGTCTTAGAGCCTAAACACTCCTGAGTCATTGTTGTCTTACAAAGATGAAGTGCCTTCGAGACTGTCAATATTGTGACATAATAGCATTTTTGGTCTATATACATCTTTCTCTATGAAATTTTTGCCCACAAACCAAGAACAATCTTGCAGACACAAATGTTTCTCATTCAGATCTTTCCACTCAGGGAAAAACAGGTGGTCTTCCTGAGTGTGGGAAATACGTGTGGTGGGCTCTGGATTGCTAAACTAGAGGACATAATAGGAGGATGTCACTGTGTCGCTTTGGATTGAATGAATAGCATTTCCACAGAAGACTTCTTTCTGTGCCAAGTCATCCACAAGTCAGGCACATCAGAGGGGATACAGGTATCTAGGCAAGGATTCTGACTGAATATCTGCAAGGTCATTGAAGGAGTGATAAGGTAGCAATGGAAGAAGGTTGGTCATTTCACAATATCCTACTTCTCATGTGAGGCTAAGACACCTACTATATTAATTGGCTATATGTCTTCTCTTACCTGTCAAACTCTTCCTTGTGTAGTGTCCATGTATCATTGATATTCAAGATCTTCTGCTGAATTCCTTGAAACCGCTCTGTAATCTGTTTCCATTCCATCCTCTCCTGATCCACCTGTTTCCTCACCTTCTCAAGCAGAGTTTGAGAATTTTTCAGCATCTTCCTCAGGCACTCCGTTTCCTGGGTGTGCTCTGTTGAGAAAAATGCAGGAGCATTTCTATCATGGGGTCAAAACCTTTCCAGAAGATGAGCTGAAGCATGTTTTCAGTGATGAACTGAACTGAGGCAGAGGAAAGAAGAATGTGCTGGCTCCCTCTCTCCACACCTGGGGAATGCTGCATCTCTGTCTTTGCAATTCCCTTCATTCCACTGATTTAAGGTGGTCAGCTATGCTTTTAGCATATTCTGGGTTCTCATGGTCACCAAATTCTAAGTGGTCACACACTATTTGTTTAATAATCAATTGTTGAATTTTGCCAAAGTTAAATCCAAGATATTCTTCATGGTTCATAGAACACAAGATCCTTAATTGCTTATGGAGACTGGGATTACTAATGTCAAGCCTGTTTTCAGGGGAAGCCCTGGTACAGACAATGTATTGGTGTGTATGCTCTCATACTGAGATAAGTGCTTACAGGGGCCGGCTAACTAAGGGGAGAGAGACTGGAGTTCAACACTTATGGAACATGGTAACGACATCCCCCAAGTGTAGGCAAGGCATTCCCCCACAACAGCCACACATGCTTTCACGACATTGCCTGGATATGCAAATAAGCAAGATCATCGATGTAGAGATATTTCTCAGTGAAGATGGTCTGCCAGGTTGTGACAATGTGCTAAGGAGTAGTAGAGGTCACCAGAATACCCTCATCATCTTCTCACTTCTCAATATATACTTCTCACTGTATGTTGATTACAACACAATGCATTTGCTAGAGATTTCCAGGGGAACAGAGGTGTGGCCAGTGACATGGAAGACAGCGAAATTGCTTTACTTACTTAATTTCCGTGCTTAAACTTATGTCCTAAAATTTGACTCATACAAAGAGGGCTCACTGGGCCTACCTGGATTAAGACTGCTCTCTTCCTGGACAGAAAACAGCATAAATGATAGGGAGGCTACTTGGAAGTCCAACTGGAGCCTTATTCTTTTAATCATAGGAATACTCACTGGCCACATCCAGAGTAGAACAGACTTCTGGTACATAAGACAGGGAAATAGGACTGTCAGGAAGCTTCCTGGATTCTGACCATTTGAACTTACTAGAAGTAGTTAAGTTCTCTTTAGCCGGTGTGTTCTTCTGGAGTTGATTCATTTCCTTCTTTTTATACTTTTCTGTCCTAAACACAGAGGTATATATAGAGAGAGGAATTCTGAGCATAAAGCAATTGCAAAGCATAATATTGCATGAATACTGATGAGATGTCTAAGTGAGATGTCATAGAAATCAGAGGGACTCTCTTTTCAAGAAGCAGAACAAAACTATCCTCCTTGGAGAAGAGTGTGGCTGCCATGAGGATGGATACAAGGGATGCTGCTGGATGTGGAGCATCAGGGTACTGGCCAGATCACATGCACACGAGGAAGGAGACTCCAATCTCTCTGTGATATAATCAGGACCGGGAGCCCCCACAGGAACCGTTACTGTTGTGACAAATCCAATGCATTTTTCTTCCTTCCTCCCTCCCTCCCTTCCCCTCCCTCCCTTCCTCCTTCTTTCTTTCTTTCTTTCTTTCTTTCTTTCTTTCTTTCTTTCTTTCTTTCTTTCTTTCTTTCTTTCTTTCTTTCAGCACTTTACATCCAGGGACCCAATAAGTAAAAGGCTCTTATCCACTGTTGTCTCACACCGATTATGAGCCTTAAGACCTTATTTTTCTCAATATTATGATATAATACCATTTTTAGTTTCATTTTTTCTTTGAAAACTTTGCTAACTAATGAAGGACTTTGTTACAGTAAGAAATGCATCTATGTTACATCATCCCAGTCTGGGGAGAACAGATGGTCTCCCTGAATGGAGGCCATCTGATACATAGATTCTGAATTACTTAACTTGAGAAAGTTATGAAGGGTGGAAACTAATATAAACTACCTTAAACATAAAACTCCTAACAAGGAATGTTATTTGCTGGAGAATAAATTAAATAGCATAATCAGCAATTTCACTTGAGTCTGAGCAATATCATCACAACTGTGACAGCCTGTGTTTATGTTTTACCTGGAGGTCATTGGCTCCTTTTTATCCTTCTTAGGTTCATGTAGATTTTCTGCAAATAAATTTCGATAATGGTAGTTATATTACATGGTTCCTCCATGTAATATATGCATATATATATATATATATATATACACACATACATACATACACACACACACATATATATATATGTATATATAGGCATATATATGTATATATATATACACACACACACATACATACACAGGTATATATAGGCACAGGGATTCAAAAATATCTCTTCGAAATAAAAATTTCCAGATGTTGTGAGAAGTACACAACATAGTGCCTCACTTTCCCTCTTACAAAAAGTGAGCCATTAAGAACATGGATCCACACCTGCCAGATTGTCATCACAATGCCCTGTGCCACGTGTTGATAGTTGATCATATGTTTTCACCAGAGTTTGTAGAGAACATGATTAGCTGCCTTCAAATTGTTGTTGTTATGTGATTCACCATTTTTCTAGCTATCTTGTTTGTTTTGGTGTGGATGAGGTTATATTCTGATGCTAGACTGATGGGTGAAATCTATACAGTATTGGGAAGAATTTTTGGTGTCATGTAGATCCTGGGCTACCGATACCACTGAAGGGTGTGAAGGCCATGTCTTGGTCTTAAGGAAAACTCTAGACCTGGCCTTGATAGAGTGTTTTCTTGTAGCACTCACAGGACTGCATAGTGAGCAGATGTTAATTTAGAACAGAGAAGGTGGCATGATGTTGACTAACTGAGATAACAGCATGTCCAGAGATGTAGTCAAGACTACCTACCTACTCAGTCACTGATGCTGAAGGGACACTATTCAGAACAATAGTTACCAGGAACATTTCAGGAAAGATCACAAGTTCAATCTTTTTTCTTCTTCTTCTGTTTTCTCTCTCTCTCTCTCTCTCTCTCTCTCTCTCTCTCTCTCTGCCCTCCCCCATGGGAATGTACTTATGCCAGAGAGACACAGAGAGCAGAAAAGACAGAAATCACCCCCCAAGGTGGTGGTCACACCACAATACCGTCCTCTCCATTCTCTTGGGATTTTGGTATGCATGCATATGCACCTGGCATGATTTTCAAGGCACCAGATCTGGGACTTGAGCTGTAGATGGCCTTGAGGAATCCAGTGCCTTAACCACCTCACCACCTGCTGGCTGGCCCTGACAAGATCCATCTTAAAGGAATGACCTCATGCTGCTCCCTGCTGTTCACCTGCATTGGTGATGGCTGCAAGTTTAGGATGACCTAATTGAGCTCTCCATCTTGTTAACATTTCTCTTCGGGCTCAGGGTGACAGAGGTGTTGTCTAGGAAAATTAAGAGTGACAAACTACTCATATCAACAGATGTACTTAATATTCAGTGCAAGGGACTCATTTTCACCAAGATGGCAGAGACATCTTTCACCTCTGACTGAGGAACTGAACATAATGTAGTTGGAGGCTACAGGGGAAATCATGTGGATTATTCTACTTCATAACGGGAGGACTCACTGGTGCCATCCCGAGTGAAACCAACTTCACATTCATCAGACCAGAAGGCAAGGTGTCTAGAAGGGTGACTGGAATCAGCCAAGCCATGGGGACTAGAAAGAATCCAGTTATGACTGTCCAGTGTATGACTTTGGACTTGATTCTGTCCCTCCTCCTGAAGCTCCCTGCTGAGCCTGGCAAAGTAGAAAAGGCAGAATATTAAACCATGAAGAAGTGAACACCACAGCCTCCACAAATGGGCTTGAGGTAAGATAAGGGAGAGGTTACAGAAGGCCACCCCTTTATGGAGCAAGAAGTGATCAAACCTCTTATCTCTGGGGCTGAGAGAGGCTTCCATGGGGTGGAAGTGAACACAGCACGTGCCCAGTACACTGGTCAGGACATGGTATAAGGATGGAGACTCACCTCTCCCTGTATGGTACAGCAATGGCACACAGCACATATGGAAAACCCCAGCAGTCACTGTAATTCCAGTACAGTTTTGTACCACTTGACTTGCAGAGGTCCATTGAATCAAGGCTCCTGAGGCTGAGCTGTCTCACAGACCTCCTGTGCCTTCTAAGGTTTATTCTGCCAATATTGCACATAGGATAATTATTTGATGGGGTACTTACATTTTTTTTTGTTATAAATACCTGCCAACAAACCAAGGACAACCTTGCAGAAATGAATGCATCTCATCCAGGCCAGTCCACACTGGATGGAGCAGATGTTCTCCCTGAATGCAGGAAATCCCTGAGATTGGCTTTTTGTTACTAAATTTAGGAAATTAACAAAAGGTGGAAACCAATGTAAGAATTGCCAGGAAAACAGACTACATTCTTGGTTGGCAGAGTGGATGGAATAGAGATGTTCAGTACTTTCTTCTTAGTTCAGGTCCTGAGATGTCTAGATGTCACCATCGAATTCACATCTATGATTATCATACTTACTTGAGAACCACTGGCTCTTGTTTTCCTTCCTTCTGATCAATTTTCATTTCTGCAGATAAATTCAGGAAGGGTATGTCATGATTAAACAGGAAAGTCTCATGTCATACTGATGTTCAAGAGACATTTCAACCCAGGAAAGTAGT
>NW_006159496.1:32624-40570 GCF_000334495.1 Tupaia belangeri chinensis
ACAACATATTCTGGTAAAATTATTCCAGAAGGTCTCAAGTTGTGTCTTCTGAGATGTGGCCTGGTTTCCTTTCCTGAGTCAGACTGTCTCTGACTTGGTGGATCAAAATTACAGTGTCCTCTTCCCTAAGTCCAAGAAGAGTTTAATGTATCTTTTTAGCAAGACATGAAGAGCTTGCCTACCAGCCTTCTAGACAGCATACTTCAGCATTCATCTCTTACTACCTCAGCTATTCTGGCTTTTGGAGTTTGGATGAGACTATACACTGAGGCTAGCTTGATGGATAGAATCTATACACTGTCAAAAAACAATCTTTGATGCTACCTGGAAAAAAGGACTCTTGTCATTCCAGGTGATGGAGGGTGCCAGGACCCGTAGTGTGCCTTCAAAGACTATTCCAGATGTATGCCAGCACTGTTCCTGTTTAGCTCTCATAGTATTTGTTGTTGTAAGGGCAATTCATGTAAAGGAGAGAGCTACATCAGTCTGGAGTTCAGGAACCACAGTGAAACATTGCTGAAGATATAGGCAAATGCACCACTTCTGTGGGCAATCACTGAAGTTCAAAGGACATTGCTCAAAAATAAGAATTAGCAAGAGCGTTAGTATGAGAGGTATCTTCATAAAAGAATAAGCTCTGGGCCAGCAGGTGGTGTGGTGGTTAGGACAGCTGCAGTCTTCATGGGGAACTGTGTGATCTGAATCCCAATTCAGTGACTTGAAAAGGAACAAGGCCAGCAGGTGGCATGATGGTTAAGGTGCTGGACTCTCACATGCCTGACCACAGTTCAAGTCCATGACCCAGCAGCTTGAAAATCATGTTGGGTGCATGTGTATGTGTGCCCAAAATCCCAAGAGGAAAATGAAAGAGAAGGAATTGTAGAATTGTCAGTCCCTTTCCCTGACCCCCATGGGTGATTTCTCACTTTTCTTCTCTCTCTCTCTTTCTCTCCCTCTCCAGTGAGCTCACATACTCTATGGCAAAAGCAAACCAGCAAGAAAAAGAAGAGAGAGAGAGAGAGAGAGAGAGAGAGAGAGAGAAAAGAAGAGAGAGAGAGAGAGAAAGAAAGAAATAGAAAAACATACAAGGCACATATATTTGTGTATCCCACACGCTTAGAGGAGGATGGAGTGGAAGGGATTGTGGCATGGCCATACCCCATGGGAACAGGATGATTTCTCACTTTGCCTGTCTCTCTCTCTTCAGCAAGTGCACATGCCCTATACCAATAAATAAATAAGCCTACAGAGACATCTGCTATGAACATGGATCAGTGTTGGCTGCAAATTTTGGAGAATCTCGTCTACCTCCCCACTCTGCTGGCCTTGAGTTCACCACCCTGAACTTGCCATAGGAACACAAGTGTGTGGAGAATACCTGGGAGAACAGTCGTTGCCTTATTCTCTTTGTAACTGGGGTCCTCCCTGGCTACACATGGAGCAGAGGAGACATCCTGATCATCCAACAAGAAGGTGGTGCAGTAGGGAGGCTGCTGGGATTCATACAGGTCATGGAGCCTGGAGGAAGTCTCACGGCCTTCATCAGATGAGTCCTGCAAGACTTCATTCACATTCACCTCCCGTACGCCACTGCTCAGAGCGATGAGACAAAGAATATAGTTAGGGCATGAGGGCTGGGAGACCACCGTTCTCCATGGTCCTGATTGAAGTCATAGGGAATGGTTGCACAAGGGAAAGAACAGCGTATTCAAAGAGTAGGAAAACAAATTCCCCTGATGAGAAAAGAGTGTGGTGGCCTGAGGGGAGGAGGGAGAGTAAAGGAGATGCTCAGTGGGCTCTGATTAGGTCCGAGTGTTAAGGACGGAGACTCAACTGTGCCCATGTGGTACGGTCTCTGCATGCAGTGCCCACAGAGGCCCAGCAGTGGCACGACCTTGTGAGTAGACTGCACTGCATGTTGCATGCAGCAGGCCAGTGAGTACAGGCTCCCGAGGGAGGAGTTCTCAGAGGTCTGGGCCTTCTAGGCCTCTTCTCACCAGTACTGTGACATGGCCTTTTTGCCTGGTCACATTTCTTGTCATGCTTTCCCTGCCAAAAATAAACTCTGGTGAAAAATAAGTTTGACCAGAACAGAGAACAGGGAGATTCTGTGGTATGAAAATATTCATCCAACCTCTTCATTTCCCTTTCATAAAACTGACAATTTCTACAAAGATCCTAGATGGCCTGGCCAGTTTCACATTACTTGAATTAATGGAATTGTTTCTGCATTTTTCTTTCCCATTTTATGTAAAATCTAGGGCTACTTTGGACCTCTTGGTCTGTTCATACAGGTCCTTCCCCATATGGTGACCCTCCTCTCCTAGGTCCCACCTGTCCATTGGTACCTGGGGGCTGGTGGTTCTTTTTCAGTTTGATCCTCCTCAGTTTCTTGGACTTCTGCATACAAATTCAGAAATGCCAAGTGAGACCTCAGGTAGTTCCATATGACCCATTACAAACACAGTGGGCTACTAATTGTAAGAAATCAGCTTTGGCTGTTGTAGGAGGAGAAATTCTTTCTATGAGCAAGTTCCTATAAACAGCAACATTCCCACCAATGGCTGCTCCCATAACAAGTACCTCAAGAGACCCCAAAGAGGGAGTGTCTGTTTTCCTTGAAGTGCATTTTTGACATTTCATTCCCACATGTGATGATTAAAGCCACCATATGGTATGTCTTTGACAGATGAGGAGACAGAAATTCAGGAGGGTAAATTACTCGCCCACAGTTAATAAAGACAGCAGTCAATACAGAGCCTGGCAAGTTTCATTCTTAGTCCAGGACCATTGTGACTTTTTTTTTTTTTTTTTTTTTAGAGATTTTCACTGTAGGGCGCGTGTGCTCGCCAGACAGACAGAGAGAGACATAGAGACAGAAAGCGAGAAATCACCCCCCAGGGGGGATGGTCACGCCGCAATCCCTTCTCCTCCATTCTCCTCTCGGGATCTTGGGCACGCACGCACACGCGCCCGGCGTGACTTTTAAGCCACCGGGTCCGGGACACGAACCGTGGTCGACTATGTGGGAGTCCAGCGACACAGCCATTACGCTAACTGCTGGTTCCCCATTGTGACTTTTAACAGCCCCTCCCACATGCTGCTTCTCTTCTCCAACAGTGGATGGATGCTTTCTCGCCCAAAGTCTGTATTCTATCAGGGAGGAACAACGCAGCTGGAGTGCTTGACCTCCACCCTGTGCTTTTCTCTCCCATGTTTCCACCTGGCCTGATCTGATCCTGTCATGGCACTAAATGGAATGTGGAACATAGAAAGCAGATCATTAGGTTTGTTTTGTTTTGTTTTTGTTTTTGTTTTTGTTTTTGTTTTTAAGTCACTTTATGAGTGAGTGTCTTGTGAGGGAGGACCCTAAGAGTGCTTCAGTGGAATCAGGACTTGTGGCCACCTTACCTGGGCTGAGCTTGCAGGCAAGGCACTCTGCCAGCCTGTGCCCCTCAGCCAGTTGCTCTTGGAAGTCCTGCCTCTGGTGGTTGTTACTGTTGAGGAGGTCCCTGAGATGTTGAAGGAGTAGTAAAGAGATACGTCTCCCTTCCTGTAACTGTTCCCTTAACATGGTCAGTTCTTCATCTTGAGATTGAATTACAATATTGCATTCTCTAAGGTGGGACAGAGAGAAGATTTAGGAATGGAAAGACTTAATGATGACTGAAACAAGCCAGACTATGAAAGACAGGCATTGTATGTCCCTGTTTAATATATACTGAATGTCTGTTCTTTATAGCAGAAACTGAAAGATTGGAAAGTATAATGGCAGGGAGGGCAACTGTAGATACTAGAGACAGTGTATCAGGGTGTGAATAACGGGGGTGGTGGAGAAGTAGTGAGTGGGAGGGAGGGAATCAGGGAAAAAACAAACAAAACACTTAATAAATTTAAGTGAAAAGTTATCTGTTGATGATAGTGTATATGGTAATGTCTTTGACTTGACTAATATGCACTCTATTGATGCTGGGGAAAAACATCTTGTACAATGTAAAGATGTACAGTAATTAAATAGAATTTTTGTTTTAAAGTTCAAAGAGTTGAACAACAGATTGAGATTTGACAGAGATTTCTGTGAGGTGTCCCTAAAGTTCTTTGCAAGCCAAATTTCAGCACATGTTTGGGGGTCTCTGTGGCCAACAGAAAGGATATAAAATGGAAGCCTCATCTGTATCAGAAAGTGCCCCTGTAAGACTTCTTGGTATTCTCCACAGCTGTTTCTTCTGTAGTCACACCCAGGTGTCTTTCTAAATCTGTTTCATAAATATGTACCTTCAGTTCCTCATTTTGGCCACAGATATCTAATGTAAAAACCCATATAGTGCAGTATGTGCTCATGGGCACAAAGCCACACACGGAAATGAGAACATGGACAGCCTGTCTTAATTAGAAAGATAAAGAAGAAAAGAATGGCAGGAATGAAAAGACAAGATTGTTTCAATGAAAGAAAGATCAGAAGCCACAGTCAGGATATGATTTTGATTAAGAGTAAATTAAGCAATGATTATACAAAATTGGGACTATACTAATAAATACCACTGAGTTGTCTGCTTTTAATCTCATATAAATTTTAACCAACAAATATAAAAAGGAATAAACAAACACTTGAGTAACAATTGTTGTCCCCAATCTGCCATCTTTCCATTCTCCACCTATTTCATAAATATTTGTGCCTCCCATGTAAATTTCTGCCCTTCCCCGGCCCAAGTAGGATCTTGGTTTTCTCAGTGAAGCCACCCCACTTTAGAGATACATACACCTTTCCACCAGCCTGTCCTGTACAGAGATGACTTACCTCAGCCTCTCAGCCAACGAGGTTCTCTCTGCCAGCAGCTCTTCCTCAATCTGCAGCTTCTCCCCCAGCATGGATCCAATGATATCTTTGCCCTCACGTTCTGAGAAATGACAGACACTGCCTCAGTGCACAAGAAGACATACTGCCACGGTCACTGCCTTCAGGAGAGGAGGCAGGGTCCATCCTAAGGTAATTTTAGCCCTAGTTCTAGGCTCTGTGTGAGTGCGTGTGTGTTGGGGTGGGGGCCCTTTCCATATCTGTGTTTCTCACCCTCCCAGTGACAGGACAACACTTGGGAAGACCCCTAAGACTAAAAGGCTGAACATTCCTTTGAGCTCAGTATTTCAAATACAAACAGGAGTCACAAAATACCACATCTAGATACACCTGAGTGCAATCTAAGAGGGAAGACCTTAAGGACCTGAAAGAAATACGGCAAACACTAAGAAAGCTTATGGTAAGAAGTACTAGAACCATGAACAGCCAGTGGTCACTCTATGCCAAGGTTTGTGGTGAGAGCTGCTTTACAAGAATTAGGGAATGTATTCTATGACGTAAAAGAAGTGGGGCTGCTGTATACTCTATTAACAGGAAAGGACACCGGAGTGTGGAGGAGAGAGCCAACTTGGAACCCAGGAGACTGGCCCAGGGTTCCGGCTCTGCCTATTGTGTTACCTTGACAAGGATGTAGGTCATCTCTTTCTTGTTCAACATTGAATTTTTCTCCTACAGATATATTAGGGGAAAGCTGTTAAGAAAACATAGTTTGGGGGCCAGTAGGTGGTGTAGTGGTTAAGGCGCTGGACTCCCATATGGCTTTTTGCAGTTCAGGTCCTCAACCAGTGGCCTGAAAATCATGCCAGGTGCATGTACATGCATGCCCAAGATCATGGGAAGAGAATGGATTAGAAGGGATTTCAGTGTGACCATACCCCTTGTGGGGTGATTTCTCACTTTCTCTCTCACTATCTCTGTCTCTGTCTCTCTCTCTCTCCAGCAAGTGCATATGCTATAAGGCAAAAACCTCTTTTAAAAAAATCCTTAGAGGAGAATGAAGGAGAAGGAATTGGGGGTGATTTCTCACTTTCTCTCTGTCTCTGTGTCTCCAGTGAGTACATGCACTGTATAGCAGAAATATCACTTTTAAAAATAAAACAAAACAAAACATAGTTTTTAAACTAAAACTCATCCCTTAAATTCTTTAATAGGCTTCAATTTTTATTTTTCTCTGTAAGTGCTTTTTTGTTTTAAAACATTCCTCCAATAAGTTAATAGGAGAATGATGCGTGGGTTGAAATCAGGGCTGGCTGGATTCCTTGAACTCCTTATTGTGCATATGCCCATCTCCACTATCCCTTCCCTCAGTCCCCTCACTGAACTGGCCAATGTGTTTCCAGGTACCAGGCTGGCTGTGGGAGGGAAGGGCCTGTCCCACACACAGACGCAGGTTTTCACTGGGGCTGATGGTCTCCTCCATGTACCCCTGTCTTCACTGTGTCACATGTCTCATGTCTCAGATCCTCAGGGTTCCTCTGAACCTTCTAGTTGTCCTGCCTCCCTAAGTTCCATGGGGAGACAGATTGTGGCTATGCCCAGAAACACCTTCAGTTTCATCAGTGTCAAAGACTTGTTGGACTCACAGGTAAAAAAGAGTCTGTGCTCCAGAAAGCAGGACTTCCCATTCACCAAGGCTGTCCCTTTTGAGGTGTCACTTCAAGATACAAAAGTTTCGGTTGCAGCAAACTTATCTTTACGCTCCTTTAATGCAAGCACTGTGAAATGCCATCCTGTTTTCCCCAGTGTAATCTATACAGTCCTTTTCTGAGGGGCCTCTGCAGAAGCTCCAGTTGGATGGAAGTTCGTCAGTGCCAGACATTTACAGCAACAGTGTCGTTACGTAGCTGTGAATTCTGACACACTGCAGAGAACATCCTAATAGAAATGGATCAGCCTGCTCCTGAGAAAAATGGGCAGTTCTGTGCCTGCAGCAGAAATCTGCAACTGGGTTTCAGCTCTTGTCCCACCTTCAACTCACTAGAATCTTGTAAGGATTTCCATTCTCATAGGTTGAGGGTAAAAGTCCCACTTCCTCCTTCTTAAGAGGATGGCAGAATATAATTTATGTCTATGAGGAAGGAGAATTAAGTCTATGGTTTCTCAGAAAGAAGACACATAACCACTCATCAGACTGGTGATGGTGAACCTAGAGAACTTACTAGATTTTTGCAGCCGGTAGGCCAGGGAGGAGGCAGTAGCCTCCAGTGCAGGAAATTTCTCTTTTGGATCTTGGTACTGCTGTTCACTCATTGCTGGTTGGGAATGCGATTGCTGATCGACCTCCAAGATGTTCCTTTCTGCCTTGGACTCAGACAGAGGGCTGAGGGATACAGCCATGGTGATGCCTGCGGTCCCAGGCAAAAACCTCTGGATGGTGGCAGAGACTGGGGAGAAGAAACCCAAACACATGATGAGTTAAAAACAAGAGGGGGGACCAGAAGGTGGCATGGTAGTTAAGGCACTGGATATTCCTACGTGGCTGACCATGGCTCAAGTCCCAGAAGTGGCAGCTTACTTTCTCATTTTCTCTTTCTCTCTGTCTCTCTCTGGTCAAACTAAAATAAGTGAATGAATAAATATAATTAAATAAAATAATTTAAAAAAACAAGGGGGGGGGACCAGCTGTTAGCATAATGGCTGTGTCACTGGACTCCCACGTAGTCGACCACAGTTCGCGTCCCAAACCCGGTGGTTTAAAACTCGCGCCGGGCAAGGCTGCCCACTTTCTCCACTGCTCTTTAATATAGTACTGGAAGTCTTAGCTATTGCAGTCAGAGAAGAGAACAATATTAAAGGCATTCGAATAGGCAAAGAAGAGTTGAAAATATCTTTCTCTCCTGAAGGTCACCAGTGACAGGGACCAAGCCCTGAGTACTCCTCTCAGTACTGGCGTATCCCTGTGCTCTCTCACAAACACATCTCTCTTTCCCCAAATGTTACAATCTGTATCAAACGACTCATTATGGTGTGTAATGAACATCATCGAGGAGAAATAATTTCCTAGACTTTATTTTATTATTGGCTATAAGAAGTCACCCCACTAGTCTTTGAACAGTAAACAGATCTTAATGCCTTCCCTTGAGTGAAAAAT
>NW_006159496.1:41966-59868 GCF_000334495.1 Tupaia belangeri chinensis
CCACTCAATATATACCAACTATCCGCATTCTATGATAGAGAGCAAAAAATTGGAGGACATAAAAGCAGTGAAGGTACTTAATGAGAATAGGACAGTGTGGAATGGGGGCAGTGAAGAGAAGAGGATAGAGAAAGATAGCAAGTGAACAATAGAGAGGCAGGACGGGAGGGAGAAACAGATATGGCTTATTAACTGTTGATGATGACATGTATAGTACTCTCAACTGGGTTGGTCTGAGAAGTATTTCATGATGGGCAAAGTATTTTTACAAGCAAAATGAGAAATAGCAATTGACTGTTTGATTTGGGAAAACATAGAAAAGATATCGAATGTTGAAGTGGGGAGATTAATGTCTCTCTATTGACTGACCTGCATGGCATTCTCTTTTGAAAAAGCAATGTAATACACTGTAAAGTTATATGTAATCCAATGAAATATAAAGAAGATTATGATGATAAAAAAAAAAAAAAAAAAAAAAAAACTCACGCCGGGTGTGTGTGTGTGTGTGCATGCGTGCGTGCCCAAGATCTCGAGAGGAGAACAGAGGAGAAGGGATTGCGGCGTGGCCATCCCCCTGGGGGGTGATTTCTCGCTTTCTGTCTCTCTGTCTCTGTTGGTCTGGCAAACACACACGCCCTATAGAAAAAACCTTTCAAAAACAAAACAAAAAAACACCCAAGGGGAATCAAACAGGTTTCACCAGGAATGAGTGTTGACCATGAGTATAAACGTTAACTTACAGTTTGTGGAGAATTTAGTAACACCCACAGCGCTTGAAAGCCGTTTGTCACAAAGACTGGGTTCAAGAGTCAGAGCTCAGAGCCGAGGGCCTGCCTGTAGCTCAGACCCAACTGGAATGAGGCAGGCAGGGTTCAGGGTGCAGGTAACTGCCGGGAGGTGGCAGTTTAGAAGGTGGGGGGTGTCATGGAATCTTGGAGCCTCTGCCTGCCAGTTGCCGACACCATGCTGATATAGGACTGAGGGAGGCAGGGTTCAGGGTGCCCGATAACTGCCGGGAGGTGGCAGTTTAGAAGGTGGGGGGTGTCATGGAATCTTGGAGCCTCTGCTTGCCAGTTGCCGACACCATGCTGATATACAGCCTGGTCTCTTCTGAAGGTCACCAGTGACAGGGACCAAGCCCTGAGCACCACTCTCAGTACTGGCGTATCCCTGTGACCTCTCACAAACCCATCTCTTTCCCCAAATTTCACAATCTGTATCAAACGACTCATTATTGTGTGTAATGAACATCATCGAGGAGAAATAATTTCGCAGACTTTATTTTATTATTGGCTTTAAGAAGTCACCCCACTATTCTGTGAACAGTAAACAGATCTGAATACGTTCCTTTGAGTGAAAAATGTAAAACTTCACAATGCAAAAATGTAGCACTGTACTGATATTCTTCTCTGAATCTTCTCCCACTTGTTCCTAATCCATTCAAAAGTATAGGGCAAAAGGCATTATGGAATACTTAGTGAGTAAATTGTCAGCATTGTAGAATATTTTTTGCCAACTATCTAAAAATTACTTTTGTTGCATTTCATTTTTAAGTTGGCTTGTTTCTCTCACTGGGCAGCTCTTGGCTTTTCATTCACCCTAAATCATATTGGACATCACCATCTCTTAAGAGCTTCCTCTACATTGGGTTACTTTATTTTTGGTAATGTCTATAAATGGTATTGTCATATTATTACTTACAGATTTAATTATAACTCCACAAATGTTCTTTCTTCGATATCCTTATGATTAAAGTAGTATATGTGTATGCGTGTGTGTGTGTGTGTATATATATATATATATATATGTGTGTGTGTGTGATATATATATATATATACATATATATATATATATATAGAGAGAGAGAGAGAGTATGGTAGTATGTTAGTAACCATTTATTTTGGAAAGACTTGTAAATCTGAAAAGGAAATTTGTGTTTCAATGTGAGTGCACATGTTGAACAGATCGAGGTGTCAAGAGCACTGTTTTATGGGCTGTTGTTTCCTAGATAGCTGTATTAGAGTTGACCTAACAGCGGTGGCCTGAGGTTGAATCCTACCCACAGAAAGCAGTAAGATAAAGGTCATGAGTGTGGGGTGACAATGAGCCACGGCATACGTGTGCAATGGAGTTGAGTGGCATAGAGGCTGACTCTGAGAGGAGGATTCCGCTGAGTGACTTCCCCACGTTTTCAATCATCCCAGGCTCCCTAGGTTATATAACTTGAGATTTCAGGGCTGCCCTGTGACCCCGTGTCTTCGGTTTTGATGCCAGACTTGCTTGGATTCAAAGTGCCCCTGAGAGAAGTGTGCCACTGACCATCCATATCCCAGTGGGGGAGGAGGAGGACTGGTCCATCCTCTGTGACAGCTGGCCTCTGTCCCCCATGTCCCCACCACCGTCCTCCAAATACTCTACGTAATGACATTGGTCTTAAGGTGGATCTAAGGCTGTAAAGAAGTTCCTGACCAACTTTAGAAAGTCACTGTTTTCTCCAGCAGTATAGTATACATGGTTTACAGAATGATTGCAGACGATAGGCTATTTCATGTCCATTGGCTCAAACTTTTGTTACCTGTGCTCTTCATAGATGTAGTGATAATCTGAGTCAGCTCCTTTGCAGCTCCAAAAGCCTGAAGGCATTTTCCTCCTCCTCATCTGACCTTTGTTATACTTTGCTCTGCCTCGTCCTAGGTCTCCTAACATGAGATGTGTTTGCTTTATAAGGCCTGTAGTCATAGACATTCTCCCAGCTTAAATGCATTAAGGGCCCATGTTTCTGTGAGACCACTGAAAATGAGTGTTTTATTATTTGGTATATTCTGCTACAATTTAGGGTACATGGACAATATGTCTCTAGAAGTCACTAGGTACATTGTAATTATAGTAAAATTGTCTCTCACTACCAGACAGTGAGCCTCTGACACACACATTGTGTTTCCTAAAGCCCACAGCCCACTTCCTTAGGAAGACCTTAATCCTTTGGGAGATTTCTTTTTCTTTTTCTTTTTTTGGAGAGGTTTTCGCTATGGGGCGCGTGCTCTCGCCAGACAGACAGAGAGAGACATAGAGACAGAAAGCGAGAAATCACCCCCCAGAGGGGATGGTCACGCCACAATCCCTTCTCTTCCATTCTCCTCTTGGAATCTTGGGCACACATGCACACTCGCCTGTCGTGAGTTTTAAGCCACCGGGTCCGGGACGCGAACCGCGGTCAACTACGTGGGAGTCAAGCGACATAGCCATTACGCTGACTGCTGGTTCCCAATCCTTTGGGAGATTCATCGTCCAACCATGTTCAGATTCTTGAGTCCATCCCTCGGCTGCTTCTCTTGATTTTGTTACTGTCTGTGCCTGATCTGTAAAGCAGAACTGAGGGGGAAGCACTCCTGCCAGGAATTCATGATGCTCCCCTGTGACATCTGGCGGCTGGGAAGCTCTCTGGGGAAAATTCTCCACATGCTTTTTGACCTGAGTTGAGGAGTCAGGAAGCCCAGTGCTATCGTGACTCCTGCTTCCTCTTCAGCAGGCCGAGCCTATCGGTGTCTGCCACTGACGTTCTCACCTGCAGATGATCTCGGCTGACTCTGGGCTCCAGGGGTAATGATTGCTAAACCCTCCCCTCCTCCCCCAGTGTAACCAGCACAGTGCTTCACTCAGAGGGCTCAGCCAATATATTCCTGGAGCTCCACAAATTTAGAATTCAAGTTGGCTAGACACATAGAGATGTTACACTTTATAGAATGTGAAAGAGTAATGGGGAGAAAAAGGAGTTTTAGTAACTCTCTTCTTTTTTTTTTTTTGAGAGGTTTTTGCTATACCTTTTTACTCGCACGAAAGACAGACAGAGACAGAGAGACAGAAAGCAAGAAATCACCCCCCCAGGGCGGATGACCACACCACAATCCCTTCTCCTCCATTCTCCTCCTAGGACCTTGGGCACACACACATGGCTGACCATGGTTCAAGTCCAGGACCTGGTAGCTTTCTTTCTCACTTTCCCTCTCTCTCTCTCTCTCTGTCTCTCTCTCTCTCTCTCTGATCAAATTAAAATAAATGAATGAATAAATAAAATAAATAAAGTTAAATAATTCTTTAAAAAATAAATAAATAAATAAACATCATGCCTCTGTGCCTGAAGGTCAGCTTCCTGACAGCAGGGACTGGCTTATTCACCCCCTGTCCTCGTTTCCTCCACAAGAGCCTGCTGCATACAGGATTCAGTCCACACTGTCATGTGAGCGATGACGGTCGTGGGCGTAACTCACTGTGACCAGGCTTCCCACCTTTGCAGCAGAATTTGTCTACCTTTACAGCACGGCGGTGGGGCCAGGGTGGGCGGTGGGGGGTGCAATCAGACTCACAATGAAGGTTCCGGATTCACATCCCGGACCTCCACGAGCTTGCTAGGCGCATGTGCATGTGTATCTCATGTGTCACACATTAGACTTCCTTCTTTGTTGTGGCTAAATAATATTCCACTTCGTGTGCAAGCATTCTGTCTATCCCTTCATCTGTTGATGGACACTTTGGTAGTTCCCACCTTTGAGTTATGGTGAATAATTCTGCTATCAACGTGGACGTATAAGTTTCTGCTTAAACTCCTGTTTTCAATTCTTTGGTATCCTGTGAGGAACAACCAAACTCTTTGCCACACTGATGTTCTGTTTTTATGTTTTTTTAATAATAACCATCCTAGTGGAAGTGAAATAGCATCTCATTGTAGTTTTATTTTCATTTTCATAATAGCTAATGAAGTGGGCATCTCTTCATGTGCTTACCAGTCATTTGTACGTCTTCATTGAAGAAACGTCTGTTCAAGTCCTTTGCCCGTTTTTTTTTTTTTTTCTTTTTTTTTTGGAGAGATTTTCACTGTAGGGCGCGTGCGCTCGCCAGACAGACAGAGAGAGACATAGAGACAGAAAGCGAGAAATCACCCCCTAGGGGGGATGGTCATGCCGCAATCCCCTCTCCTCCATTCTCCTCTCGGGATCTTGGGCACGCACGCACAAGTGCCCGGCGTGAGTTTTAAGCCACCGGGTCCGGGACACAAACCGCAGTCGACTACATGGGAGTCCAGCGACATAGCCATTACGCTAACTGCTGGTTCCCATACCCGTTTTTAACTTTGTTTTTTGTTTTGTTTGTAATTGCCAGAGGGTTCATGTATTCACTAAGAGAGAGAGAAAGCACACCCCAGTGGGGCATGGTCACACCACAATGCCTTCTCCTCCATCTTTTCAGCCTCCTAAGACTTCGGACACAAAACCACTGGGGCTAGGACTGAAACTGCAGTCTTATTCAACTTCCCTGCACCACTAAGCTGTGTGGTGGAACCTAAGAGTTTGTTACATATCCTTGATAGCAATCCCTTAACCCCTTAACATGATCTGCAAGTATTCTCTCCCTTCTCTGCTTTTCCTTTTCACTCTCTTGATGGTGTTTTGTTTTTGTTTTTGTTTTTGACTCATGTAGCTTTTTATTTTGATAATGGACAGTTCATATTTTTTCTTTTGTTGCTTGTGTTTTGGGGGTAATACCTAAGAATGCAGTAACAAATCCAAGGACATAAAGTATTTCCCCTGTGTTTTGCTAAGAGTTTTATAGTTTAAGCTACGTGAGTTCAGGCCTTTAGTCCATTTGAGGTAGAGGCCTAGCTATATTCAGGCCTGGCTCTAAGTGCTTTAATGTTGCCTCCTTCAAGCTCACAGTCGGCCTTAGGAAGCAGGTGTAGAAACTCTGGCCTGGGAGGCCAAGAGCTTGTCCGTGGGCACAGAATGGTGTGTGGTGACAGAGCAGGAGTGAGACCCAGCTGCTGCTCAGCAGGGTGCCTCAGGTCCCTAGGCAAGAAAGGACCAACATGGCGGGCCTTAGGAGGTGGTTAGAAGCCTCCGAAGAGGTGACATTTTGGAAAGGAGAGAGCACATTGTCCTGGAGGGACCTGCAGTAGATGCAGGTGCCTGCGCCGTGGCTATGAAAGAGGGGACTCCCGAGACAGGTAGATTGTGCCTGGGGTGAGTCGGCTGGCAGTATCGGCTGTCTGTCAGTGGGGACAGCACCCAGCTGTATCTTTGGGGTCGGGGACAGGGGTTACCAGGCCAACTGGAGCACATGGGGAGGGAGAGGCCAAGCCTCCAGGGCCTCCTGTTCTGTGATGGTGGGGAGGCATGAATAAGGCCCTGGTAGGCTCTCCAGATGCGGCAGAAAGACTTAGTGCTTGGAAGTCTCTAGTCCCTGCCTGCTGCCCTTGGGAGCCAGAGGAGCGCCCAGCCTGCAGGAGGACAGTGATTCTTGCCTCTATCCCATCCCAAGGCAGGGCTGCATGTGTTCAGAAGGCAGCTCTGCCTCAGGTGTCCTGCTCTTTACCACTACTGGGCCTCCTGTCCTCCTCTCCAGGGGAGGGAATGGGCCCTGGGCACCTATGGAGTTGGACATCCCTCTCATCCCCCTGATGAGGCAAACAAGGACCTTATGTCCCCTGAGACTACTAGTCAAGGACCCGTCAGGGGAACCCACCCATGACTCTTCACTAAACCCAGGCCACTGGAGGTTCAGGGGAAGGCTCTACTCCCAGTAGAGACCCGCAAGGGCTCGGGAGTTGGGCAAGGGCAGAAGGCTGCCCCAGGCTGGTGGGTGGTGCCCCATAGCTGCCAGGGGAATGATTAATGCAGCCTTGAGGGGTTGCAGGGTTCTGAGCAGCCAAAGCTCTAAGAAGAGGCAGGCTCGGAGTGGCACCAAGGGCTCCTGTTTTCCAAAGCTGGCAAGGGTCGGTGGGGTAACAGTCTTGGTAAAGCTTTATAGACCCTGTTTTCCCAGGTGGGACAGATGGGTCCTGCCAGAGGCCCTTCCTGGAGAAACAACCATAGGCCTTGGTTTCCTGACTGACCCTTGGTGAAGAATACTTGAGCTAATAATCAGATTATTACATACATACATAGACTTTGTCTTATTTTTTTTTTATTATAGGGAAATGCACAAACAAAATTTGCCATCTCAGCCACTTTTAGCTGTAGTTCATGACCAGCCCAGTGGTTGAGCCCTGTCCAGACCCTAAGAGCCAGACCCTACACGGGCAACTGCAGTTCATATCCGGCCTAGCACATGTGTGTGTGTGCCCAAAATCCTGACAGGAAGGAGAAACGGAGGGGAAAGGATCGCAACGTGACCATGACCCACTGGGGTGCTTTCTGTCTGCCTGTCTGTCTCTCTGGCAAGCCTGCATGCCCTCTGGGAATAACGACATGAGCAGCTCGGTGGTGTTCAGTATATCCACACTGTTGCACAGCAGTCACCAGCTCGCATCTCCAGAGCTTTCTCATCTCCCGCACTGAAGCTGTCCCCGTTAAACACTAACTCCCAACCCCCTCCCAAGGCCCTGGCACCCACCATTCTACATCCTGTCTCTGAATTTGACTACTCTAGGGACACGTCTGAGTGGGATCCTACAGTGTGTGTCCTTTTGTGACTGGCCTTTCCCACTCGCAAAATGTCCTCAAGGCTCATCTCTGCTGTAACATGTATTTCCTCTCCTTTTAAGGCTGCCTCACTTTTAGGACTAGCCGAATCTTCTTCTCTCTTTGGCTGCTTTGTTAATCCTCTTGGTAGAACAGGTGCCCAGGGGCCCAGCACTGGACCAGCAGGATCCACTGGTGCCTCCTCTGGATCTGAGGAGGGAGAGCAAAGGCCCTTCCTGGAGGGCAAGCCTGCATGCCCTCTGGGAATAACGACATGAGCAGCTCGGTGGTGTTCAGTATATCCACACTGTTGCACAGCAGTCACCAGCTCGCATCTCCAGAGCTTTCTCATCTCCCGCACTGAAGCTGTCCCCGTTAAACACTAACTCCCAACCCCCTCCCAAGGCCCTGGCACCCACCATTCTACATCCTGTCTCTGAATTTGACTACTCTAGGGACACGTCTGAGTGGGATCCTACAGTGTGTGTCCTTTTGTGACTGGCCTTTCCCACTCGCAAAATGTCCTCAAGGCTCATCTCTGCTGTAACATGTATTTCCTCTCCTTTTAAGGCTGCCTCACTTTTAGGACTAGCCGAATCTTCTTCTCTCTTTGGCTGCTTTGTTAATCCTCTTGGTAGAACAGGTGCCCAGGGGCCCAGCACTGGACCAGCAGGATCCACTGGTGCCTCCTCTGGATCTGAGGAGGGAGAGCAAAGGCCCTTCCTGGAGGAAGGTATGTGCGCACAGGGGGCAGTCTGGCTTTCATGGGAGACAGGACTCTGAGGGCTTCACAGAGCCCTGAGCTACTGGTGCTAGAAACGCCAGGCAGACAAGATGGAGTAACAAACTGCTCCCTGACATAGACAGCTGGAAGAGGAAGGATAGACTCCTCCCTTGGCTACAAGGGGGGCGGGGTGTGAGAAAGCCACTGTCTGGCTTTAGGATTCCAAACGTGGATAGAAAGACTGAGTCTTCAGCCTCCTGCCGCTGGCCCTCTGGTCTTTACAGTTCCAGTGGTCCAGAGACGGCCCAAGCTCTCCCACCATGTGCACAAACCCAGCATCACAGCCTCTGCACACTTCTAACTCTTCAGTAGGAAAAGGAGTTTTGGCCTCCCTGTGGGGAGGTGGGGAGGAGAAAAGGCTTTACTCCTTAGACAAAGTTACAGAAGTCAGACTTGTGGAGAATTAGGAAACAGCCGGAGCAGAAGCCGATGCAGGGTAATGGTGACCACTGTCAAGGAGGCTAGTGTGGAGGAGGAGAATTCAGTTTTTCTCTGTGTATTCTGTCATGTGAGTAACTTACAAAGAGAAGAGAACCATGTGTTCCACATCTGGGATTCCAGCTACACACCAGGTAAGAAACTATTTTCACAAAAAGACTGTACTGCCATCATTTCTATAGGTGAGTCATGGCTCTTATTCCTTAGTGGTGAGATAGGGTACAAAATGGAACAAGGTTTATGGCATACTTCTGCTTATAATGGCATCTCTAATGATGTTCTGGTAGGAAGACTAAGGAGTTTTACTGAACATTTGGAGGCTAATTACAATATCATGATAACTGAAAGAATTTAATAAATTTTTAAAATTTTTTATTTGTATTTAACCAATGTTACTTCATTCTGAGTAACTGCTCAAGTCGATTAGTGACAATTTCCTACAGATTTATTCTTTCTATATTTTTGTGGGATTCAATAGCTTATCATCTATATTAAGATTTCAACAGGATGTTTTTTTGAAAATTAAAGACTCAGTTGACACCAGATGTCATTTAAACAATGTTTCATTCCAGTATGTACAAATTCTGTTGAATTAAGAAACTGGCATGTTTTTCAAAGGAAAGGGTTTTCTCACATGCCTACTAACAAGAGAACATCATGCGCAGTAATGCCTTTGCCCCAGGCTGAAAGGAGAAGAGGAACAGGTGGACAGAAGGACACACCTTGAGTTCACTACACTATGACTCCTTCGGCTCAAATGTGCCTATCCATTTGAGCAGCTTTCATTCTTCAGGTAGACCGCTCAGGCAGATAAATCCTGGTAATTCGTAATCAGTAAATATTGTTTGCTGTCTAATACTTCTATCAAAGTTTTACTGGGGCTAGACAGTGGCACTGTGGTAAAATGTGTCACTTTGTGAACCCACATGGGAAAGTTCTGGGTTTGTGTCCAGAGACTTCTCTGCCTGAATGTGCTGGGGACCCATGTGCCTATGATCCAGGTCCAGCTGAAGCTGCGGTGTGTCCTGGTGTCAAGATCCTCACTCTCTCTCCGTCTCAATCACTCATGGAAGAGATAAATAAACTTAAAAATGTTTTATGTAAATAACCCTCATTTTTCTATGAGTTTCATCATCTCATTTTCAAGTGTTCAGTGACAAATTCCACTCAAGAATAGCCTTGAAATTTGTACCTTTTGAAGTACTGAAAAGCAGCTTGATACCTCAGAACTAAATTTTGAACAAAGAACCATTTAAAGGACTTCTGGCCAGCCATGGTGATGCAGCCGCAGTTATATAACACTTCGCGATACCCAGGCCATAGGGAAGGTCCTGGTTCCCATCCAGAGGTCTCTGTGCAGACTGAGCATGAGGTTGAGAGTTGATACATGACATGAAAATTCCACGAGTGGTCTCTCCCTCTCCTCTCTCTCCTCTCTCTCCTCTCTCTGCTCTCTCTCCTCTCTCTCTCTCCTTTCTCTCTCTCTCTTTCTCTCTTTACCTCATTCTCTCATAACAAATAGAAATACATCGAAACATAAAGGAGGACTCTCGTATAGTTAATTTCTTTCAAATTATAGGCTTGTCCTCCTTTTATGACAGACGCAGAGCTGCACTCAGTCAACACACTTCTATGTAACATCTACAACCTTTAAATGACCAAAATTCAAGGCCTTCTGTAGGAGCCGAGGGCAGAAACTCGGTCTAGCAGCAACAGTGAGCTTTGACTATCATAAAGCCGTAAACTGGTCCTGGAATATAATCTGTAGAGGGCAGTAGAAAAGAAGTAAGATCATCAGTTCCTAATATAACGCTTAATGTAGTTATTCCTCCACCATTTGAACTGACATCTGAAATTCCAGTGTCTAGTGTTTTACACCAGTCTCACTGAAAAAAGAACTGTGTTATCCATAATTTAACTTTAACTAGTGACAAAATTAATTTAAAAACTGCTTTTTAAGCAGCTTACTCAAAGTACAATAGAAAAAAAGAAATCAAGACAAAGCCAACATTTAAATCTTAGATGCGAGACTAACTCATCTATAGGAACTTAGAACTAATGCTTTTGCGGACTAAGGGAAATGAAGATTTTCTGCTGAGAATTCACCCTCCAGATCCCATCCTCAAGTGGAGAGGCAAAAGGGCAAAAGAAGAAGCTTCCTCCATGGAAGCTGAGAACTACTGCTTTCAGGGACTAAAAGAAATGATTTTCAGGTTGAACTTCTAGAAACTAGGAAGAAACGTATAACCCATCAGATGACTAGAAATCACCACAAAGGCACAAGAAATATGAGAAACCAAGAAAATACCTCTCCCCCAGTGGAAAAAAAAATTCTTCTTCATCCGCAGACAGTACAATGAAACTCGTGACTTACCAGACTTATGCCTGATAAAGAATTTAGAACATTCTTGGGACCAGCAGTTGGCATCATGGTTAGATGTCACTGGACTCCAATGTAGTTGACCACAGTTTGAGTCCAGACCTGGCGGCTTGAACTCACACTGGGAGTGTGTGCGTGCATGCCCAAGATATCAAGCGGAGAATGGAGGAGAAGGGATTGTGGTGTGGCCATCCCCCCTGGTACCTACTATTAGATTAGAATCCTAACCTATTTCCTGGCTTTAAGTCTTAAGCAAAGTTCTCTTAACATTTTTTAAATTTTGATTTATTAAAGCTAAAACTACCTTCCTTAAAATTAAAAAATATATTTAAAAATACCTATTTAATGACCACAGTAAGCTATATAGCCTCAAATAGGTGCTACTTTAGAGTATATTCATTCTACTCACAGAGTTTCATGCATAAAGTCAAACATGTGTTCACAGATATGTATATACTAGCTGAACTTGCTATTGAAGTAGTTAAATTAAGATATTTTGTGAATCGGTAAAGTATGTGTGGGGGGGAAGTAATGGAAAGCAACTGCAGATACCAGAGACAGTGTGGGAGGAGGGAGAGAAATGGTAGAGGGTGAGAAATAGGGGAAAAAATTAATGTATCTATATAGTATATATATACATATATACATGTATAGTGGCTTAATCATATGTGTTATAATCCACAAATAATTTTCCATTTCTTGTTAAATATATATATATGTATATATGTTAAATATATGTATAAACGTTAAATATATACGTATATATGTTAAATATATATTTATATATATTTAACAAGAAATGGAAAATTATTTGTGGATTTTAACATGTACGATTAAGCCACTATACATTGTATTCTGGATGGGAAATCACATATTGTATGTTGTGATGATGTTCAGTGAATGAATGTAAAATAAATTAATTAATTGAAAAAACTTTTTTAAAAAATTTAAATCATATATGCATTTTATTGCTAGAAAACAAGTTTACTTTTTAATTTCAAGTTCTTTTATACATTCAGTCACTTTATTTAGCTTGCAAAGGGATTATTCCAACATGTGTACATTTCTCCCCAGTCCACTTGATAATACTATAAAGTTATCTTTGATAGATAATACCCCATTTCTTTGTCCCATTAATGCTTTGCCTCTCTATTTTTCTTCTAACTGTCCTTGTTCAGGCTCTACCCCTTCACCAACCCTCTTCCCATGCTATATCTGGTATTCATAAGCATTTACAGTGTTTCTATATCCTTTAGTCATTCAGTTTCATAGAGTATGGACACTTGGTATATGTCTCTCCTTCATAGCCTGGCTTGCTTCACTCAGCAGTAAGTCTTCCATATTCATCCACTTTCTGTCAAAATCCAGGATCTTGCTGTTATTTATGGCTGAGTAGTATTCCATGGAGTACATGTGCCACAGTTTTTCAATCCATTCATCTGTTTGTGGACATTTAGGTTGGTTCCATCTTAGCAATTCTGAATAATGCCACAATAAACATCCATGTGCAAGCACTTTTCCAATTAAGAATTCTTCTGTCCTTGGGTAGATACCAAGGAGTGGAATTGCTGGATGACAGGACAGTTCTATTTTTAGATTTTTGAGGAATCTCCAAATTGTTCTCCACAGTGGCTGGACCAGTTTACATTACCTACAGCAGTGTAAGAGAGTTCCCCTTTCACCACATTCCCACCAGCATTTATCATTTTTTGTTTTTTTTTTCAATGTAGTCCTTCTGACTGGGGTCAGGTAGTATCTCATTGTTGTTTCGATCTGCATTTCCCTTACAATGAGGGATGTTAATCATTTTTTCAGACCTTTTGACTATTTGTATGTCATCCTTAGAGAGTGGTTTTTTTTTCAACTAATTCTCCCATCTTTTAATAGGGTTGATCATCTTTTGGGGGGACAGCTGCTTGGGTTCCTTATGTATTCTGGGAACAGCTGCTTCAGTTCCTTGTATATTCTGGTTATCAGTCCCTTATCTGACACATAGTTTACACACATATTTTCCCATTCTGAGGGCTGTCAATTCACACTAATGTGTCATTTACTGTGCAAAAACTTCTTAGGCTGATGTAATCCCACTTGTCTATTTTTGGGATTATTGACTGTGCTTTGGGGGTCTTATTTAAGAAGTCTTTGCCTATCCTAATGTCTCCCAGAGTTTCCCAGTGTTTTCCAGGAGCAACTCTATAGTGTGAGGTCTTAGGTTTAGATCTTTGATCCACCTTGAGTCTATTTTTGTCATTGGTGAGAGGGAGGGCTTCAGATTCATCTTTCTGCAGGTGGATATCTAGGTTTTCCAGCACCACTTGCTGAAGAGGTTTTCCTTTTCCCACTGCATTGACTGGTCCCCCTTGTCAAAATTCAGTTGACTATATGTTTGGGAATTTATTTCTGGGTACTCTATTCTGTTCCATTGGTCCACCTGTCTGTTTTTGTGCCAGTACTGTGCTGTTTTGATTACCACAGCTTTGTAGTATATTTTTGGGGTCAGGGAGTTAGATGCCACCCATTCCACTCTTCTTGAGCAGGACTGCTTTGACAATACAAGGTCTTTTATGATTCCAGACAAATTGTATGAAGGTCTTTTCCAGGTCTATGAAGAATATGTCTAATACTTTGATTGGGATTGCATTAAATATGTAGATTAATTTGGGTGGAATTGTATTTTAATTATATTAATTCTTCTAATCCAGGAACATGGGATGTCCTTCCACTTTTTTGTGAAATTTTCAGTTTATTTTTTTAGCTTCTCATAGTTTTCCTTGTGGAGGCTTTTAACTTCTTTGATTAAATTTATTACTAAGTATCTTATACTTTTTGTGACTATGGTAAATGTAATAACTTTTTTCAGTTGTATCTCAGTCTGTCTGTTGTTTGTATATAAAAATGCTATAGTTTTCTGTATATTAATTTTGTATCATGCAACTTTACTGTATTCATGTATTACTTCCAAAAAACTTTTATGGAAACCATTGGGTCTCCTATGTATACAATCATGTTGTCTGCGAATAGAGTTTCACTTCTTCTTTTCCTATTTTAATGCCTTTTGTTTTTTCCTCTTTCCTGATTACATTGGCGAGGACTTCCAGTACTATATTGAAAAGGAGTGGAGAAAGTGGGCATCCTTGTCTTGTACCAGTTTTTAGTCAGAAAGCTTTCAGCTTTTCTCCATTCAGGATGATGTTCAGGCTGGAAGTCTGAAGACCTGGATGAGGTGCAGGCTGCCCTGTGGCCGAGTGTGCTTTATGGACCATGTGCTGCTATGTATGCCTGAAATACTTGAAATGCACATTTGGGGAGATTTTGCCATCTAAATGCTTGACTGGATTAAACGCCTAATTAGGATGGTTTTTCCACAAGTTCGAGTAAGCATGCAATCAGCACTTTGGTCTGGAAAATCCTATGGTTCATCTCGAAGTATCGTAAGGAAAATTGGCACTTACTTGTCTTTGATTCAGCGTCCAAGAGTTCAGTTTCAGCTTACCAGCCATGCAGCAGAGGGAAGTCCCAGTCACCCCGGAGAAGATGCAGTGGCCTCCTTTGCTGACATTGGATGGGTAGCCAAAGAAGAAGGAGTGCTCAAGACTAAGGACAGAGGTGAGGTCAAGGCCACCACTTCAGGATGACTTCTGCTCTCTGAGAACCTCCCGAGCCAGCTAGTTCCCTTACCAAACTTGTTTTATGAAGAGTGTCAGCGAAAGACCGCAGCACTGGCAAATGAGGAAGCGCTGCAGAAGATCTGTGCCCTTGAAAATGAACTCGCCGCCCTCAGAGCTCAGACTCCCAAAATTGTGACCCTACAAGAACAGCAAAGTCTCACCGCAGGTGACTCAGATTTTACTTCATCTGTTACCACGGCACCACCTCCTCCCCCACCTCCCCTTCTTCCAGGGCTCCACCAAAGTGTATCTGCTATTAATCCGATTAAAGAGAGAAGAGAGAAAAAAGCCAATGCTGGAAAGACTTGGTTAACGATCCAGAGAAATCCGACTGCCAAATATGCTAGAGATCCTTAAAGATACAACCAGTGTTAAACTTCAGTCAGTGAAGAGGTCAGAACAAGATGTAAAGCCCAAGCCAGTGGATACTACTGACCCTGCTGCCCTCACAGCAGACGCTCTGAAAAAGAAATTTGCATATCAGTATCAAAGCGATAACCATGGCGAAGTTGAAAAAGGAATTCCCAAGTCTGAATCAGAGGCCACCTCCGAGACAGTGTTGTTTGGGCCACTCATGCTGAAGTCTACAGGAAGAATGAAGGCTTTAATCGAAAATGTTTCAAATTTCTAATACATAGTCAGTGAGTGGAGAAGGACTATCCTGGTCCAGCTATTGGTCTGTGAGGGCTAAGTGTGGCTAGTAGAAATCAACACTATTTAGTAAAAACCTGATTTTAGTATCCAGTGGTTTCCTTTTTAACCTAATTAGAGGATTAAGCAATAATGAAAGTACTCTGTTTGGTTTTGCTTTTATGAGATGGTCAGTTCTCATATGCATTCTGACCTGTTTTTAACGGGTAGCCCAGGTGTCAGGTTTCCAGGCTTGAAAACAGTTGTATAGACTTGAGAACATAAAAAGGACATTTGTTGACGTTACTGCGTATTTTAAATTCTTAACACTAATTTATCTGTACAGATGTTTTATATGCATATATTTGGATATAAAACAGTTGTAGAACTAGTAATGAGTTACAGCAACTAGGGGACTGTTATCTTCATTTGTTTTCAGTGATCATTTGCTATTTGATGACGGAACAGCTGGTATAACATAAGTTGTTGGAGTGAAATATGAAGTTGGAATATGTTGAGGTTGGAATCTTCTTGCCTTGGACAGAATTTGTCTGAGATCCTCTCTCACACTTTCCTGGAGCTGGGCTTTGAGTAGGAACCAGAAGATGATCACGGCTGCAATTCCATGTTTCCCATTAAGGGGAAGTTGAAGACCAGGAAAGCTGCTTTCACCTCACTGCCATCCAATACTGAGGAAGAAAATGGGGCGTGTTCAGGTAGTGGTGTGACTTAAATCCTATCTGAAATATAAGAATACAACATCCCTCTTGTTTTAATAATGACATCATAAAGATGACTTGCTGCTAAGTTAATATTTCTGGAAATGTCCACATAGTGGAGTTTAAAATTTTGTAATATTGGCCAAAATATTAACTGTATAATGAAACATTAATATTAAATAGGCAAATGAATCGTGCATAAATTGTTTATCATTGGTCAGAATGCTGTTACATTGAAGTATATTATGTATTATAAATCTTAGGTGTTAGTAGAAAGTGGAGAACTGCCTTTGTCACCTAGGGCTTTTAAGGACTTGCTACAAGTGGGACCAGCAGTTAGCATAATGGCTATGTCGCTGGACTCCCACGTAGTCGACCGTGGTTCGAGTCCCAGACCCAGTGGCTTAAACTCATGCCGGGCGTGTGTGTGTGCGTGCCCAAAATCCCGAGAGGAGAATGGAGGAGAAGGGATTGTGGTGTGGCCATTCCCCCTGGGGGGTGATTTCCTGCTTTCTATCTCTCTGTCTCTGTCTGTCTGGCAAGTGCACGCGCCCTATAGCAAAAACCTCTCCAAAAAAAAAAAAAAGAAAAAAAAGGACTTGCTACAAGTGAACTTTTTTTTTTTTTTTTTGAAAGGTTTTTACTATAGGGCACACGTGCTCGCCAGAAAGACAGAGAGAGACAGAAAGACTGAAAGCAAGAAATCACCTCCCGGGGGGATGACCACGCTGCAATCCCTTCTCCTCCGTTCTCCTCTCAGGATCTTGGGCATGCACAAACACGTGCCCGGCATGAGTTTAAACCACTGGGTCCGGGACTCGAACCGCAATCAGCCACATGGGAGTTCAGTGACATAGCCATTATGCTAACTGCTGGTCCCATAAGTGAACATTTTTAAATGCTTGAAAAATCATCATGATTTTCTATTTCTGATAAGCTTAGTTATAGTTAATGCCAGAAAATCCTACCATGAGTAAATATTCGGATTTGTTATTTATTTTTGGAACAGTGTATGTCCTTTATAACTGAAACTGCAGTAAGTATAATTTTTAGTATACCACATTTTCATGCATATGCTTCATTCCTGTACAGTACTAAGCATTCTTTAGCATACATTTTATAGGTTTACTAACATTGTGGTTTCCTTTACTAATAAGTGAACAGTTCTAAAACATACATTTGTAATCACATTGTCATTTATTTCAATCTTGTGGCATACACTGAATACAATATGCTTGAAAACACTCCAAGTTGTTTATTCTTAAATGGAGCAGACCGCCAACCAGCGGCACTGTAAGGCCGAGGCGATGGTGCCAGAGTAGTTGGGTGGTCTGAAAACCCTAACATGAACATCTGTTCTGTCAGCAATCCACTTTGCTAGTGGTTCAACTGCAAACCCAATTCTCTGAAGATCAAAAGTATCAGCTCTCTTGGGCCTGCCTTTTGGAGGAAAATGCATAAATGTAGAAGCAGAGTTCATGTTGAGCTGCTGAAAAACATCTGTCCCTTCATCACAGTCCACCATACTGAGGAAAGAGAGTTACAAAAAGCAGATAACAGCGCCGGGAGTTAGCCCGTATTTGATACTCTTCATTTGCTGGCCTGCGTACGGAACACTGCCGCCGAGGCTGAAGAGCAGCGAACATAATCATAGAATAGTTTCGAGGTGGCGCCTTTACAAATTTTCGGAATTTATCACCATTCATGCGGAAGATGGAGCGCCTTAAACTCCATTCCATCAACTGTTCTCCTTTTTCAGCGAAAAGATTCTCCTTTTTCTTCTGTCCTCCTCCGAGCTGGATGCAGAGCGGCAGCAGGAGGAGCCGGAA
>NW_006159496.1:59889-77523 GCF_000334495.1 Tupaia belangeri chinensis
GGACGGCGGCCGCCGCCCGGCGGGTCTTCAGCGTGAAGGAGCGGCGGTGCCCCCCATGGCCGCAGGGCAGTGTCTCCTCCGCGCGGTAAGCGGTCAGCGTGCGTGCCCAGCTCCTCCCGCCCGCCTGGCCTGCGCTGCCAGCGGACCCCGCGGGCTTCCTGGCTCGGGAGTGCCCGGGGACGCGAAGGAGGAGCTGGATTTAGTATTTAAATCTAGTAAAAGATAGTTATACTTCCAGGGACGATTAAGAAATGGAAATCACAGATATTCACTCTAAGTTATTGAAAGTATATGTGTTGTTCTAAATATTAACAAAACTATTTGAAATAATTTACATGGTTTGGTTATTCAGCCTAAATTTGAACTTGGCTTATTTTATGTATGTTGAGGTGAATTGTTTCTAATCGTTTTATATGGTTTAAAAATTATACCCTTAAAGAAATTCAGAAAATTTGCCTGGTATATATATATTTTTTGACCTCTTAAGAAATTTATATTTGTATCAGTATTGAATTCTGGCCAGTGCTCCAATATGAGGAAGTTATCAAATAAAGCAAACTTTTATTCTCCTTGGGAAAAAAATAAAAGATATTCACTGTGTATTTTTCATGGATAGCTTTTATTGTGATGAGAAATGACCCTTCTATGCTGGTATTGCTGAGAGTCTTGATCATGAAGGGATGTTGTATCTTATCAAATGCTTTTTCTGCATCAATTGATGTGATCATATGTTTTTTTTTATTTTTCTTCCTGTTAATATGTATTACATGTATGGTTTTGCATATGTTGAACCAACCTTGCATTCCTGGAATAAAGCCTACCTGATCGTGATGTATGATCTTTTTTATAAGTTGTTGGATACGATTTCCTAGTATCTTGTTGAGAATCTTTACATCTATATTTGTCAGAGATATTGGTCTATGGTTTTCCTGCCTTGTCCTGTCCTTATCTGTTTTAAGGATAAGGGTGATGGAGGCTTCATAGAATGAATTACAGAGAGATTTGCCCTTTTGAATCTTTAGAAATAACTTGAGCAGAATGGGGATTAACTCTTCTTTAAAATTTTTGTAGAATTCTGAGGCAAAGCCATCAGGGCCAGGGCTTTTCTTTGTTAAGAGGTTATTTATGACTGATTCAATGTCCTGACTTCTTTTGGCCTTATTCAGACTTTAGCTATATCTTTCTATTTCTATATCCTCCTGACTCAATCTTGGTAGATTATATGTGTCCAGAAATTTGTCCATCTCATCTAGATTTTCTTGTTTCTTGGCATATAGTTGCTCATTGTATCCTCTAATGATGTTTTGTATTTCTACTATGTCTGTTGTTATATTGCCTGCTTCATTGCAAACTTGATTTACATGGTTCCTTTCTCTCTTAATAAGTCTCGCTAGTGGTGTATCGATTTTGTTTATCTTTTCAAAGAACCAGCTTTTACTTTCATTTTTTTGTATAGTTTGTTTATTTTCTATTTATTTCTGCTCGTATGGTTATTATTTCCTTTCTCCTGGAGATTTTTTTTTTGCTGTTGCTTTTCAAGTTCTCTAAGGCACGATGTTAGGTGATCCATTTACCTTCTTTCCATGTTCCTCTTATGTGCACTAATTGGTATGAACTTCCCTCTTATGACTGCTTTTGCAGTGTCCCAAAGATTATGGAAACTCATATCCTCATTGTCATTGGCTTCGATGAATCTTTTGATTTCAGTCTTTATTTCTTCCGTAGTTGTGGATTCATTCAGGAGTAGGTTATTTAGTTTCCAGGTATTGGAGGATTTTTGAGGATTTTTCTTGAAATTTAAATCAAGTTTAATTCTGTCATGGTCAGAGAAGATGCTGAGTATAGTTTCTATGACTTTGAATCTGTAGAGGCTTGCATTGTGTCCCATCATGTAGTCAATCTTTGAAAAGTTTCCATGTATGGATGAGTAAAAATTGTATCTTGTAATTTTGGGGTGGAACGTTCTATAGCTGTCTGTTAAGTCTATTTGATTTATGGTATCATTTAGGTCCTTTATCTCTTTACCTATTTTTTGTCTAGATGACCTGTCCAGAGAGGATAGTGAGGTGTTAAGGTCTCCAAAAATTAGTGTGTTGCAGTCAATCTCTCCTTTTAGATCTAACAGTCTTTCCTTTATGTATTTGGGTGCTCCCTTGTTAGGTGCATAGATATTTATAAGCGTTATATCTTCTTGATAGATTGACCCTTTTACTGCAATATAGTGCCCTTCTTTGTCTCTTCAACAGTTTTTGTTTTAAAGCCTTTTTTTGTCAGAAATTCACGTTGTGACTCTAGCTCTTTTTTGGTTCCCATTTGCATGGAAAAACCTTTCTCCAACCCTTCACTTTCAGTCTATGTATGTCTTTATCTATGAGGTGGGTTTCTTGTAGGCAACAGATAGATGGTTTCTGTTTTTTTATCTATTCATCCAGTCTGTGTCTCTTGATTGGAGAATTTAATTCATTCACATTCAATGTTATTATAGATTTTACTAGACCTGTCCTGTTTAAGTAGGTCATTGTCTTGGTTGCCTTTTATTTCTTTGTTTCTGGCTGTTAATTCTTTAGTTTTTCTGGAACAGTACTTTCTTCAGGGTTTCTTGAAGAGCTGATCTGGTGTTGGCAAATTCTTTCAGGAGTAGATTTTCCATGTCCTTATTGGTTTCTTCGCCCGCTGGTATACCAATTTTTTGTATGTTTGGACATTTAATAGAATCTAGTATTTCTTATATATTATCCTCAAGTTTTTTTTTACATTTTCTCTATCTTTCTGGTGATTTTATTCTAGGTCAGAGTTTTATCTTCTACATCAGAGATTTAATCTTCAGTATGATCTAATCGACTTTTAATATTTTCAAGAGATTTTTTGATTTCCTGTATTACAGACTTAATCTCTAAAGGTTTTTGTTTTGTTTTGGTTTTTTTTGAGAAATTTTTGGTACAGGGCACGTGCGCTCGCCAGACAGAGAGCTAGAAAGCGAGAAATCACCCCCCCCCCGGGGGGGATGACCACGCTGTAATCCCTTCTCCTCCATTCTCCTCTCGTGATCTTGGGCGTGCATGCACATGCACCCGGCGTGAGTTTAAGCCACTGGGTCCAGGACTCAAACTGCAGTCGACTACATGGGAGTCCAGCGACATAGCTATTACGCTAACTGCTGGTCCCATTTTAAAGGTTTCTTTTTTTCTTTTTTTTTTTGGAGAGGTTTTCAGACTTCATCTCTAACAGTTCCATCTGATTCTCAGAGTGTCCATTTCTTCTTTCATATTGTGGAAGGACTTTCTAATCTGTAGTTTGTTGTCTCTCTCTCTCTTTTTTTTTTTTTTTTTTGGTCCAACTCATAGAATTTTGTCACCATAAATGTTCTAAATTGTTTCTCTGACATTTTAGTAACTTATTCTGTTATAACGAGAGATAGAGGGGAGTTACTGAGTTCTTTTGATGGAGACATATTTCCTGGTTTATTTTTCCTGAGGCTCTTCTTCTACTTCTAGCCATTGAGAGATGTATTCAGTTTTGAATACCTTTTAGGAGAATGTTTCTTCAGCTAGTGGCAAGTGTGTTTCCCTTTTGCTTGGGCTGATGTGTGTCAGTCTCTCTGCTGTTTTGTTTAGGAATGTGGTCTCAGGAGGAGTATTCTCAGGTGTCTGAAGAGCAGTATCTCTTTTTTCTCAGGTGGTTCAGTAAAAGAAAGGATACCAAGGAACCTTACAATACTAGGATATTTCAGAACTGTGATTCTAAACCTGTCTAGTCCATCTGGGAGGGTGGAGGATGAGGAGGAAAGGACATATAAGGGGGAAGAAAGTAAGAAGGAGAATAAAGAAAAAGTCCCAGCATGCAATTTCATTGTGGGACTGGAGATGGAACTGGGGCTCTGCTGGCAAGCAGAGGCCAGTCTGTGAGGCAAGGAGTAGGAAATTAACAAAAGAAAGAAGAAGAGCAAAACAAACCTGCAGGGACCAGCAGTGGGCGTAATGGCTTTGTCGCTGGACTCCCATGTAGTTGATCGGGTGCGTGTGCGTGTGTGCCCAAGATCCCAAGAGGAGAATGGAGGAGAAGGGATTGCAGCGTGGCCATCCTCCCTGGGGGGTGATTTCTTGCTTTCTGTCTCTGTCTCTCTCTGTCTTTCTGGTGAGGGAACGCACCCTATAACAACAAACCTCTCAAAACAAAACAAAACAAAACAAATCTGCCTACCTTTCTGAAGGAGAGCTCTATTGGGTGGGGAGGGCCAGCTGGAGCTGGGGAAGAGGCCAGTGGTGACCCTGCCTCAGAGTCCCTTGCTGGCCATGGGGCTGGAGATGGAACTGAGGCTCGCAAATGGATTTTTATAGGTGACAGACGCGTTTTTCTTTCTCTTCTTCCTTCATTTTATATATAATTAAACAAAAATAATTTGGCTTTATATTCCAAAGTTTGGTTTGCAGAGACCAGTCCTATCATCTTCAAATGTGATTGAAATTTATGGGAGAGAACGAACCCTAGATCCACAATGTTGTCAGATACTCTAGGCCCGCCCTTTAGACGTTCACCACACCATGAGTGGGTCAGAAACCTTTGGTGGAAACCTGCAAAACTTGGCTTTAAGGATGAGTCAGAATAATGAAGGGCCAAACTGTATATGTGCATGCCCAAAATCCCAGGAGGAGAATGGAGACGAGATTACACTGTGGCCAGCCACCCTGGGGGTTGATTTCTCCACTTCCACTCTCTCGGTCTCTACCTCTCTCCTCTCTGGTGATATCTCTCTCCTCATGGTATGATAAAAACCTTAAGAAAACAATCTAAGCTTAAAGCCAGCTGGCAACCAGGAGTAGAAGTTCTCCTTGACAGCAAGATGACTAACCTGTATATTTTAGGTATATATTTCTTTCACTGTTGATAGACAAAATTGTTTCCAGTATTTACTATTATAAATAATATTAGGGATGATTCATATTTATATTATATATACATATATAGAGAAATATAGATATAGGATAAGTACATATACATTATATACATTATTAGATGTGTGTGTGTGTGTACACACACACAATATATTCCTATATTTAGTTTCATTAGTACTTTATTCAGTATTTATCTAGGAACTAAGGTGTATTTCTGTTTAATTAATTGGAAGATAAAATTGTACTTTTTTCCCATCCATGACAGATTACATGTGTGTACAAAAGAGAGACAGAGACAGAGACAAAGGCACCGACCACAGGGCTTGGTCATACCGTGATCTCCTCCACTAGTCGTTCAGCTCACCAGGGTCCTGGGCTTGTGTAAATCCAGTGTGTGTTCAGACAACCTGAGCTTGGGACTTCAACTGTGGTGAGGATGTAGCTTTCAGTTCCACAGTTTGGTATACTACCACGGCGCATGGTCCATGTTTGTACCGTCTTATTTTGGTAACACCTTGCCTTGAAAGATTTACCAGTTTATGTTTCCAATGATTTATGAAATGCTCTTCCCCACTCTCTTGCAAAACTGTGTAACATATGTACCTATCACTTATTTTGGCCACAATTAACCCCTTATTGACACATTTCCTCAAATGAGTGTATACTCATTGGACTAACAACACTGGTGTCCTGGGAGGCCTGAAATCACTGTGGTTCTGTCCTCGTGTATGATTGGCCCCTCCTTTCAGGTCACCAGAGCCAATAGCAGCACACATTAGACTCGCTTGGTGAGTACTATGGCCCATGAGAATCACAGTCTTCTGGATTTCGTGGGTGAGAATCTGGCTCAGAGCAGAGATTTTAAGCTGGTTAATATCAACTTCCTAGTCAGGGAGCCCAGGCTATAGTGAATTAGGGGTAAGTGGTCCATGATTAGGCATAAGCAGAATGAAAATTGGGAATGTGGGACCTGAAAGGTCATCTAATGTGGAAATTTTGAAAATCAGATTCTCTCCCTTCTCGCAAAATTTACTGGGTTCATTTTCTTTCGCTTTCTGAATTCTCCCACATATGCAGTTACTTTGAAAGAAGAAAACAGGTGTAGCTCTTTTAAAATTTTGCGGAAGTTATTTCACATTGGTAGAAGTTGGAACAGCGATGACTAGCCTTCATGCTCACATTTTAAGAGCCAGAAATGCATTCTATATTCAGAGCACGAAACCCTGATATTTAGAGGACTAGATTTTTCCTCTCCACTCCCCTCCCCTCCTCTCCTCTCCTCTCCTCTTCTCTCCCCTCCCCTTCTCTCCCCTCCCCTCTTCCTTCCTCTCACTCTCTTTTTAAGGTTTTTGCCATAGGACACATGCACTTGCTGAAAAGAAACAGAGAGAGACAATGAGAGGGAGAGTGAGAAATCACCCACCAGAGGGGATGGCCACACTGCAATCTCTCCATTCTCCTCTTGGGATTTTTGGGCAAGTACACACACATGCCCAGTGTGAGTCTTAAGCCACCGGATCAGGTGGCCATATGAGAGTCCAGCTCCTAACCACTATACCAGCTGCTGGCCTTAGAGGGCCAGATTCTTATCCCCCACCTTGACTCTGGCAAAGCCTCCCAGAAATATGGATTGTGGCATTAGCTGCCTGAAGTGGAACTGTGGATGACGATGGACAGCTTCCACTGCTCATGGCTAAAAAAGACCAGCCATTACCACCAGCCAAGCTATACCCCTAGAAGTTGCAAATGGGTAAATAAATCACAGAATTTCAAAATATTCACTTTGGACCCTTTCTACTAGTAGAATTGTTGTCTAGGTAGAGAGATGGATTTTTTAAAGGCTTCTTATGCTTAATAATGTGGTTGGTTTCATTTTAAAATAAAGCAAGCATTGGATGGTGACATAGCAGTAAAACGTGACACTCTGCAAAGCATACCTTATGGGGGTGTGCCTAATTATGCTGTGCATGTGTGTGCTATGATTCAGACTGGCTGAAGCTTGGGATGGGCCAGGGAGGGCAAAACCATGTTGGAAGTTTCCTCTCTCTCCCTATCTCTCTTTCCCACTCATAGGATAAATAAGTGAAACTTAGAATTAACTACGTGAAAATAAAGCCATCCCCACAAGACTAACACAGCTGTTAGTTGCAAAGTAATGTACCAGCTTACCCTGGGCATGACTAAGCCAGGTGGCTCTTTCCTGGTTCATTGCTCCTGGAGTGTGTTCACCGAGATCTCCATTCTTCATTGTTCCAAAGTAAAGAAATGAATCATTTTGAGTGCAAGAACTTGTCGCCAACAAAATTTTAGAAAGATGACCCTGTTGCCATTTGACTGGGCAATTACCAAAACTGGGCAGATAAGATACATTCCCTCATTAGATGTTGGCAGAGTTTTGCTCCTTTTAGAAGCAAGGGTCACTGTGAGAGGTCTCTGTGGGGATGGATCTCTGAGTATGGCTCTCTATAGAGGTCTTGGGATCTCTGGGTGTGTATCTCTGTAGAGGTCTCTGGGTATGGGTCTCTGTATAGGTATCTGGAGAGCCCAGTGAGGGTCTCTGTGGAGATCTCTGGAGGTCTCTTAATGTAGGTCTCAATGGAAATCTCAAGGGATATTTAGATGTGAGTCACTGGGAAGGTCTCTGTGGGTCTCTGCAGAGGTCTCAGAGAGGGTGGAGGTCTCTCTAGAGGTCTGAAGTGGTCTCTGGGTATGAGTCACTGCCAGAGGTCATGTGGGGGTCTTAGGTCTCTATGGAGGTCTCTGGAGGGTCTCTGAGTGTGAATCTTTGTAAAAGTCTCTGGAAGGTTTTTGGATATGGGTTTCTCTAGAGCTCTGCGGAGATCTTTGGCTGAGTCCCTTTGGAGGTCTCTGGGAAGTCTCTAGGTGTGGATCTCTGTGGTTATCTCTGCGATGTCTCTTGGTATGGGTCTCTGTGAAAGTCTCTGAAGTTCTCTGGGTGTGGATCACACGCAGGTGTCTCTGGGGCAATTCTGGGTGTATACCTCTGTAGAGGTTCCTGAGGTCTCTGGTGTGGGTCTTTGTAGCAGTCTCAGAGGGATCTCTGGGTGTCAGTCTTTGTGGAAATCTTTAGGAATAGAAATCTGTGGTCTCTGAGGGTCCCTGGAGGGTCTTCAGGTGTAGAACTTTGTGTAAGCCTGGGGCGGGGGCCTCTGGGTATGGGTCTCTATGGAGATTTCTGGGGAGAGGATATGAGTCTCTCTAGAATCTCTGGTAGGTCTCTGGGTGTGGGTCTCACCATAAGCCTCTGGGTAGGTCTCTGGGTCTCTGCCGAGACCTCTGAAGGTTTCTGGGAATCTTGTGTAGGCCTCTATGGAGGTCTCTGTTGAGATTGCTCGTGAGCCTCTGAATGTGGGTCTCTGTTGAAGTCTATGGGATATCTCTGGGTATGAATCTCTGTAGAAGTCTCTGGGTGTGGGTTTCTGTGATGATCTCTGGAGCATCTCTGGGTGTGGGTCTCTGTAGAGATCTTAGGATATGAGTCTCTGGAAGTCTGTGGAGGTCTCTGGGTATGAGTGTTTATCTGAGGGTCTCTGGGTGCGGGTCGCTGTCTTAAGTTTCTGTCGGTCTCTGGGTATGGGCTTCTGGCGTTCTCTGGGAGCCTCTGGCTGGGGGGGTCTCTATAGGAAACTTTAGGGAGTCTCTAGGTAGGGGTCTCTGTGGAGACCTCTGGGAGAATCTCTGGATGTGGGTCTCTGTGGAAGTCTCTCAGTGTCTCTGGATGTTGGTCTCTGTGGAGGTCTCCAGGTGGAGGTCTCTGTAGAGGTCTCCATCTCTGGCCTCTCTGTCCCTTGTGGAGACAGTGTTGAGCAGCACGGGGACGTGCTTCTCCTGGGCCCATTGCTCCCTGGTGTCCCTGTGCTTGCCCTTCTCCCCAGAGCCTGGGTGCACATCCACTCCCTGCCCAGCCTGGTACCCACCCCTCAGTGCCCTGCAAGACACAGCCCGGCTCTGGCTCCGGACACAGCTTCGGCGTTCCACTCCAAGGGGCCGGCTGTTCTCTGTCCACATCCTGGTCCCTCTGGGAGCCCTGGCTATTCATGGCCCACACTGGGCTGCCTGGGTCATAGGGCCTAGAAGGGGCTTGGCTGCAGGGGGATGCTGTGGCAGCTGGAGCTGGGCAGGCCTGGGCCTGTCCCCTGCTCCACTCTTAGAGACTGCTAGAGAAATGGCTCTTCCTTGGCCTGCTGTGGTGCCGCCTGCTTTCCCACGTCAAGGGGGCCGTGGGCAGAGGGAACAGTGCTGGAAACCAAGTGAGGGGAGGCAGGTACACCCGCGGCCTGCCTCCTTTTAGACAGGTCTGGTTACATCCGCCTTACAGGTCTCTGGGGTGAGCAGGGACTCAGCACATGAGTCTGTGTGGCCCTGGGCCAGCCCCTGGGCCTTGAACCACCATCCTCCTCCACACATCTTTGTCAAGGGCGAAACACCACACCACTGTTCCCTGTCCTGGCTTCCCTCTTGGCCCCCTCTCTGGATCAGCGAGCAACACCTGCAGCTGGCCACGTGCATTGTCAGGAGTCCCATCTCCTGGCAGGCTCTGCTCCTCTCCTGTCTGGCCTCTGTGCAGGGCAGAGGGCTCCTCCAACTCTGGGTTCTGGGTGAAGCAGCTCTGTGTAGTCAGAACAAGCCTCTGGCCCTGAGGTCTCCTCCCAGTTAGGCCATAAATACAAGGACTTCTGGGGCTCTCTCCCCTGTCCTCCCAGTGGCATCTCAGGCTGCTGCCTCCTTCCTAGGCTCCAACCTTAACCACTTTCACATGGTGACTGCAACAGTGGACCAGAGGGAAAGGCAGGAACCTGGGCAGGGTGGACACCCCCTCCACAACCTCCTGCTGTCCCCCCACACAGAAGAGCTACAGGTCTGTCCTCACTGCTGCTTCAGAGTGTTAAGAAGGCAAAGATCAGGGAGGGTGAGCTAGGGATGGGAGGGTGCTTAGCAAGAACTTCTCCACCCCCCTTCATCAGGATAAAAGGGGCTCACTGTGGCAGGTGTATCTGTGCCCCTCCAGGAGATCCAGGGGCAAGTTTCCTCTTACCCTGAAATCAGGACTAGCCCTGTGCATTCCAAACCTCTGCAGCCGTCTCTGTGACAGGTTACTTGTCAGGGCCACCAGCTGGAGCCCAGGGAGGTTCAAGGGTAAGTGGAGAAGGGAGTACCAGTGGAGTCAGAGGCTGGGGAGGGGGCCCTTCTAGGGGTTGCTCACCCCAACATGCCCCATGGGGTCAGAGACGGGGGAGGGTCCTAGGGGTTGCTCAGCCCAGCATGCCCCATGGGGTCAGAGGCTGGGGAGGGGCCTAGGGGTTGCTCAGCCCAGCATGCTCCATGGGGTCAGAGGCTGAGGAGGGTCCTAGGGGTTGCTCAGCCCAGCATGCCCCATGGGGTCAGAGGCTCTTCAGTCTCTGCAGTGATCTCAGGGGCATTAAGGGGATCTGTCTGCAGAGCCTCTGGCAGCCTCCCTTCAGGCCCTGTCCCATCCAGAACAGGGTCAATGCTGCGACCTGGGGTGGGCTGGCCAACCTTCATGATGCCCTGCACAGCACAGACAGAAGCCACCTCCTCCAAGGAGCAAACATGTGTATTAGGAATCAAGGAATGGGTGGGAGTGAGCATTGGCACACAGGTTGTGCTCACGTGAGATGTGGGCTGCGGTTATCTGGGTAAGTGCGTTCCCCCAGCAGGGACAGCATGACGAAGTTGCTCCGGTGGGCCAGATAAGATCCTTCTCTGTAGGAGACAGTGTCTAGGACAGTGGACAGGACGGCCCAAGCCTGCTGGCCTCCATGGCCCATGCGGCTGGCGCCTGGCTGGGTACACGGGCTGCCTGGCAGGTGAGGCCCCCTTGCTGTCCTTGTCTTGGATCCAGCAGCTCTTGATGGGACAGCTGTGGCCCCTGGGGGCAGTGTGGTGACTGCAGCTGGCAGCACTCACCTGTCTCCTTTGCTCTGAGGAAGAGGAATGAGCACCCCCACAGACCTGGAGTTCCTCTCTGTGTGAGCTCGCCTTGCAGATAGAAAGCTTGGTCTCCAGAATCTGGTCAATGGCAGTTGTGAGCGCATAGGCTTTAGCCACCTCCTTGTCTGTGGGCCACATGTCTGTGACTTGCTGTGGACCCAGAGCAGGGGCCCTTGCAGCTGGGCCTTTCTGCAAGGGTTTTTCCTGCCTTGTCTCTTTATCCTTATCCAGGAAAACCTTTTGTAGAAATTGCTTTATCTTGTTCCCAAAGGAGTTTTCTGCAGGAGCTCTCCCTCTGTGCGGCAGCACCGGGGAGGGCTTGCTTCTTTGAAGCTCTTCTGCCTGCCTGCCTGGTGCAGGGTGGCTTGTTCCACCTGCCTGGTGTCGGGTGGCCTGGGGGCACTGAGGTCCCACCAGACTTCGTTCCTGCCCTCCTGGCCTGGGCCTTCTACAGCCCCCACTGTTCTCAGGAGGGCAAGACATCTTGGTCTGACTCTTCAGTTGGTGCTGAAGTTTTGGGGGGCTGGGCGCCTGCTGCCCCTGGCTGCTCCTTGCCCTTCCAGAGAGGTCACTTGGCTCTGAGGAAGCCGATGTGCTACTGCTGCTGAGGCTCAGGAAGCTGGGCAGAGCGGTCTGAGGGGGTGCAGACATGTCCCTGTGCAGGAGCACCTCAGGAGTGCTCGTGCGAGGGGGTGTGCCAATGACACAGCCAGGAAGGAGGGTGTCGAGGGCAGGGTCTTCAGGCTGGCCCTCTGAGCATAAATCCTCTTCTTGTTCAGACTCGTCAATGATCTGTTCCTCCAGGCAGACCACCGGGCATTGTCGGGGGACAGCCCTCAATGACCCGAGGGGTTTGAGGGCACAAAGGCTTCTAGACAGTGGGGGGCCTTTTCTGGTCTGCTGAGACCCTGACCCACACAGAGTGACATTTGCAGCTGGGGAGCTTGCCACCACATGGGCTCCCGAGACGGCTTGGGGTGACTGGTCCCCAGGATGAAGCCTCCAGGTAGGGGTCGTCCCCTCGTTAGCCTTCACTGTCTCCTCGATCCCCCTGGCTATCGATGAGCAGGGTTCTCCCCTGGACTCCAGCGTCATTCTGCTGCTGGCGCCACGCTCACTCCCCTGTTGTGGCCCACCCCTGGCCAGGGCTGGACCTGGGCTTAGCTCTGGGCTGGCTCTCCCAGCCCCTGAGACAGGCTTACTGTGCTGGGCTCTGCATTCAAAGCCTGTGAGGGGCTGGGAAGGACACCCGGCCCTCTGTCTCATGGGAGAGGCCTCCGAGGGCCCAGAGGGTGCCTGGCTCAGGGTGTCCTGGACTTCCTTACTTGCAGGCGGGGCAGCAGGGGGAACTGTTTTCAGCGTGGAGGCTGCCTCCGTCGCCATCTGTCCTGGAGTCCTCCCAGAAGGTTCTCTGGGGAAACTGACTACCTTGGCTGTCGGGTTGGCCCCAGATCCATGGGTGTCCAAGGAGGGAAAGGCGAGATGAGGAAGGGGCAGGGGTTGAGTCGTTCTCAACTTAAGATTCATGGACTTGAGGACAGGCGGCGGTGGGTCCCCCCTCTGAATGCTCTGAAAGTCGCCCTTCCAGCACCTGCTGCACGCCTCGATCTAGGGGAGGAAGCTCCTGCAAGGTTTTCTCACAGGATTCCCCATCATGCGAGGATGCTGGAATTCCAGTTTCCATAGGAGTATGGAAGTTTTCAGGCAGGACGCAGTCATGGCCAGAAGCCAGCCTGGAGTGAGGAGCCCCCGTGGGGAGCCCGCTGTCATCCCTGTGCTCCAGCTCCCTGCTCAGGTACACTTCGAGAACGTCTTCTAGATGCTTCTTGTCCGGGCTCCTTGATGAGATGCTTTCTGCCTCACTTGTGGGGAGCCTCGAGTCCCGTTCTGTCAGCCTCGCAGTGCTAGCTGGGGTCCTCACTAGGGAGCTTTCTGGACCTCTGGGTGAGGCTTTCAGGACTGGCCCCCAACAGTGCCCCAGATCCTGGCCTGAGTTCTCCCCGGGTTGGAACTCTTCTGGGTTCCCAGACCACATCATCTGTATCTTCTGGCTGCTGTCACCTGTGGACACCAGGGGCCAGGAGGGCCCACACTTGCCCTGGGCTTGAACAGTCCTCGGCAGTTTGCACCAGGGCTGCATCAGTGAGCGACCGGGAGTGAGCTGGGTCTTGTGGGGCAGTCCATACTGGTGTGGTATGAACTTTTGTTGAAGGTGTTGCTCCAGCTGGTCCTGGAGCTTCAGACCAGTGAAGCCTTCTGGGAGGTCAGAGATGGGGTTGCAGCCCTGGTAGGCCCTGCTGTTGGGAGGGAGCTGGCTAGAGACTTTCTGAGACTTTCTGACCACAGAAGGTAAAGCTCTCCTGGTTTCCTTTAGCTTTTTCAAAAGGTGATGTTCCAGGTGTCGAACAGCACTTGGGATAAAAAATTGGCCCTCCTTCTGGAGGGCAGAGCAAGATGGCCCAGCGGCCCTAAATGGAGGTGAATAGCATGGCAGGAGATGGGCCTGGGCTGGAGCCAGAGGTGGGGGATAAGGCCGAGACAGGGTCTGAGTCAAAGGTTGGGGTTGGGCCGCACGGCGGGCCAGTGGCCGGGGTGGGAAAAAGTGTGGAGGTAGTTTAGATGGACCCTGTACCGGGAAGGAGTTCGAGAGTCCATTGAAAAAGACACAGGGAAACCCTGGTGGAGAACCAGGGGCCCTGACAGCAGCCACCAGGGACTCGCTGTGCAGAAAGGGGAGACCCCAAAAGAGCTGGCTGTATTTCTGCTGTAAGTCAGTCCCCACGACCTTGGAGTAAGGGAGCTGCTGAGGAGCAGATGGCTGTTCTGGGTCGTCTTTGCTGTCCCAGCAGGGCTGTGGGGTGGTGGTGTCCTTTCTGTCCCCCAGTGACTTCAACACACTCCCGAGAGGGTCCAGGGCGCGTTCTAGCCCCACCCCTGCCTTCTCCTCCCACAGCTTCCGGGTTCTCTTGGTGATCAGCATCTCCAGCACTGTTTGCACAGCAGGGCTGATGGAGGGGGCACTGCCAGCCTCCGCCTGCCTGTGCATGGCACCCGCCCACAGTGGTGCCTCTTGTGGGTGGTGAGAAAGCTGCTCTTGCTGGGGTTTGCTGTGTGATGAGGCAGACAGGCCCCATGCTCCGACAGCTGTCTGCCACCAGGAGAGAGCTGAGATGGGGCAGCTCGAGCTGCCAAGGCCAGAGATTGCTGGGACAGGCGAGGTCAACCAGCGGTTGCTCTGTGCAGACAAGTTTTGTGGGGCTGTGCCCAGTGGGAAGGCCGTGGGGCCACACTGAGGAGATGCCGTGCTCGGGGTTGGCAGAGGTAGGGGGCAGGCCACGGGATCAGGGGGGCATGATGGAGAGGAAGGTGCACAAGGTTGGAGTGAGGGGTGTTCTGGGGGGACTGTGTCCAGTGGGAAGGTTGTGGGGCCACACTGGGCAGCAGCCATGCTGGGGACTGGAGGAGGTGGGGGCCAGTCCACAGGGTCAGGGGGAGAGGGTGGAGGAGGAGAAGGGGCACAAGGTTGGAGTGAGGGGTGTTCTGGAGGGATTGTGCCCAGTGGGAAGGCTGTGGGGTCACACTGAGCAGCAGCCATGCTGGGGACTGGAGGAGGTGGGGGCCAGTCCACAGGGTCAGGGGGAGAGGGTGGGGGAGGGGAGGGGGGACAAGGTTGGAGTGAGGGGTGTTCTGGAGGGATTGTGCCCAGTGGGAAGGCTGTGGGGTCACACTGAGCAGCAGCCATGCTGGGGACTGGAGGAGGTGGGGGCCAGTCCACAGGGTCAGGGGAAGAGGGTGGAGGAGGAGAAGGGGCACAAGGTTGGAGTGATGAGTGTTCTGGAGGGATTGTGCCCAGTGAGAAGTCCATGGGGCCACACTGGGCAGCAGCCATGCTGGGGACTGGAGGAGGTGGGGGCCAGTCCACAGGGTCAGGGGAAGAGGGTGGGGAAGAGGAGGGAGAGCAAAGTGGGAGTGAGGGGTGTTCTGGGGAGACCATGCCCAGTGGGAAGGCTGTGAGGTCACACTGAGGAGCAGCCATGTTGGGGGCTGGCAGAGATGGGGGGCAGGCCACGGGATCAGGAGGGCACGGTGGGGGAGGGGAAGGGGCACAAGGCCAGGGTGAAGGGCGTTCTGGAGGAATATGAGGCTCTGGTGTCAGAGAGCCACCCAGGGGTGAATGCAAACCAGCAGGAACTGGGGAGGTCACTGGTCCTGGTGACAGAGTGGGGGCCACAGGCAGACGGCACTCGGTCAGAGGGTCCAGGGGAGCCGATGGGGGCGAGAGAGAAGCATCTTGCACTTGCTTCCCACATGGCCGGTGGACTCTGGCAGGTGCTGGTCTGCGCTCCTCATCTGGGGGGCCTTGATGGAAGCCACCCGTGACAAGAAGCTTCCCCATGTGGCTGCAGGAGACAGCAGGTGCCAGCTGCAGCCAGGAGCAGATGGGGCTCAAGGGCCAAACAGGCAAGGACACCACGGCCATGGCCCTTCCCTGCCCCATGCACCGACTTTACAGCACTCACAAACCGCTCCTTCCCATGGGCTCTCCCTTCCAGGCCAGCCCAGGCCCTGGCAGGCAAGGACAGACGGAAGCGGAAAGCTCCTCACCTTCTCAGAAGAAAACTCAGTTCCCGAACCTCCTCCAGGTCTTTCCGGCAGTCTCTGCAAGCTGGAAGTCAGGAGACTGGGTCATGGGTGGGGAAGGGAGTGCCTGGAGGAGGCTGAGTGCAAGGTCCCTTGAAGGCAGACCAGGGGCCCTGGAGCTCGTGCCTCATTTTCCAGGGCCCCTGCCCCAGCCATGATAGCAAGGGGCACAGGTGGCAGTGTGTGATCACAGGCAGCATGCTTCTGTGCACATCACCCCCCACAGTCTCACAGTCACCTGTGTGGGGGAAATATGGGCCCATCAGAGAGGAGTCAGGCTTAGAGAGTGACACCCTCAACCACAGTTGGAGCTGGAGGTCCTTAGAAATCTAGACACTGTTGGTCCCAGCCTCATTCCAAGCTCAGGCATTTCCTCCTAGGAATCCCCTTTGCATGGCTCTGGAGCTGGCATTCATGGAGACAGCACTGTCCCTGGGAAGTCACATGGCCTCCGGGGGCTCAGGGTGGAGGGGCAGAGCCTTACCTTTCAGAACGCTGGCCTTTCTGCTCTTGCTCCTCCCCTTCTTCTGCAGTAGATGCTGAGGGACAAGGAAGCATGAGGAACTGGGACCCCGTGCTTGCTCTCACCTCCCCAGACAGCCTCAGACCTCTGTTCCTGAACCCGACTTTGACACTTAGCAGTGGAGCTCTGCATTCTTTCCTTCACTTTACTCCTATTGTTAAAGTTTACTTCTTTCTTTTAGAGAGGGAGAAATCTCACCCTCAACCGGGTCTGGATCCCATGACCCTCTCTGTCAGGAAGCCCTGGTCATGGGCACACATGTGCCTGGTATCCTCAGGGAGGTCTGCAGAATGGACCCTGCTCTGTGGTATTGCTTCACAGAGTATCCTGCTTTATTACTGAGCCACCATCTGACACCTCTCAGAGATGTATCTACTTATGTCTGACGTAGGTAAAAATCCTTTTTTCTTTTTGAAAAATGCAAAGAGGGATTTTCTAGGGGATGTCCCGGGATGTCCTCAGTCACTGTTCCCGTGCTCAGCTGAGGCACATCTAAACTCAGGTCTGGGTGTGCTTCTGAGTGGACTTCAATCTCTGACCCCCGGGTCCAGAACAGCCCTAGATGAGCCTGATGCAGAGAGGCTCTGCCCAGGTACCTGCCACAAGAGGATGACGACTAAGCAGAGCAAGACTGTCTCCCACAGAAACCCCCCAACTCTGTCTAATTCAGAGTCCAGGTGCCTGACTTTGCCCTGGTGCCTCCAGCTCACTCACTCATGGTCTGAGAGCTTCAGGTAGAAATCCAGGCCTACTCTGCCCCTGCCCTCCCAGGTCCTCCAGGAGGATGCTCTGGTTTTTCCTAGATTTCTCATCTCTGGAGTCTCTCTAGTTGATTTGGAAAAGTGGAAAATGGTAGAAAAGTCGGGCAAAAGAGTCATTGTTTGGCTGAGAGTTCCTTACCTCTCTGACGGTTCTCTTTTTCCCCGAGGGTGGCTTGCTCTGGAGGAAAAGACAGAGCAGGAGGAAGAGCCCCAGCCCACACAGGATGCCAAGGGTGACATCTATCACCCAGGCAGTGGAGCTGGGGCTCAGCCATGTGGCACTAACGCTTTTCAGAGGGAAGAGAAGATTCTCCATCTGAATCTAGAAGATTCTCCATCTGAATTGCACTGTTGCTCTCAGGCAACTGAGCCCTGAGCCCTGGGGGTTCTCTTTTGAGCCTGGGGCGTGGCCTGCATCACAGAGCTGTGGCCTGTACATCACAAAGGGCCAGGGGAGAGGGGGGAGGGGAGGGCTGGAAGAGGGAATGGTTGAAGCCAGGTCCCTCCCCAACCAAGAAGCCAGGCAGATTCCCTACCTTCCTGGGTTTCTGGATTCCTCTTTTTACTTTTTTTTTTTTTAATTTATTTATTTACATTCATTCACTATACATAATTACAGCATAAAAATGAGATTTTCCATACAGTATACACTGTATATTGGCTTAATCAAGCACATCAACATACATGTTATCATCAACAAATAAGTTTCCATTTCTTGTTTCCTGTATATTTTGCTTTTTTCCCATCCTTGATTCTCTATTTCTCACCCTCTGCCCTCTCCCACCCTCCTCCCACACTGTCTCTGGTATCCATGGTTGCTTTCTATGCCTCCCCCCCCCCCCAT
>NW_006159496.1:77748-85630 GCF_000334495.1 Tupaia belangeri chinensis
TTCATGTATATATGTATATATATATACACACACACACACACACACACACACACACACACACATATATTTATTTATTTATTTTTACCCCTATGTCTGACCCTCTGCCCTTTCCCACTCACTTCTCACACTATCTCTGGTGTCTACAGTTGTCTTTCATTCCTTTTCCCCCCACATTTTATTGATCACACAATTTCTTAAATAATCTAGCTGCTTTCAATAGCAAGTTCAGATGGTAACTTCAAGAAAAGCAGTTTTAACTTTAATAAATCAAAGAAATGCTAAGGAACTTTGCTTAAAACTTAAAGCCAGGAGACAGGTTAGGATTCTGTTAAAATAGTAGGTACATGAACCTATCACCAGCTCAAGACAGGACAAAAACCCTTAAAACTGGACAACAAAGCCTAGAAGAAAATCAGCAATATTTTAGTCAAAAGTCATACAATTCTGTTTCACCAGTTCAGTCTCATGTACTTAATTTATCTTCTGTTGTGGTTTGATCTTCACAATTGAATTCTGGGATATAATATTCAACTCCAGACTTGTCCCTATGATTAAGTTGGCCATTTTCTTAATTTTTGAACTCTTATTTCTGTGTGTCTGCATTTACCTTTCCTGGAATAGCACTCCCTTGAGAACTTTTTGGAGATCTGGTCTGGCACTGGTAAATTTTTTCAGGTTTTGTTTATCTGGGAATGTTTTTGTCTTTTCTTCCCAAATGAAGGATAATCTTGCCAGATACAATATTCTTGATTGAAATTGCTTTTCCCTTAACACGTTGAATATATTTTCCCATTTTTTCCTAGCTCACATTGTTTCCGATGAGAGGTCTGCTGTCAGCCTGATGGGATATCCTTTTCTAACCCTGCCTTCTCAGAGCTGGCCGTCAGTCCATTGTCTGTTCTTCCTCCTGGTACCCAGCCAGTACCTGATTCCTTAGCCACTTCTGCTTGAGCTCTGTCAACTTCAGGGATTTGAAAATTTGGAGTTGTCCCTGGAATTTTTACTCTCCAGGAATTATTGCTCTCAGGGACACCCCTCTCTGCAGCTTCAGTTTTCTACATAATATGCTCTTTCCTTGTATCAAATCAGATATGGAACTGAAATTTATTTCATATTTATTTAGCTTTGTGAATATTTTTTGAAGTTTTTGTTTGTTTTGCTGTAAGGCTTGTGCACTCACCAGAGAGACAGAGACAGAGACACTGAAAGCGAGAAATTGTTCCCCTGGGGGGATGGTCACACCACAGTCCTTTCTCCTCCTTTCTCAAGATTTTGGGCACGCATGCACACACACCCAGAATGAGGTCTAACCTGCTAGATCCAGGACTTGAACTGCAGTCAACTATGTGGAAGTCCAGCAACATAACCATTATGCCATTTGCTGGTCCCAGCTTTGTGAATATTTTTTAAGGAGTTGCCATAGGGCATGTGCACTCTCCAGGGAGAGAGAGAGAGGCTATGAGAGGGAAAGGTAACGTGAGAAATCACTCCCACCCCCAGGGGATAGCCACACCACAATCCCTTCTCCATTCTCCTTCTGGGATTTTGGGTGCACACACACTTGGCATGATTTCTCAGCCACCAGTTCTGGAAGTCAAACTGCGATTGACCATGTGGGAGTCCAGCACTTTAACTACTTACTACACCACCTGCTGGCCCATGCTTCGTGAATTTTGAATAATAAAATTTTTAAACTTTTGATTAAGCTTTTACTATCTTCAGCTTAGCAGTACTTAAAAAATAAAATGAATAACTTATTATTATAAGACTAAATCAGCATGAAAATGGGAATAATTAAAACTTTCATGAATATTTTATTTATTTCTAGTATTTTTGTTAATAAAACTTGAAGTGAACAAGAAATTCTGGAGCATTCTGTACACACACACACTGATAATGCCCTTTGACAAATCAACCCGTTGTTATCAAACCTAAGAACGAATCACTTCTTTCTGTTCGTTAGCCTTCTTTTAATATTTCTTCTTTTTTCTTTTCTTTTTTTGGAGAGGTTTTTGCTATAGGGCGTGTTCGCTCGCCAGACAGAAAGAGACAGAGAGACAGAAAGCGAGAAATCACCCCCCCAGGGGGGATGGCCACGCCGCAGTCCCTTCTCCTCCATTCTCCTCTCGGGATCTTGGGCACGCATGCACACGCACCCAGTGTGAGTTTAAGCCACCAGGTCTGGGACTCGAACTGTAGTCGACTACATGGGAGTCCAGCGACATAGCCATTACGCTAACTGCTGGTCCCATCATTCCACATATTTGGATGTGCTCAATGGTATTTCACAGATCATTTTTTTTCACTCTCTTTTCTGTCTTCATTTAGATTGCATACTACTATCTATGTATCTATCTTTTTATTTCTTCTAAGAGAGAGACAGACATGCATACAGATAAGAATTCATGACAGAATCCTTATGCCACAATCTACCCTGCCCTCAGTCAGCCAGTGTCACGGGCACATGCCCTCCTGGCACACACAGGAAGGTCTCTGTGTGAACCCGGAACCTTCCCACGTGGCCTCAGCATCATGGAGCACTGTATCACTGCCACACACCCATGGCTATTTGTATGTGGCTGATAATCCATCTCCGAGTTAACTGAATCATTTCTTCTCCCATCTGAAATCGGCCGTTACACTTCTCAATGGATTTTTCAGTTACTGTACTTCTGAATTTCAAATTTTCTACTTGTTGTTTTTAAATAATTTCCAGCATTTTGTTGGATTTCTCTATTTGTTGAAACATTATCACACTTTTTTTTCTTTAGACATGATTTCTTTAGTTTATTTATTTATTTATTTTACATATTGTAAGTCTTTATTTACTAAATACAACAGGGAACACTTACAGTTTCTATTGAGTTTAGGTCAAACTTTCTTGTGAGAAATCTCACATGACATTTTCTTTTTCTCCTGCTCAAAGCTACTACCAAAAGATTCACTAGCTACGGTGACCTTCATTCCTGACCAAAGGGGTGAAGTTGTGTTGCAGAGAAACGATGCTGAGGAATGGAAAGTGGCACTCCAGAGAGAAAGGAGAGCTCTTTATTACGCCGGCAAGCACGGAGGAGTTACCACTCTGAATATCTGGCCCCGACTTAGAGTTGGACACAGTCTTTTATGGGTGAATTGGGGAGAGGCAGTTTCAGCACACTTGGAGTGCCCTATCGAGGAAGAGGCTCAATGTCTGCCCTCATACAGAGCTGGCAGAGAAGCAGGGTTTTTTGTTTTTGTTTTTTTGGAGAGGTTTTTTGCTATAGGGCGCGTGCACTTGCCAGACAGAGAGAGACATAGAGACAGAAAGCAAGAAATCACCCCCCGGGGGGATGGTCACGCCGCAAACCCTTCTCCTCTTGGGATCTTGGGCACGCATGCACACACACCCAGCATGAGTTTTAAGCCACCGAGTCCAGGACGTGAACCGCGGTCGACTACATGGGAGTCCAGTGACATAGCCATTACACTAACTGCTGGTTCCCAAGAAGCAGGTTTTCATCATGCTCAAGGCTTCCGGCTGCTCAACAGTTCAGGGAAGGAGCAGCTAACTCATGGGAACAGGAAGCCCAGGCAGCCATCAGCCCTGGGTTGCTTCAAGGTCGCTCACAAGTTCCGGGTTGCTCCACGTCAGTTGGATTAACAACCTTTCATGAGACAGCTGGAATTGCTAATGGTATGTGGATCCTGCATGAAAACCAAACCGTGTGAGTTCCTGAAGAGCGAGTTTAATTTATAGTACAGAAACGAGCTAGCTCGGCCGGATGCCAAGGCTGCGTCCGGTCACGGGACGTCCCGGGCCCTTCCGGGCTCAGCGAGTCCCCCCTGGGGCCCTGCTGCCGCTGCCCGCGCCAGCCCGCACCCCCCCCCCCCGCCCCGGGGCCCCTGGGCACGCACGCGGAGTACCCTGCCATTCTTAGGGAAGCCAGACACCCGAGGATAAGTCACGCTGCAGACCTCCACAACACCACTCCTGCTAACCACAAGATGGCCGCTGTGCCACATCAACTGATGGTCAACTCTGCTTACCAGAACTGCTTTCCTGAAACTGTATTCCATGGAGACTCACCTACAGTTGCGGAACTGCACGAGACCCACACTTGATCCAACCTTGAATGGAATCTATTTTCCCTATTGTTAAAAACTTTGGACTCGTGACCCCTCTCCCTCTACTCGCAGGTATCGCATTTTCAATGACCCCTCTGGAGGATAGCTGTCTATAGCAGAGATAGAGTAATTGGGAGAGGGGGAAAGGGCTGAGGGTCAAACATAGGATAAAAAACATATTTATATGTATGAAAGTAGAAATGGAACAGTATTGGTGACGACATGCTTGATTAAGACACTATGTAGTTTATCCTAGATGGGAAACTACACTTGGTGTGTTGTGATGATACTCAGGGAATGAGTGTTAGGCAATATAATTTAATATAAAAAAAGTAATAAGCAGGAGGAAAAAAAAATGCACATTTGATGACTGAAGAGAGTTGTATGGACACAACTGGGGTCTACTTTATAATATGTTCATTCTACTCCCTGGGGTTTATGCCTAGGATCAGATTTGGATACATGTGTAAGGATATGTCAGCTGTGCTAGCTAGTGGATATACTTAGACTAATTGAGTTCATTGGTAGAACAATTGAATGGGGGGGGGCGGAAGCCATTGAGGGCAATCATGAATGTCAGGGACAATGGAGGAGGAAGATGGGACATGGCAGAGGGTGGGGATGGGGAACCTAGGATGGCAAAACAAAAGGCAAGGTACGCAGGACACAAAAATCGGGAAATCATTTGCTGAGAACATATATGTTGATGTGCTTGATTGAGCCAATGCACAGTGTATTTTGGATGGAAAATTCATATGTGTGTTGTGATGAGAAAAGAAAAAAAAATTTATAATAAAAAACAAAGTATAAAAAAAAAAAAAAAGAACTTGTAGGACTTAGGAAATTAAGGAGCAGGAAAGCTATATAACCTATGTCAATTCGACACACCCAAAGTAAAAATTTTAAATGTATCGCTTTATATACAATTAGAAAAACTGTTTAAGAAATATGTGTGTATATGTGAAAACACAAATGTAGAAGATGGATTGATAACTATGTAATTAGGCATTATATTTAATTTTAACGATTTCTGCAAAATGTTAATCACTCAATTAAAAGTAAATTGCATTTTGACATAAAAAAAAAAAGAGAGAAAAAAAAAAAGAAACGAGCTAGCTCAGGCTATTGGCAAGTTGCAGGACGATTATCGTGTGGCATGGGCTCATAAATGTTGGTAAAAACCTTCCTGGGCTAGGGGCCTGGCTGGAAGTCAGTGTTCTAGGGACTCCTCTGACTTCTGCCTTTCCAGCCTCTTTGCAGCTGATATTGCCACGTGTGCTCCACGGAGTCAGGCAGAGCAGGCTGTGCTCTGATTTCCCAGTGTCCAGTTTTGCTCAGGACTGCTTTGTCAGTGGCATTTGCATTTTGTGATGCCTAAGCCTCATTCCCTGGAAAGCAGGTGAGGGTGGAGCAGGACACCGGCCTCCCACCATCTGGGCACCCTGGACTCCTTGCTGTCCTGTAGACATCAAAGGGAGAGGCTGCAGCTCTGACCTGTCTCGAGGGCATCTGAAATCTTATCCATAATGAAGTAATTTGGATGACCCTTAAAGGTGTAGTCACACTGTCATTGAACTAACCAGGTCCCTGAACTGCAATAAGGTCAGTGGTACATCTTATTCCATCTTAAATGAGATATTTCCTATGTATCAGATCATCTCCGGGCTAGTTGGACAAATCTATTTTGTTTCTAGTATGAGAGATTAGCAAAATCATTTTTACAGTTTGTCAGAGTATAACTTAAACAACTAAGAACTAAAAAAATGTCACTGGACACAGGGTCTCCACCCTGAAGACTCGGGATTAATTCGGGACCATGTATGAAGAGGCCCAGGCAGGACTTTATTGGGCTTACGCTGGAGCACCAGGGGGCCTGCAGGGAAGCCTGCTGACTGTCTTCGTGAAGGCTGGGAGTCTGGCCATCTTTATCAGAATAGGGGGCAGGAAGCTACGAGGGCTTTCTCACACGTGCTCAGTGGCTGTTCTTGTGGCTTCATACGTCACATGTGTCATTAGCATCTTCAATCTCAGACCAAGAATGCAATGTTTAACAGGGAAATAAGGCATAGCTGATCTTTAGGTCAATTTCTGTCCTCATCCTGGCTGCAGCTGGTGCTGGCCAGCTCTTGTTTGTGCTCAGTCAGGTTCATAGTTGCAATTTGAGTACACCTTGCAAAAAGAGAGCTGAAAAGATACTTTACTTATGACTGCAAGGGCCCTGTCTCAAACACAGATCTGAAAAGTGGATGTTTCTTTAAAACTTGTTGGGAGTGTGTGTGTGTGTGTGTGTGTGTGTGTGTGTGTGTGTGCGCGCACGAGAGAGTGTGAGTGAGAGAGAGAGAGAGAGAGAGAGAGAGAAGCAAAACAATACACTGTTGCAATAGATTGTAGTTTATTTCATGCAGAAAGGGCTGTAGTAATGGATGCTAAATGCCAAAGGGCATTGAAAGTCAGCCCAGGGTACACTGCACACAAAGCTACAGAGAGCCCCCCACAACCAACACGATGTGCTTTCTTTTTCTCAGTATTACTGGCATTTGATGAGAATCTCAGATTGATCAGTATTCATTTATTTTTTATTTAATTTCAAATTATCTGTTTGCAAAGCTATTATAAGTTAGGTCTGCGTTTTGTAAGAAATTGTTTTACAATTAGGCAGCAGGCTGTGTGTTTTTGTTACTGTGGTTAATGGATGCATTTTCCTTTTTTTTTTTTTAAGAGAGATTTTTGCTATAGGGCAGGTGCACTTGCTGGGGAGACAAAGAGAATGACAGAGAGACAGAAAGCAAGAGATCATCCCCAGCAAGGGTGGCTACACCACAATCCCTTTATCTCCATTCTCCTCTCGGGATCTTGGGTACACATGCATGATCACCCGGCATCCAGGACTCAAACCACCGTCAACTATGTGGGAGTCCAGTGATGTAACCATTATGCCATCTGCTGGTCCCCATGGATGCACTTTTCTTGAAAACTGCATATCCTCCCTGGCTCAGGCTATTGGCAAGTTGCAGACAGCACACCCAGACAGGCCCAGAGGCAGGATTTTGCATTGTAGACATCCTTATCACCAGATGCACCATATATAGACAGCTGGAATTTTTCTCTAAGCAGTTTAGTTAAAGCAAATGCCCAGCGGGCAGGGCTGTGACACAAAGCTTCCACATGGAAAGCCCAGCGATCTGAGGAGGTAGAAGGGAACACCCACAGAACTGTCCAGTCTCTGGTCCCTATGCCCTGGGGACACTCGAGATCTTGTAGGGGATGGTGACAATAGGCACCTTCTCTCACCTTCTCCCCAGTCGCCACCTGGACACTATAAGATGAATCTGCTGTGAAGGAAGGTGCACTTGAGCAGGGAAAGAATCCAGCTGGATGAGACCCCATTTGAAGCAATGTAACAGTGATATTGGAAAGAAAACGTTTTTTGCTACAATTTCAACATAGCCCTTCCTTGGCTTGACATCTAGAAGCCCTAAAGATGGGGGTCTGCCCTATTCTAATTAGCCCCTTCCTGTTTGTTTCCCTGGCTCCCTGCTCTGCAGCTGAGAAGGAGGCACGTGGGTTTCCACTTTCAGCTCTGAGTAGTTTCCCTCCCTGCACAAAACTGACAGGCTTTAAAGGGGTATGTGGCCACGGCTACCAGCAGCAGAGTCATCTCACCGCCAGGGTAATTTAGGCCCCAGCTGTGAGTTTTCTATTCAACATTCCTTCTTTCCAAGGAAGTAACACAGTGTGGCCAACCCAGGGTGGAGGAGCTACACTGAAATAACTGTAG
>NW_006159496.1:85661-93940 GCF_000334495.1 Tupaia belangeri chinensis
CTCCCCTATCTTCTAACCTGGTGAGGTTCCTGACAGGCTGACAGTACCCAATCACCCGGTTACTGATCAACCACAGAAGTAGTCCCAGAAGGGGCAGAGTAGGAAAGGGAGCCAGTCTTTAATATACGCTCTAGTTTAGTCCATTTTGTTGTTGCTTAGCAGAACACCAGAGGCTGAGAGATGTAGTAATTTGTAAGGAAAAGGAAAAAAAGTTTGTTTGACTGGAGGCTGGAAGTCTGAGAGCACGGGGGCCTGCATCTGCTGCACCCACAGCGGGAGGCATCGCGTGGTGAGGGCAAGCCCCTGTGTCAGCCAGCGAGAGGGCCACAGTGACCCAGCACTCCAACCCACTTCTTACATGTTTAGCTTACGTTCATTCACTGTACATCATTACAGTATACAAAGTGAATTTTCCCATCTAGAATACACTGTATATTGGCTCAATCAAAGATATCACCATACATGCCATCTTCAACAGATAATTTCTCACTGCATGAAAACCAACTGTGTGGATTCCTGAAGAGTGGGTTTAATTTAATTAACTTGCAGGTGGCAAGTTTTATTTTTCTTCATTTTCAGACATTCCACTCCAAAATACAAAATGAAAGTGTAGTCTCTTCCTAGAACTCTGCTAAGAGGTAGCAGGTGACACACCGGACATGAGAAGGCTGCAGACCACAACACTGGATGCGGCCGGACTTCGCTGGAACAGCTGGGACTCCCTCCCTCCTGCACGGGCGGGCAAGCTTACTCAGCCTACATTTCTCCTGACTGGGAGGACGTTTCTGTGTCGGGTGTTCTCCTAGGCTTTAGAACTTGTTCTGTGCAAGTTGGACCCCTGACATGTTCTCGTGTGTATAAATTTTGATGTTTCATTCAGCTAAGTCTTCCTCCCACCCACCACGGGTACCCACGGGCAGGCCACTGGGGGAGACACGGCGGGGAGGATGGCACTTGCCCTCTCTGCCCTGACCTCACACGCCTTCTCTTCACGTGCCAGCTAGACTCTCGGTGCACGAGGAGCAGGAAGCTGCGAGTGGCTCTAAAAGTGACTTCTCTGTCTCACTGTAAAGCTGAAGGGCTTCAGCCCCCACGGGGTCACGGGAGAGGGCTGTGCACGCCAGCAGATCCCTATGTCACTCCACGGGCCTCCTGAGCAGCCCTGACCTCCCTGCCTGCTCACAGGTCCTGCCCTCCTCTCAGTCCTCCACTTCCCACCTTCTCCCTCAGGCCAGCAAACTCCTATTCTCCCTGCAGGTGCCCACCACACAAGGCTTTCTCCAACCCACTCTCTACCAGGTCCTGTTTCCAATATCCCAAGTCACCATCTACCCAGTCTTCTTCCTGGAGACCCCTCTCTCCTCTTCCTCCCAACACCTCTGCCCTGGCTGAATCACCTCCAGGTTAGTCGTGGTCAAATGCTGGGGTTCAGAGCATCCACTAGAATGTGGGTCCTAAGGGCAGGGGTGCCATATTCATGTCCCCAAGGCTCGTTCTCCTCAGTACAGTGCCTTGTGCAGAATTCAGACTCAGCCAGGATGTCCCAGGTGAACATAGGGTCACCTGGAGTGGCCTGGTTGACACTCCAAGTTGGCCCTGTCCCCACAGACACTGTGGGTGTCCTGCCCGGCCAGAGCTGAGGACACTTGGCCCAGGGTGCCCATATCTGCAGGGGCCCAGGCCTGTCGGAGCCCTGAATGAGTCCTGCTCCCAAAGCTACACGTGCTCCCTCCACAGGGTGCCTCTGACTGGGCTGAAGCCTCAGCGAGGAGGCTGACAGGGAGCTCACACTGAGGCCCCTGAGGATGCGGATTGTGTGATCTCATTACGATGGCTCGGGATGGGGCACTGACCCCACTGGGATTACGGGGACTGCCCAAGGGCACCTGGCTCGCTAGGGCCTGGGATCAGTGTTCTGACTGGTGACATATCTGTTGTAAATAATTATAACATTTAAAATATGTAATACAGAACATCAGAGCAAGGCTGGCCTGTGGCCTACTGGCTAAGCCTGGTCGACTGGGCCATACAAGTCCCAGACCCAGTAGCTTGAAAAGCAGACTGAGCACCTATGCATGTCCAAAACCCCAAAAGGACAGAAAAATGGAGAAGAGATTGGACACTAATCTCTTAGTAGGACCGTGCCCCATTTGGGGGTGCTTTCTCTCTGTCCTTCTCTTCTTGTTTTGGGCAAGTACACGTCCCTCTGGGAACCTTTCTTTTTTTTTTTTAAATTAGAATGACCCCTAATCCTGCCACTGAGAATCTACCTCTGCTAAGCCCGAAATTTCTAGAACTACATGTTTGAGTTTGAATCAGCCCTTAACATTTCTATTCGCCTATTGACTGGCCTCGCATTGCCCTCCTAATTCATGTCAGTGAGGACTGACCACTGAGAGGTGATTGCTCAGTCCCTCGTGTGTTTATAGATGGGCAAGAACCTGAGTCAAGGAGTGAGAGGACAGACCTGGGTGTCTGGCCTCTCCCTCCTGCCTCTCAGCACCAGCTTATCTGTACCCCTTAGTCCTGACCTTGAGCGTGTCCCTGGGTTCCACTGCCATCCTTCTCCCTCTGTCCCAGGCCATAATGCCCAGGCTTCCTAGGCATAGGGCAAAGAACAGGAAAAGAGGCACGGGAGCTATCATTTAATGAGCTACCATTGATGAAGGCTGCTGGATCCACATGGCTGACAACATGGAGAGTCCCAGATCTGGAGGCTTGCAAGCCACACTGGGGTAGGGCCAGCAGGAGTCGTAGAGGTGAAGGTGCTGGACTTCCTCATGGGAGACCTTCCAGGAGGGCAAGTTGCCAGAAGACAGTTGCACCAGAAATGGGTAGGTGTTACTTTTATTGTGGGCTTCTGTCATGAAAAAAAATGTTTTTAGGTATAAAAGTTAATATTTATTTAGAATCAGAAAAGAATAACAACAAATTATACCTCGTGGAAAGCTGACCATTGCCACAAGACCCATAAAGATAATTTATGTTAACTGCTCAATGTACCTTTTTAGTCGTACTTTTTATTTTGCATCATGCATTCCTTTTTAATCATTTTCATTATCGACAGTTTTGTAGTTTCATTTTATTTTCTATTTTAACTTTATTTTATTTATTTATATGTTTTTATTATTACTCATACATTAAATCGCTATACAACATTTAGATTGTGAAGAGACTTTACCCAGCATGAGATACACCTCCGTCCAGCCCAGTTGAGACCACCACACACATCCTTGTCAACAGATAATAAACCTCATCTGTGTCCCACAAGTGTCTTACCTCTCCATTTCCCCCAACTTTCCTACGCTCTTCTCCTCCCACACTCTCTTTCCTTTGTCTCTAGTGTCCACTACAATTTTTAATACTTTCATGTTCTCCAGTCTTTCAGTCTCTACCATAGAGCGCAGACATTGGTATTGTTAAGTGGAGACATGCAACGTCTCTCTTTCATGAAAATTTAGGAAGGGACATCTGTCACTGTAGCCAGCTCTATGATTTGTTTTCATGGGCTTTTGTTGTGTTTGTATACTTCTCACCTGGTAGTGGGAAGGCCTAGCATGCTTAGTGTGGACTTTGAAAGTGTAAGCATGCACATAGGGACAGTTTTGCCTATAGCAGTCTAGCGCCTCCTGTGGAAGGTGAGAGGCACGGGGACGAGGCCTGTGTGCACATGTGCTGCTGAGAGAGGGAAAGAAAGTGCACTCTCCAGGCCCTCTCCTGACGGTTCAGGTAATAAGGCAGAGAGCCTGTTACCCCTCTTGGTGCCGGTGGTCTGGCCACCACCTCTGACAACCACCGGTGATGTGTCAGATGCCCTTTGGGCCTCTTGGGACTTCCTGCTCATATCTCTCTGACTACCTGTAAAACTGGGTCCTCTGTTTCTTTTCTGCCAGGGTAAATCAACTGTCATAGTGGACCGAACCTCACTTTAGAACATGTCCAGTCAGAACCCAGTGAGTTCAGTTTTGAAAGGACAACGTCTGCCATGTTTACTGTAATGGTGTCAAATTCTACCAGTGTGCACAGAAGAATAGTTGCTTAGAATTGTTTAGTATGTTTATTGCTTACTTTGACAGATACTCACTGGGTGTCCAGCGCTGTTCTGGGTATTAGACATGAAGCAGCAAAAAAGTCATAAATCTGTGCTCAGAAAGTTGAAATCCTAATGAGATGACAAAGTAGACGTGAGTAAATAAATAGGATATTCCCATGTTATATGAGTGTATAAACCAGGGTAGAGAGGGAAGGGAAATATGGAGAAGCCATCTTGAGTGATTTTGGACTAAGCAAATGAATAACTGTAAACTAACCACAGGCACCAGGCCCAGAAGTTCCCAGCATCAGGTGTCTGGCACTCCCTTTGGCAAATGTCCAGCAGTCACATCCTTGAAGGTCACTGACCCTTGAAAGATGGTGACCATCGTGGTGTAGCCTGCACTAGGAACCCCTGCGATGCCCCGGGCCTTGGTCAAGGGTGGTGGTGCAGGGAAAAGGCAGTAATGTGTGTGAAGAGCTTGAAGCTCGGTGAGGTCAGTCAGGTGCTGTGCTGGCTGACTCGGTGTGTGCCTTCCCAGCCCGTCCACAGAGATGTGCACATTCTGAATACCTATCACCTCATCCTAACGGGTTATCACTGGGGTGTGGTATGAAATAACCGGAGCATGCCACAACAGAATGCCGACTCAGACACATCCACTGAGACCACGCACTCTGGGTATACACCCTTGCATCATGAAAGATCGTGTGAGGTGTGGTGTGCATTAACCTGACCCTGACACAACCTCTATCCCCATAGTTATCGGCACCTAATATACATATATATATATACACATATATACGTGATATTGATATATATATATATATATATACATACATACATACACACATACATAGTTCACCCCCCCCCAGGTAGAATTATACCTCCTCTAGTCTCTGATCATAGTTAATGGCTCTGCCAGGTACCTGGGATGGCTCTTAAGGACACCCCCGGTCGAATACTGTTACTGTCCATACAGCGAGCACCATCATCACCCCTCCTTACCCCCAGTGCCCACAGCACTGTCTCACTTCACACATCTTTAATGTAAGACTCATTTTAAATGTCCGTTTCTCGGGAACCAGCAGTTAGCATAATGGCTATGTCGCTGGACTCCCACGTAGTCGACCGCGGTTCTCGTCCCGGACCCAGTGGCTTAAAACTCACGCCAGGCACGTGTGCATGCGTGCCCAAGATCCCGAGAGGAGAATGGAGGAGAAGGGATTGCAGCGTGGCCATCCCCTCTGGGGGGTGATTTCTCACTTTCTGTCTCTATGTCTCTGTCTGTCTGGCGAGCACACGCGCCCTATAGCAAAAACCTCACAAAAAAGAAAACAAAAACAAAAAACAAAAAAATGTCCATTTCTCTAAACGCCAACCTAAGCTGGCCTCCCTGCCCTCTCTGGTCTCTGGAATGGAGCCCTGTTGTTCATTCAGGCCACTCGTCTGCTTTGACTCGATATATTTATTTATTTATTGCCTGTCTCTCCTTCACTGGAACCATTGTTTTAAAAAATCATCCAATCCTCCTAAAGGAAGGGCAGAATTCTATGTGAGCATTTGTTATAAATTCTACTCCACATATCCCGTCTGCAGTAACCTAACAGCGACTGGCCACCAGCTCAGCAGTCCGACTATCCCAGTGTCCTCAGAGTAGAAATTTAATACCAAAACCGAAAGGTCAGTTGTCCTGGATTAATTATCTTCATTACTCGTCAGACCCAAACAACTGCGCAGGCAAAATATTATTATTGATGATGCTGTCAATATGCTCAGTTTTATTCTGTGTTGAGAGGCAGCACAGCGTTGATGGTGTTTGGCCGGATCATGAATCACGCCACGACAGAATGCTGTAGTTGACGATCCTGTCACCACACGATACAAGGACGCACTCTGGGCTGGGTTCCAATCCAGAAAAACCTAATGGAAGTACACCCATAAAGGAAAGCATGGGTCATTCACTGAGACACGGTGAGTGGAAACAGGCCGTGCCCATGAATAGACCACCCAAGAGTCTCCCAAACAACCTGCATACTTCTGTCCCAGAGCTCTCATGGTTTAGGTCTGGCCTGGTCTGGGAAGTGCTGCAGAGAATGTCGAGCAGGGTCCGTCTTTTCAGGATTTGAGTTACAAGTATTTTGTAAGGCTGTGGGCTTCCCTGTGGCTCCATGTAAGGAAAGGTGTTCATGATTACCTGAGATACTTAAGGAAACACATTTCGATGGTTCTGGTGACAGGGCCATGGTCGACTCAGGTGAGAATCATCAAAGTTACTAAGGTACGTGGATGGAGTTCGGATGACGAGCAAATAGTGTTTTCAGACTATCCCCTTCTGAAATGCCACTCGGTATGAATGAAAACAAGGGTGTGTGTGTGTGTGTGTATGTACAAACCTGGTAGAGCGATCGCCCAGTTTGTCAGGTGGCTGTCACCAGTGGTAGGTGGGTGCAATCCTGCCCCCTGATGGGCTGCACTGGGAGGGCATGGCATCAGGCTGTGATGTCTCTGCTGGGGATGAAGGGCCTGAGTATGCTCAGGGGCGGACTTTGGGGAGACCTCAGGTGTGGTCATCTGGGTCCTCTTAACCGATAGGGATGTGAAAGTGAGGGGAAAATAGCAGGAGAGAGGGCCAGAATGGAAAAAGACATTGGGATAATGGAAGCTGATGGATGTTGAAGTGTGGGAACAGTGTTGATGTCCTGATTTACCGGTCTGGGTTACCTGGGAGAGTAGATTGGGGAAACATGCCTGGGAATATTTTATGTGAAAAGGCAAGCATAATAAGTCACTATGCCATCAAAGTACAGGTGTCCACAGTATAAGAATAAATTACTTTAAAAAAAATACCTTCTTGGGCCAGCAGATGGCTGGACTCTCACATGATGGACCATGGTTTGAGTCCTGGACCCGGCAGCTTGCTTTCTCCCTTTCCTTCTCTCTCTCTCTCTCTTGTGAGCACACATGCCCTATAACAAATTTTAAATAATAATAATAATAATAAATAAAATAATAAATAAACACACGCACACACCTTGCCCATAAAGCAAGAACCGCATTAAATATTGTTAGCAACCAAGCCCCACTCAAATCCAGGTCAGCCAGAGTGGTAAACTGCTCACCCCTGGAAAGTCCGGAAGTCTGTAAAAAGGTGAAGTGTGAACAGCAGATTGTGATCCTGGCTTCTCTACAGCTCTGAATCTCTGAATGTCCCATGGAGCTGCAGAAACAGTGGCGCCTATGAATTCTATTTTCCCACATGAATCCCTTCCCATGAAGGAGCCTGAGAAAGTTCTCAGAATCAAAGCGACCTTATTTCTCATCAGCCTCTGTTAACCTCTGACAAACCTGAGCCAGGGAAGGCCACAAGGAACGATTTCTCATGCCAGTCTGTGTAGTACCAACTTCGGTCACGAGACTGACTTCAGCAAAGACAGTGTCCAGACAGCCTGTCTGACTTCTAGCAACGACGCTGATAAGGACACCAGGAGCGAAGGGTGGCCTCGGCTCGCTGTCAGCACTGACCTCACAGTAATCAAGCGGCCCCTCTCCCTATGGCTTCCACCCTGAGTATTACCCTAAACCTGCCCAACTTGCGACGTGTATCCAGAGCAGCGTGCACACTGTGGCCCCCAGTGCCCTACCCAGCCGTGTTCCAACTCCTTTGCTTTCCACACTTCGCTGCCTCCTTCTCTTAGGGAGACAACATTCTTGCCCCACAGCTAAGGGGGTGGCAAAGGGCCTTTACTTTTGTAGCCCCTCCTCCAATAAGCTGTGTGACCCCGAGTCTTCCCCTTTCATTCACTCTCTGTGACCTCAGAGAGCCCCAGTCTGAGCTCTGTGTTTCTGTCTTTCCTGTTGATTTGGGTCCCCTCCCACACGCATAACTCTCAGGCCAGCCACTCTCTCCACTCCACCCTGCACAGTCCTTGGGCGCTGTGCAGAGGAAGCTGGAGTCCGCGTGGGCTACTGTGGTTCAAATGCTGGTCCTGTGCAATACATGGGGCATGAGTGCACACGTGCCAGGATCCTGACGGGGTGGAGAAATGCGGGGAAAAGGGCTGCAGCAGTGAGGGTTGCTTCCCGTCCACTATGCTGACGGACGTCTGTCAATTTACGCTGCTTCCCTTTGTTTGGATTTAGGGCAGATCCACACATTATTTATTTATTTATTTATTTATTTATTTATTTTTTGGAGAGGTATTTTGCTAGAGAGCGTGTGCCCTCGCCAGACAGACAGAGAGAG
>NW_006159496.1:94913-101229 GCF_000334495.1 Tupaia belangeri chinensis
CTGCTGCTGCTGCTGTGTGCTGGGGGCGTGAGCCCCCGGGCCGTCGTCCGGCGTCGGGCCTACACATTTATTTTTAAGAGAGACTCTTTTGCTCTAGGGTGCATGTGTTCACTAGAGAGACAGAAAATGAGAAATCACCCCCGCCAGGGGAGATGGCCACACCACAATCCTTTCTCCTCCATTCTACTCTCAGGATTTTGGGCATGCACACACATGTGCCCAGCATGTGTGCGTTTGTTTGTTTGTTTTTTGGAGAGGTTTTTGCCATAGGACGTGTGCACTCTCCAGAAAAAGAGAGACAGAGAGACAGAAAGTGGGAAATCACCTCCCCAGGGGGGATGGCCATACCGCAATCCCTTCTCCTCCATTCTCCTCTCGGGATCTTGGGCACGCATGCACCAGTGCCCAGCGTGAGTTTAAGCAAACAGGTCTGGGACTCAAACCGCAGTCAACTACATGGGTGTCTAGCAACATAGCCACTATACCAACTACTGGTCCCAACCCAGACTGAGTTTTAAGCTGCCAGGTCTGGGACTTGAACTGTAGTTGACTACATGGGAGTCCAGTGATGTAACCATTAAATTGTCTGCTGGCCCCCATTTTTTAAAAGAGGTTTTTGGGGACCAGCAGTTAGCGTAATGGCTATGTCGCTGGACACCCACGTAGTCGACCACAGTTCGCATCCCAGACTCGGCGGCTTAAACTCACGCTGGGTGCGTGCGTGTGTGCCCAAGATTCCAAGAGGAGAATGGAGGAGAAGGGATTGTGGCATGGCCATCCCCCCTGGGGGGTGATTTCTCACTTTCTGTCAATGTCTCTCTCTCTGTCTTTCTGGCGAGCGCATGCACCCTATAGCAAAAACCTCTGAAAAAAAAAAAAGAGGTTTTTGCCTTAGGGCATGTGTGCTCACCAGAGAGAGAGAGAGAGAGAGAGAGAGAGAGAGAGAGGGACAGTGCAAGGGAAAGTGAGAAATCACTCCCTGGGGAGGTGGCCATGGGGCAGTCTCTTCTCCTCCATTCTCTTCCTGGGATCTTGGACACACACGCACATGTGCCTGGTGTGATTTTGAAGCCACTAGGTCTGGAATTTGAACCGCAGTTGGCCACATGGGACTCCAGCCTCATAACCACTATGTCATCTGCTGGTCTCCAAGATCCGCAGATTTCAGAGAATAAGAACACGCAGCCTCTGAGGTTAGGAATGATGGTAACGCCGCCACCTACCTGCTCTGACGGGGTCTGGATAGAAACCCTGGTGCTCCCGGTGCTACAGAGCTTCTGGAAAGAGGCAAAGACACATTTCGGTTTTCTATTTGTAAATTGATGTGACCATAAATGTAGGTTCTCATCAGTCCTTTCAGGTGGATTTATAACTGTTATCATTCATGCTCCTCGGTAGGGGAAATGAACTTTAAAAATGTTAAATGATTTGGCCAAAGTGAAGCACCCACCCAAGGTGGAGTTAGGATTCAAATTCCAATCACTTTGAATTACATAGGGGGCCAACCAGGTGGTTAAGGTGACTGGATCCCACATGGCCAACTTTGTGAAAGTCCTGGACCCAGTGGCTTGAAAATCACCTCTGGTGGTATGTGTGTGCATGGCAAAACAAGCCAGGTGCGTGTGTAAGCTTGTTCAAAATCCTGAGAGGAGACCGGAGGAGCAGGAATTGCAGTATAAGCACCCTCCCGGCAGGGAGAGGGGTAGGGTGATCTCTCACTTTCCCTCTTTTTTGGTGTCACTCTCTTTATCTCTCTCCAGTGAGTGCACACACTCTATAGCAAAACAAAACCAACAAAAAGCCTCAGGAGAGCAGGCCTGGCTGCCCTTGCTGTGGCTCCCGAAATGGCGTGTTTTCAACCTCCAGGCAAGGAGTCGGGCGGGCTGACTGGCTCAGCCCTCTCAGGACTTGGCATACGCATTGCCCAGGGAGCAGGAGGAGAGGGGTGAGAGCTCTCAGCATGTTACTTACAGTGGGTTACTACAGAGGAGCTCAGCAAGCATCTGAATACTTGTATATAAAAAAATGTTCCACCCATCTTTAAATACCTCTGGGTATTTTGAAATAAAAAAAATGTAAGCAAATCCATACAAAAATCAATTATCTTCATAATTTTGATTCATTTATTTTCTTCATGAGACCATTCTTGCCTCTGCAGCACTTTGACTGCTTTTCTTTTCCTTACCTGAAACTCCAAGAAACAAATGCTTCTTGCACGGATCCTACATGCTGTCCCACACAGTCCCTGGAGGCGCTGGGCAGGGGCGTGTCCAGATGGCAATTCTCCAGGACCACAGCCGCTGCTCCCCGGGGGCAGTCTCCAGAGAACAGTCTACAGGTCAGTCCAGCTCGGAACTGTCCCATATGCTGCTGCGTCCACATGGTGGCCTCTGCCCAGCTGTGCACTCCACAGGGCCTGGAGCTGGAGGTGCCACGCCTGTTTCTCCAAGTGCCCTCTGGAGCCGCAGACTGCAGGGGCCATCCTGGGTGGGAAGAGAGGGGGCCATCCGACTGTGGGGTCAGTGGTGGGGGTGCTGAGGGCTTGGGAGCTGTCACAACTTCACTCGGAGATGTTCATGGCCCCTGCTGCACGTGCCAAGGGAGGGCCATACAGCACAGCCCACAGGTGACTGGGAGGAGGTGGTCTTTCCCAGGACCTCTCCCTCTGACGTCGCGCCTTGCTAGAGCTCCCCTTGGTGGCTGTTTTTATACCATCCACATAGGTGGACCAGATGGCTGGACCGGCAATCCAAGCAAACAATTAAGAATGAAGTTTGCTTGGGATGGGGAGCTTGTAACAGACAGCCATCCTCTGCGGTGAACCTCTGTCTCAGTACATCATTGCTGTTGCCCGTCGTGGTTATCACCACCATTCGTCTTTGCGGCTATTTGTAGGTAAGTGTGTCCTAATAATGCAGAATCTCAGAATCCATGCAGGGCAGGCCTGGCCAGACTTCTGACGGGAGACAGCAGGATCCCAGCGTGTCAGAGGTCTTGGCAGCAGCGCCTGCCCAGACTGGCTCTCACCGCCTTCCAGGGGCTGCAGCCGCTGGAGATGCAGAGTGAGGCGGCCCCGCCTCAGTGTGGAGCCCTGTGAGTGCAGCTCTGTGAGCCCCTCCCAGCAACAGGCACCCTTGAAGGATCACAGCCAGCCCAGGCCTCGTGCCCAAGCCTCTCTGGCCTCCAGGCCTTTGCTGCCCCCTGGAGGACGACTTGTGAATGCTCACAGTAGTGCAGGCCAAGGCGAGGAGGAACTGTGGCCAGACTCAGGGGCTCTCAGGGAACTTTTGCAGCCTGATCTGATAGCCACCAGCACAGGGGACCTAGAAACATTTTCCAGGCCGTGATGACAAGCACTATGGTAGGACACTGAGCGCTGTCTCCAGCAGTGGCTCTGCAGCCAGCTGCAGTTCCTCCCCTGGCTGGGAGTCAGTGACCTCAGGACTTCACATCCGCTTCAGCCAATCGCAGCCTCCGAGGTCTTTCTGACCCCTGGGCCCCATCCTGACTCTCTCTGGTGCCACGACCCATCCCTTGGCTGACCCCACTCGGTGGACCAGCCAGCAAGGATGTCCATGGCTGAGCAGGGCACATTCCATCTGCCTGAGTGTGAAGGAGAAACTTCTGAAGGTCTATTCATCACAGACCACTGAGTCCCACAGACCCGGCAGCCAGGTCGAGACATTCCCCGGGGCTCCTTGTCCAGCTTACGCTGGTGCCCAGTGCAGGGAAAGGGAAGCGCTCTGGAGGGTGCCTCAGACACCCCTGGCTAGTCTGGGATTCCTAGGGAAAAAGAACAGGACCCATGTCCAGTGGCCAGACTACACGGGGAACAGCTCCCACAGCATCCCCGCATCCCCACTGACTGGCAAGCCCCTCCTCAGAGGGAGACCTGCAGTCTTGCTCAGCTGGGGCTCTGATGCCGAGGCCTTCTCACAGGCTAGACTTTCCACAGGCTGGCCTTGCCCTTGGTGTGGGTCCCAAGATATCCTTAGCAGGGCCTCCCTCCAGAGGGGGATTTGGATACATTTCAGGATGTGCAGCCAGTGATGCAGCCCAACCCAGGACTGTGGGCTGCTGCAGGGCCCCTCTCCCACCTCCATATCCAAGGCAAAAAGATATTAACAGTGGGGAAAAAATATCACTTCAGGGCCAGCAGGTGGTGTGGAGGTTAAGGCAGCTGGATCCCACGCAGCTAATTGCACAGTTCAAGTTCTGAACTGGTGACCTGAAGACACACCGGGCCTGTGTGCATGCCCAAAATCCCATGAGGAAAACAGACAAGGGATTGCGGCATGGCCATCCCCAGGGGAAGCAGGTGGAGGATTTCTCACTTTCTCTTTGTCTGTGGTGAGCACACATGCCTGATAGCAAAAACAAAAACAAGATAATTTCAAATCTGGGTAAGTATATTGAAAATGTCTATTATTGGGCTAAAGGATGGCGTGGATATGGGAACAAAGAACACTGACAATCAGGGAAGGCTTCCTAGAGGAGGCAATGTATGTACTGGCCCTGGGGAGAGCCGGGGTGTAAAAAGGCCAGATTCATGCCCTGGCTTCCAGGCTAAGACGTGAGAAGACTGTAGTTCTATCCAATTCTAGTAGAACACAGAATGCTCCCATTCAAGTCAGCCTGTAAATCAGTCCAGCTCTTGGCTGTATCCACAGTCATTGGGCTCCATCTTTTGCATAGAACTCAGTGTGAGACTGATTCTGACTTGATTTCTTTACAAATTTTCCTCCAGTGATTTCCATTAGAGCCTGTGCCTAGAGAAAAAAAACTGTAAAACATGTCTTCAATGTCTCTTTACAGAACTTCTCCATGGGTCATGTTCTGTTCTAGGCACAGGCAGTTTTAAAAATCAGTCATGATCTTCATGTTATTTTTACAAAATTCCAAACATTGGGGAACAACTCAGTGATAACATTTTCAGATTTCCTCTCAAGAATTTGACATTGTTTGGTGCACTCTCACTGAAAAGCCACAATATTCTTGCTTAAAGCTATCAGTATTGGGACCACCAGGTGGACCACCACTGGACTCCCAGTAGTTGACCGCAGTTCGAGTCTCGGACCCAGCGACTTACAACTCATGCGGGGTGCATGTGTGTGTGTGCCTGAGATCCTGAGAGGAGAATGGAGGGGAAGGTATTGCAGCATGGCCGTCCCCCCAGGGGGTGATTTCTTGCTTTCTGACTATCTCTGTCTCTCAGGCGAGCATACATGCCCTGTAGCAAAATCTGCCTTAAAAAAACAAAAACTATCAGTATTGTTTCAAATGTTGATTGAAATTGTTTCAAAACCCTCTTTTCATAAATAGTTTAATAATTTAAACAAATTAGTTTAGTAATTTAAAAAGTGATTCCAACAAAAGTTCTAATAGATATAAATTTTTTGAACCAGACAGGTTAATTATAGAGGTTCTCAATTATTTTTGCACATGAGCCTTTATTATTAATAATATTAATTAGCGATAATAAATAAGGTCCATGTAGAAAAACAAAAACAGTAGCTAAAGCTTGTAAAACCCTAAATGTAAAGCCAGTGTGACTTGGCTAGCCTTTAAAGATAACAGCATCGTTTAAACCCTCCGTAATTTTCAAAGATTGTGGCGTGAATGCCTGATGAGAGTAAAATTAATTCAGAAGAAAAACAATCTCGAAATTGACCTGAATGCAACTGTGAATGAAGTACAGTGTTATAAAGCTGGCAACTTAAATTAGTTGTTAAAAGACCTTTAAATAAATTGAGAAACTGGTAGAAATATGGGGAAAGTTAAAATCAAATCTGTATTCGCACTCTAAACAAAAATGCTGAGAGATCAAAATGAATCAACTGAGAGCTCTAATGTGAAAAATAAAGCCACAGAAATCTCTGGACAATGAAGAAAAACTTCCCAACTATGATTCCAAACGCAAAAAAAAGAGGCACATTAAACTATCTAAAAACTGTTTTGCATAGCAAAAGAGAAAATAACCAAAGTTTATTTTTTATTTTATTTATTTTTTTTAATAACCAAAGTTTAAAGACACGCTAGCAAAATGACGTAGCACAAGTCCAGGCGAACAATCCCGAAGGCGGCTGGGAGCCAGCAGAGGCCAGCGGCGGGACGGCGACCGCGTGCGCACTGCGGCGTGCGCGAGGGCTCTGCGCGCGCAGACCCGGGCCGGGCCGCCGCCGAGCATTGTGGGTACTGTAGTCCCGGGCCACGCAGAGGCTTGTGGGTAGCGGTGCCCGCTGGCCCGCAGGGCTGTGTTGGTCCAGGGTCCTGGCCGCGGTCACTCGCCCCGGTGGGCGAGGCTCCTGCAGCCGCC
>NW_006159496.1:101293-101666 GCF_000334495.1 Tupaia belangeri chinensis
GGGCAGTGGGGCCCGGGGGAGTAGGCCTCAGCCCGCCGACGCCGCCAGGCCAGGGCGTGCAGGTCACGCGTTCGCCGAGTGCCTGGCGCTGCTCCGCGGCTGCGGGAGGTGGCCCGTGCACCCTGAGGGCTTTGGCAGCCGGAGGTGGGGATGGCCTCAGGGCCCACGCGCCCCGCAGGTGTGGCGGGAGGCCGTGTCTGAGGCCGGGGGCAGAATACAGCCGGCTCCTGTGGCTGCGATGGCCTCGTCGGGGGCAGCGCGGGCCAGGGGCTTCACCCGGGTATTCTCAAGGCCTGGGCTCCGGGTTGGGAGAGGCCCGGGGGGGCCCATTAGGTTTCCCACGTGTAGCTGGGACAGGCCGGGGCCGCGGCGC
>NW_006159496.1:101691-147158 GCF_000334495.1 Tupaia belangeri chinensis
GAGTGATGGCCACTGCGTGTTGCTGGAAATCTGGAGGTGGGTGGCTTTGGAAGGGCAGCCACTGCCCAGCCCTTTTACTAGGGCTCCCTGGGTTGTTGAGGTGAGTGTAGTGGCAACCGTGGAAGCCCTAGTTTTATTCAACCCCCAGGTGCTGGGGCCCGACCATTCAAATAACTGGTTTTAATCTTTTTATTGTGGAAAAATAAGCAGAGCCTAGAATTACACCCATCAGCCAGACCCGGTGCCCCAACTCGCAGCTTATTTAGTTTCACCCAAATCTCCCAGCACATCCGTTCAGGCTCGGTGAGATTGTCATAGCCACACCTGCTGGTTAAGACCATGGCCCTCTGCAGTGACACTGGAAATCCAAGCTCCTTTCTGTGTTATTTTGAGAAACATTTAAATGTTCTGCGCCTCAGTTTCTTTGCCTGAAATAAATGGGTAATAAATAACACCTCATAGGGCTGCTGTGAGGGTTGAATGAGGTAAAATTTGGACCATGCCTGGAACCATTTCTGGTATTTATTATATAGTGAACAAGCATTAAATATTATTGATATTAAAACATCATTATTCAAGAGACAGAGGAAAAGCTATTTTTTTTTTTTTTTAATCTTGAGAAAGCCCTATACTAGGCCTTGGAATTTCCAGGGACACTTTGAAAAATCACATCCTAACTCTGTTTCCTGCAGTTCCCTGTCCACCCAAAAGAGGACTCTGCAGAAGGGAGGATCCTAGCTCAGCCTCAGTTGGGAACCCCTTGCCTAGTGTCTTCCTGCAGTGCCTTCTCTCTCTAAATGCTGGTGGGTTTGACACTTCGCACCCTGCACTATCCCATCTGGGGTTCAGAGCCTCACCTGACTCACTTCATGGGGGGACATTCCCCAGAGCTGAGGCTTTAAGCAGGACACCAGTGCCATTGCTCAAGCATTCTTTTTCCCAGGATTTGTTCAGACTGTGGCCTTCCTCGTGTGGACCAGGTATTGTGAAAAGTCATTCCGTATTTACTGAGCACTTGTCCTGGCTCAGGTACTGGGCTTTACAATTATTGTTTTATCTCCTCAAGCAACGTACAAGATAGGAATTGGAAACCTCATTTTCCAGTGGAAGAATTGTATATTAATTAATTGAAATATTTTTTTCTAATATATTTGGGATCAAATGACCCAGGTCATGGAGCAAACTGGTTTTGGGGGCTTGTTTGAATAATCTGCTTTATTGAAGTATAATCCTAGTCAAAGCAAAATTCATTAATTTTGTTATAATTCAGTGAAGTTTAATAAATGTATGCAGTTACATTTTCATCATCAAAATCAGCATATGGTTTTTCATTACCCCATAATGTAGAAGCTGCTTTTTGTATTATTCAGAATTTTAGTGAAATATAAATGGAAGAGCCAAATGTTTCAACTTTGCTTCATATTCATATCTAACTTACTGCTAAGTAAAATAGACTACTTTATCTTGCGTCTCAGTTTCTGCTCCTGCATGGTTATTACTGCCTACAGATATCAACAGATGGCACGAGTCAGACCAACCAGAGTTTGCAGTGTTCTCCATGTATACCTTAGAAGTGAGAATTTTTCTAATTTCCATATTTTATTTATTTTGGGAAGAGTACTCAGTTTGTTTAAAATTTATGATAAAAATATTTAAACATTAATGAAAGTAGAAAGAATCAACCTCTCCATTCCCTTCAACCAGCTGACCACTTTACTGTTCTTATTTCATTCAACCTCAGCATCTGCACTCAGCATTTTCTCTTTCGTGCTAGGATGTCTTGAAGCCTATTCAAGACATCATTTTATCTCTAAGTACTATAGCATGCTTCTCCAAGGACTGATACTAAAGTATCATTGTCACACTCAACATAATTAATTTCCTAATTTCACCAGGTAACCAATCCGTGTAGAACTTTCCCTAGTCTGAAAAATGTCTGTCCATAGTTGAGATTCCATTCTCAAGGGGCATTAAGATCAGAAGCGTGAGGGGAGAAATATCTAGAACTCAGTATAGCAGGACTCCCTGTTTCTTTTACTTTTACCTTTTCTTTCCTTGTTGACCTTGGCAAAAACTGCAGCTTCTATACCTTGGCAGATGTCCCATCTGAGTGATGGGGTGCTGAGTCCTGTTGACACTATCTTTGCCCCATCTTTGTCCTCTCCTTCTGTCTTCTAAATACCTTCTAGGCTCTTTATACTCTATTTCTCCATTGCCTTTGATTATGACTTTCTTGGCCCTAGTTCTGCCCAAGCTCTGATGGGCAGTGTGAAGACTTAAGTAGACTCTCCTTCCAGCAAAAACACCGTAACTGGCAAATTATGAAAAAACAGAAACAACCATTTAAAGTATATGGAAATTGTCTTAAGACCACTCAGCAATGAGAGAAACATTTATTCAAAAGAATCTTTGTGAGAATAGTGAGGATCTGTAACATTTGAGCCACAAACTGCCATGCTCACCACTCCAGTTCACTGTGACAGAAACTACTATGATTGTAGTGCAACTGACAAGGCAGAGCCCTCTTTCTCTCCAGTTCTCAGTTTGTAGTAAAGGTTGAGAGAAGGAGAACATCACCACTGTTATCATTTCTCTCCTTGCCAGCCCTGTGTTTCTGAAGCTCTATTTCAGGTAAGCATGGCTGAGAAGTTCCCTGTTTTAGTGTGGATTTTATTTATTTATTTATTTATTTGGAGAGTTTTTGCTATAGGGCACATGTGCTCACCAGAAAGACAGAGAGAGACAGAGAGATAGAAAGCGAGAAATCACCCCCCCAGGGAGGATGGCCACACCGCAATCCTTTCTCTTCCATTCTCCTCTTGGGATCTTGAGCATGCACACTCACACGCCCGGAGTGAGTTTAAGCCGCCGGGTCCAGGACTCAGACTACAGTCGACTACATGGAAGTCCAGTGACATAGCCATTACACCAACTGCTGGTCCCAGTGTGGATATTTTAAAATTTCTTTTTCTTGAAGTTTATTGAGGTTTTTGGGTTTGTAGATTCATGTCTCTTTAAATTTGGGAAATTTGAGCATTTTTCTCCAAGTAATCTCTCTACCACTTTTTTTTCCCTTCTCCTTTTGAATCCCTATAGGATGTATATTGGTTCACGTAATTGTGTCTTTGGACTCTGTTCACACTTCATTTTCTCTTTCTTTCTCAGTCTTAGTAATCTTTCTTTCTCTTCTTTCTCTTTCAGTTTTGCCTAAGGACATGTGCACTCACTGGAGAGAGACAGAGCTAGAGAGGGAAAGTGAGACACACACACCCACACCCAGGGAATATTGCAATATCTCTTCATTTCTCCCTCTTTTGGGGATTTTAAGTACTCATGCACATGTGCCTGGCATATTTTACAAGCTGCTAGGTCTGGAACTCGAACCATGGAGTCAGCCAGGTGGAATCTAGCCACCTTAACCACCATGCCACTGGCTGGCCCCAGTCTCAGTAATTTCAAATGTCAATGTCCTATCTTAATGTCTACTGATTCTTCTGCTTGGTTGCCTACTGTTGAACCTCTCTAAGGAATTTTTCAATTCGCTCTTTAGGTTTTTCAGATCCAGAATTTTTTATTGGTTTCTTTTTATCTTATCTATGTCTTTGTTGATATTCTCATTTACATCATAAATAAATTTCCTCATTCCTCTATCTATCCATGTACGCTTTAGCTTCTTGAGCATTTTTAAGATAGTTCAAATGTCAGATGCCTTTATTTCTTCAAGGGAGGTTTCTGCCACTTTATTTTCTTCCTTTAAATGGGCTTGATATTCTTTTTTCTTAGTCAGCTATATAATTGTTATTTGGAATTAGTATTTTAAAAAGAATGGCCTCCTTGTCCAGCCTTTACTGATTGGCTCTTTGGCAGGGCAATCCTTCACTGATTAGCTTGGCCCTTTGTCTGAACTTTGGAATTAGCCCAAAGGTGAAAGTTTAAGATTTTCTCAGGGCTTTTTGGGGAATGCATCTTGCCTGGGCCTGTGTATGTAGTTTTTGTTTCCCATAGTCTCCGCTGTCCTTGAATGTAGTTCTTCAACAGAGTCTTTCCTTGAAGGCTTTAGTAGTCTGTTGACATATGCTCCATAGTCTTTGTGCATCTTTCCCAAGCAGGATCCTCTGTTTCTAAATTCCTGAGTTACAGCAGAGACCAGTTCTTCAGACAGCCTCCAAAAGGGTAGAGCCTTGTAAATAAGGTCTTCTGTGCTCTGTCCTGTTTGAAGAAAGGTATTTGGAACTGGATGCTGCCTTAGATTCTTCTCCCAAGTATATGCAATAAAATCTCCCTTTCCCTGCCTGAGATCCATGTTAGATAGCTCTGGACAGGTTAGAACTGTTTACATAAAATAGGTGAGGCTGAAGTTAATAGAATGAATAAAGAGGTTTATTCAAGCCCAAATTGTAAAGGCAACTGAAAAGAGGAAGAACCCCCACTTACCTTTAGCCAGTGTTCCCCAAAATGGTGAGATCTAAGGTACATTTTATAGAGAGGAAGAAAGATGAAGGGAGGAGGAATAGAAAGGGCTATATGATTTGTAATGAGGAGTTTATGTGGTTGACATTTTCAACATAAGCTTTCCATTGGTTCTAGACTTCTTCATGAGGAAAGTCTCCTAAGCAACCAGAAGTTTTACAGATAACCAGAGCTGGTTCCCTGAATGGTCAGAGTGTTGATGTCTGCCCTAGGCTTAGCTCAATTTAAGAGGAAGCAGAAAGAAACAAAGAGAGTAGCAGTGGACACAGGCGGTCTGAGCCTGGGTAGCCCAAGCAATTTGTGCCGCCCAAATTGGGCACCTTTATTTATAGGGCAAAGCAACACTATGTACAGTGTACTTCATGACATTCCATAGATAAGTTGATATGTTATAGACAGGTAACAAATCTATTAAGGGCTTAGACATACTGGGCTGGGTGTATTGGTATATACCTTGGCAATATTCACACCAAAGAGAAATCCCAATAAACTTATCTAGTGGAGACAAGCCTAGCTGCAGGTATGGGGAGTATACTTTCTACAAACATCAAAGGGGTATTGATAAAGGCTAAAGAATCTTACAGAGGCAGAGCAGGGGTTGGACTTTGCTAATTGGGGTCAAGATGTTTCCTGAATTCCATCTGACTTGTCTGTTGGAAGGGCCCTAGAAAGTTCCACCCTTTGCTCTACCTGCAGCAAAGATCAAGGAAAGGACAAGCTGCAAGGTTCTGTCATAGCCAAAGGGACAGGTGATGTTTGCTCAGAGCATGTTCACACATTCTCAGGGCCTCCCTCTGAACATGTCCCTACAGTCAGAGCTTGTAACATCTTACTAATGCACGTCAATTAATCTGTAGTTCAGGCTATATCTGATGGAATAGGGAGGTTTCTCTTATATTGTTCAAGGAGGTCACAGGGTTACAATGAGCATGGCTAAAGTCTTGTGTCTGCCAGCCTATCAGGTTTTAGTTTGAAATGCCTTGCAATATTATTTTCTTAGAACATTGAGAACAATAAGGTGCATTCTGTTCCCTGCAACTCATTCCCAGAGAGGGAACCTTTTATAGACCAAGACTGCCATATCAGGAAGAAGGTAGAGTAAAGTCAAACAAAATGCCATAGAATTTCCTACTCTTTCCAGTGTGACTTTCTTTTGATTAAGTGGACACCTTTGGCTGTTTTCCAATAAAACCGGCTCCTATAAGATTATTTTAGCCAATATATTTATTGTTCATTTATATTTCCATAGAGAAATAGGGTTTAAGGCATCCTACTCTGTCATTTTGCTGACATCATACCTCTTGTTCTTATATGCATAGAGCAAGTAATTCTGCCAGAAAACTTTAATAGTCAGATTCGAATATAAAACATTTTCAAGATTAGAATTAGTAACACAATTTGATGCTTTTTCTGTTAACTGGTATGAGAAATCTCAAATATACAACAAAATTGAGAGAATATTGTAATGAATCCCCATAATCAACCTAAATAACAGAGAGACTCTTCAAAGAATAAATTTATTCAGGAATGAGCAGAACATTGTAGTATGTGTTATGCATGGCTTGGGGACATATCCAAGGAGGCTGAGGCAAGGGAATGCTTTTAAAGGCAAAGGAGAAAGTACAAATAATTGGCTTTAAACAAAGAGAGCATCAGTTACAGGGGCTTGTCAAGGGAGTTGGCCTCAGGGCTCTTAAGTATATATGCCCATAGTGAGAACTTGTGCCAATGACTTCTTTTTTTCTTCCAATATACCATAAAGTTCATGTGCTCACCAGAGAGAGAGAGAGCGAGAAAGTGAGAAAGTACCCCCAGGGAGGATGGCCATGCTACAATCCCTTCTCTTTTATTTTCCTCCTAGGGTTTGGGACACCCATGCACATGAGCCTGGCATGTTTTTCAAGCTGCCAGGTCCAGAACTTAAACTTCGCTGGCAGCCATGTGGGATCCAGCAACCCTAATCATCATCATACCATTAGCTGGCATACCAATGACTTTATAAACTGTTGCTTGCTACATGAGTAACAAGGGTGGCATGGTGTTACACAAGAAACACTCACCTAATGTACTTTTCTCTTTTTTGGCAGTTCATATATCTTTCTTGGAAAGTTGTCTGTTCCATTCTTTTGCCCATCTTTTAATTGGATTGATTTTTAATTGTGTGTGTGTGTGTGTGTGTGTGTGTGTGTGTGTGTGTGTGTAAGCTGCTTGAGTTTCTTGTATATTCTGGTTATCAGTCCCTTATCTGTAGCATAGTTTGAGAGTTGTCTTTTCACTCTTAATTGTGATTGGGGTTTTTTGTTGTTGTTGTTGTTGTTGCTTTTCCAGTTCCTTGAGATTCAATATCAAGTTTTTTATTTGCCACCTTTCTGTTTTTTTCTTGGAAGCACTAATGGCTGTGAATTTTCCTCTTATGACTCCTTTCACCATATCCCAAAGGTGATGGAGCGTGATGTGTTCATTATTTGTTTGAATTAATTTTTAGTTCAACCTTAATTTCTTCAGTAGTTTGGAAATTGTTCAGGAGTAGGTCATTTAGTTTCCATGTTTTTGTGTATTTCCAGGGACCTTTTCTGTGTTTGATTTCAAGTTTAATTTCGTGTGTATTTCCAGGGGCCTTTTCTGTGTTTGATTTCAAGTTTAATTTCATTGTGGTCAGAAAAGATGCTGTGTATAGCTTCTGTACCTTTAAATTTGTAGAGGCTTATTTTGTACCCTATTAGTTGGTGATCTTCAAAAATGTTGCATATGGAGATGAGAAAAGATTGTACTTTGTAATTGCTGGGTGGAATGTTTGATATATGTCTGTATAGCCTATTTGGTTTTTGGTTCAATTAACTCCTGTGTCTGTTTATTTTTGTCTAGATGAGCTGTCCAGTGGTGATAGTGGAGTGTTGAAATCCCCAACAATTAGTATATTGCAGTCTATATCTCCCTTTAGACCTAGTATTCTTTTTTTTTTTTTTTTGAGAGGTTTTTGTTATAGGGTGTGTGCGCTTGCCAGAAAGACAGAGACAGAGAGATAGAAAGCAAGAAATCACCCTCCAGGGGTGATGGCCACACCACAATCCCTTCTCCATTGTCCCCTTGGGATCTTGGGCACGCACATACAAGCGCCTGGGGTGAGTTTAAGCCACCAGGTCCGGGACTTGAACCACAGTCAGCTACATGGAGTTCAGCGACATAGCGATTACTGCTGGTTCCTAGACCTAACCTAACATTCTTATTTTTACATATTTGGATGCTCCAGTGTTGGGTGCCTAAAAATTTATAATTGTTGTATCTTCTTGGTGAATGAGTCCTTTTAGAAATATATAGTGTCCTTTGTCTCTTTTTATCATCTTTAAAGTCTGTCTTGTCTGATATCAGTAGCATGACTCTAGCCTTTTATTCATTTCTGTTTGCATGAAATTACTATTATCAATCCTTCATTTTCACTCCATATATGTCAATGAGGGGTGTTTCTTATAAGCAACATAGAGAGGATTCCTGTTTTTTAGATTTCTGCTGTAAGAATTGTGTACTTGCTGAAAGAGACAGAGAGAGAAGGAAAGTGAGAAATCACGCCCGAGGGGACTGGCCGCACCACAATCCCTTCTCTGTTCTCCTCTTGAAATTTTGTGCACACATGCCTGGTGTGTCTTTCAGGCCACCATATCTGGGACTCAGACTGCAGAATCAACCATGCGGGATTCAGTGCCTTAACTACCATGCCACCTGCTGGCCCCATGGGTTCCTGGTTTGTAATCCACGGAACTAGTTTGTCTTTTAGTTGGATAATTTAATCCATTAACATTCAGTGTTATTATCGCTATTCACTGACTGACCCCTGTCATTTTATTACCTTTTTTTTTCCTAGTTGTTTTGTATTAGCTTCTATTTAGTTTTCCTAGTATAGTATTCCCTTAGGTATTTCTTGAAGAGCTGGTCTAGTTTTGGTTAATTCCTTCAGCTTTTGTTTATCTGGGGGTGATTTTACTTCTCCTTCCCATTTAAAAGATAATCCTACCGGTCATAGTATTCTTTGCTGAAACCGTTTTTCTTTCAGAGTTTTAAATATGTCTTCCCATTCTTTCCTTGCCTGCATTGTTTTGGTTGAGAAATCTGGTGTGAGCCTAATGGGGTAATATTTGTATATAACTTGGAGTTTCTCTCTTACAGTTTAGAATATTGTCTTTGTCTTTTGTTTCTAGCAGTTTGGCTGTGATGTGTTTTGGAAAGGATCATCTTAAGTTAAATCTATTTGGTGTTCTTTGTATTTCCAGGATTTGGATGTCCATGTGCCTCTCTAAATTTGGAAAGTTTTCATTTTACATATCATGAAAGAGATTTTCTATGTCTTAATATATCTCTTTGCCTTCTGGAATACCCGCTATGTGGATATTCAGCCATTTGATAGTGTCCAGGGTTTCTTGTGTGTTGTCCTCATTTTTATTAAGGATTTATTTATTTTACTTTATTTATTATTATTATTTAATTTAACCAGAGAGAGAGGGAAAGTGAGAAAACAAGCTTCCAGGTCTGGGACATGAACCATGGTCAGCTATATGGGAGTGCAGCACCTTAACCACTACGTCACCTGTTGGCCCATTTTTAATGGCTATTTTTCTATTCTGTTCAGTTGCTTTGACTAACTCAGAGGTTTTGTCTCCAAAGTCAGAAATTCTGTGTAATCTAATCTGCCATTAATAGTTTGAGGGAATTTTTGGTATCCTGAATTGTGTTTTATATCTCCAGAAGTTCTGTTTGATTATTTTTCAGGGTATGTATCTCCTTATGGAGTTTCTCCTTCAAATCATGGCAAGATTTTTTCTCATCTTCTGGAATTGGTTGTCTGTGTTCTCTTGTATCTCATTCGATTTTGTTATGAATATTCTGATTTTTTTCTGACATTCTGTGAGTTCTTACTTTTTATCTATTATGGATGAGTAGTTATTATGTTCCTTTGGTGGGGGAATTTCTCTTTTATTCTGACTTATTCTGGGACTGTGAGAACCAGGATGATGGCCAGTGAAGGCAGGGGAAGTCGTACTTCTACACTCTAGGCTTGGCAGGGGGGCTTTAGTGATTAGCTGAGGCCGGGTGGCCACTGCTTTCCTTTTGCTCCTGGATGGGTGAGGGACCACTCTTTTTAAGAGCCAGAGTATTTTAAACAAAGTCCACACATCTTAATGCATTCTAAATACTTCATCCCTAAAGAGGATTTTTAATTATGAATGTTGACAGATGTGTATACCCCTGTAATTTATTTCCTCACTCAAGTTATAGAACATTTCTAGGAAGTTCCTTCATGGTCTTACAAATAAGCATTATTCCAGAGGTGAACAGTCAAAAGAGGTGAACCAAAATATTGGGGGGGGGGTGGAGAACAGGGCCTGCAACATATGAAAAGGACCAAGTGAAATTCATTCCAAAAATGCAAAATTGCTTTTTTTATTAAAAAATATATTTTAAAAATTTTGCTATAGGGTACAGCATTTGCTGGGGCAGGTGGGTAAAAAGGCACTCCCTAGGGGGATGGTCATAAAGCAGTTTCTTCTCCATTCTTCTCATTTTGGGCATACATGCATGCACACAACATGTTTTTCAAACTGCCAGGTCTGAGACAAAACCATGCAGTCACCCATGTAGGATCCAGCCACCTCAACCACCCTGCTGCTGACTGGCCCACAAAATTATTTTAATTTCCACTTGCTTTATTTTGTTTTAACCAGTGAAGGTGTGTTCTTATCTGAGAGAAAGAGAAAGCACTTCCCAGAGTGGCATGGTCATACTGTAATGCTTAATTCTCCATTTCTTCATCCCATCAGGTTTTGGGAACAGATAAATGCACATCCAACATGCTAGACAAGCCGCTAGGATTTGAACTACAGTTGTCCACACGGACTCTGGCTTTCCATGCACAGTGCTTAGCCACTGCACCACAGAAGCTAGCCTTACATTATTATTTTTTTTATTCACCACAAAAATCTCTTAATTGATACAGAAAAAATAATAGATAAAATTTTATATCTATTAACAATTAAAATGATCATCAAAGGGACCAGCAGTTGGTGTAATGGCTTTGTCGCTGGATTCCCATGTAGTCAACAGCGGTTCGAGTTCCAGACCCGGTGGATTTAATTCACGCGGGGCGCATGTGCGTGCGTGCCCAAGATCCCAAGAGGAGAATGGAGAAGGGATTGCAGCATGGCCATCCCCCCAAGGGGTGATTTCTTGTTTTCTAGCTTTCTGTCTGTGTCTTTCTGGCGAGTGCACACACCCTATAGCAAAAACCTCTAAAAAATTTTTTTTAAAATGATCAGCAAATGAGTAATAGAAAATATTTTCCTCAATATAGCAAAGAGTATGTGTGATAGTCACATGCAGTCTTTTTTATTCAGTAGTGGGGTGTTTTCTCACTAAGATCAAGAACAGAGATTATTGCAAGCCTTGTAATGCCAATTCTGCATTGCTCTATAACAGCTAGCCAATCTGCTAAGTAGAGACAAAAGAGTAAAATGCCTAGAAGGTTGAAGAAAAAGAAAAACTTTATACACAGAAGACGTGTATATCAAAAAATCTTATGCAGTCTATGATTAAATAACTAGGACTATTAAGTGAATTTAAAAACTTCATAAAATACAAGGTCCAATATTTGTTTAAAAAAATCTTGTATTTCTGTAACCTAATATCAAACAATAAGATGAAATAAATACATACACAATCATTAATAACATAAAACATTTAAACTTCCTCTTTTGAATGCATGAGGATTTATTTGTGGCTTTGGAGTAGGTAAAGATAGAAGAGATGGGACTTGAAAAGATGTTAATTATTTGTGCAAATATAAATAAACAGATAAGAAATAAATATCCTGAAAATGCCTCTCTACCTCCTGCATAGATTTGAAACTTCACTGCTGTTGGCCCAGCTCTTTCATTTACTCTGCAGTATTTCATCCTTATTACCATATGATACCTTTTTGCTTATTCCTTCAGATTTATTTATTCTTTCCCCTGTATTTTTATGCCCTTTCTTTTTTATGAAAAAAAAAATTTAAAGGTACAAAGCACAATTAATGAAATCTTTATAACCATCAATTCACAGTTATTTACTACATTTTCTCTCTTTTTAAAAATAATTTTAGAGAGAAAGTATAATGAGCCCCATATACACAATGCCCAGTTATATATACTATAGAGTATGGCTAAAGGAATTTTATCAGCATTTTAGGATGAGGGATGCTTTTGTGTAACACTTTAGATAATATTTTCACTCAAATAGTTGAGTAGGTTTTTAATCACAGTTAAGGGCTCATTTGTTAAAAACTCAAAATATTTTTATAACAGGACAAAATGACTCTCTAGTACTATCCAATATTCAAACAAAGTTTTAATTTTACCAGTGCTCTTCAAAACTCTCCATTTTATTTGTTGAAATTGCGATCAAATTGCATTAAGTTACTCTTGCAGGATTTTTATTCATGACTGTTCACCCTTTCAGTGCTATTAATTTGTCAAAGGCTTTGGTACATTAATATGCTAAATGACTGCTAGTGGTATATGAAGTATCTCTTGTATTCATTCACAGTTACTGTCACAGAACTCAAAAGATCATTAGGATTTCTTGAAGGATAGGAGGGTCTTATATTCATAATGACCCTTTTGATCACACCTGAATTTATGCTAATGAGCTGACTTAGGATTGGTCCTCTTGATGGCACAGGGTTAGGTCATCACTGGAGTGACCAAGTCATTAGAGTTAGAACCTCTTACTTATCGACCTCAGGGAAGGACAGGGTGGGTGGAGGAGAGGTGGATTTTAAGGTCTAGAAAAGCTCTCATATAAAATTTGATAAGCTTCCTGGTTTCTGAACACATAAAAATGTGGGGAGAGTGCATGCCCAGGTGGGGCATGGACTCTGTCTTCCTCCTCCTCATGTCATCTGACTATCTGTATCCTTTATAATAAACCATTAAATGTGAGTCAAGTATTCTCCGGAGTTCTGTGCACCATTGGACAAGCGTTGTAGGAACTCCTATATATGATCAGACACAGCATAGATCACAACCTGAGGCTTGCGATCAGTGTCAGAAGTGAGAGCAGTCTTGTGGGACTGAGCCCTTTACCTGTGGGATTTGAAACTGCTTTCGGGTATCATTGGAATTGAATCAGCTTCTAGGATGCCCAGGTGGTGTCTGCTGGAGAATTGCTTGGTGTGTTACAAGTGAGGGTTCAGAGCAGTGCGGTGGCAGACTGCTCCATTCCTGTCTTCAGGTCTGCCCCAAATCTTGTTCCCTTAACCTAGGGCATGTGATGGGTAGACACGACCCTGGTCATACTGGACACGTGGCCCTGTGGTGAAGTCTGTGTCCCTGCTGCTTTTGTGTATCAGTTTCCTCTCATGGTATCTTGCACAGCCTGATCTGCCAGCTGCCTAGACACCATCCTTAAATGTGACCTGAAGTGGTGGGTACACTGTGTGTTCAACTCACGTGGGTGTGCCAGAGCAGAATCTTGCTTCTCATGTGGGCTTCCCACCTTCACTGTACCACTTCTCCCTTGGACTTCAGCCTCAGGTGAGTTGGTGTCTTGCCAGCACCATAGCCTGTGGCCTTCCCCAGTCTGTTTGTCTCCATGGTCATCCCTGTTTTAAACACAGAAGGTGGAGGCTCGAGGAGGCAGAGTAGCTCTGTGAGACCTTTTGGCTAAGGATGCACAGTGCCCCTGCAGAACTGTCTGATTGCTATTGGTGTGGGGCCTATGCCACACACACAGGACAGTGCACCAAAGTGACTTCTCTTTCCTCCACAGATCTTTCCACCTGAGTCTCTCTTCTCCATGGAGAGCAAGATAACAGACGGGGGACCCCACAGAGCCAGAAGGGAGGTGAGACTGCCCAGAACTGCCATTCTTGCTGTCATAAGGTGGACTTGTTCTCATCACTGACCGTGGAGGCTGTAGTGTCAGTATAGGGCAAAAGCCAGCCTAGTCCTAGGGAAGTGGCCCCACTTCCTCCCTACAGTAACTGGCCTGTGAGTTCCTCCTGCAGCAAGCAGGGAACCGTCGACAAGGTGTGGGGACAAATCAAAGCAAATTTGGGTGTCCCTGCTCCAGCATCAAGTGAGGATGGTTGAGTTGGTGTCAGTGGGGGAAGAGGGCACTGAGAGAGGGCACAGTGTCTTCCAAGGGCAGGGGCCCTAACAGCCCCTGAGGGATCTGAACCTAGAGGTTGGGCAGGGGGCAGGAGTGTGGGCGTCTAAGGAACCACTAGGCAGACTGCTGACCTATAGGTGGGGTATTCCCCGCCACTGTTCTCATAGAAGGCATGGAGGACATCTGAGTTAGGCTCCAAGGTGCAAAGCTAGGCTTGAGTTATGTTAGACAATAACCCAGGAGACAGAATGGGTATGTCTGGGAGCACCTTCAGACTCCAGGTAAGGAGTGGGGGAAAACTGAATGTAATCACTGAGACTCGGTGATCTACAGAGGGTAGCCAGGCTTTGGGCCCAGTGGCCAGCAGAGCAGTGCCTGCTCCTGGACTGGGCTGGGCTCAGCTTCCTTGAAGTTCTTGGTCACTGCGGCTCCCCAACTCACTAAGTTGGCCAAGTGCTGGCCCGGGGCTGCCATAGCCCGTCAGTGTGTTCTGGTAAAAGCGCAGAATCACATGAGCCCCTGGACATGTTGGGTTCGAGACGTGGGAGGTGGATAAGCTGTCTGCATCACATATCTGGTCAGCTGTGTCTGCAAAGCAGCCTTGCCCTGTGCAGAGCCTGCCCTGTCAGTGGCCGCTGGCCCCCTATGCACCAGCATCCCTGCAGGTTAGAGACAAGCACTGCCATCTGCTAGAACTCTGCCCTTCCTGCAGCCCCCTCACAGCATGGCCACGACTGCAGAGGTAGCTCCCACCTGTCTCCCACACTTCTTGTCATCTGCCTGTTCTTGTCTGTGCCGCTGCCTCTGAACCTTGTGGGAACAGAGGTCTGGGTGCCACTCATTAGCCACCAGGGTTTTGAAGATCTTTACAGTGGGTGTGACAAACTGATCAATGCCTGGGGGAGAAATAGGGATTGGCTCTTTGGGGCCAAGGGACAGGCTTCTGACCACAGCTCCAGTGTCCGATGACTTGTGAATAGCATCGACACATTGAACCCTGCAGAGATACCAGACTGGGCTCGTTGCTGGCTGCCGAGAAGATGTCTTGCCCTTCCCGAGGATGCACCGGGCTAATTCAGATGCACCCTGACTGCCCTGTGACATGGCCACGGTGGACATTTTGGCAGAAACACAGATCTGGGCTTGTTCTCAATTCTAGCTCCATGTTATGGACATTCACGTGTCCCAAGGGAGGTTAGAAATGGGCAGTTCTTATTTTGTCAGGACATCTGTGAGAACTTTTTTTAAAATTAATTATTTAATTTTATTTATTCATTCATTTTATTTTCATTGAACTAGAGAGAGACACAGAGAGAGAGGAAGAGGGAAAGTGAGAAAGCAAGCCACCAGGTCCAGGAACTGAACTGTGGTTTGCCATGTGGGAGTGTCCAGCGTCTTAACCACCACGCCACCTGCTGGCCCCCCATCTGTGAGAACTTCTAAGTGTGTTCCTCACTTGCAGATTCATGGACTGTCTAATTCAGAACATGGCACAGGGTACCATTCAACTGTCTTAGTGGTTTTTAATTTACTGTACGTGTGTTTTCAGGAATCGTATTGAGTTGTTGGAAAGTCATGACTCATTTTCGCCTAGAAAAAATATGTCTTGACAGCACTTACAGCAGCTGGACTGAGCAGAGCTAGAGGTGGAACCAGGAGCATAGGGACAGGAGTTTGAACTTACCGCCCTGCTGCGGCGGCCCCTGAGAGCGGGCTGGGTTTTTGTTGCAGGCTCTGGTGGCACTCAGGGATGTGACCGTGGATTTCACCCAGGAGGAGTGGGGACTGCTGAGCCCTGCGCAGAGGAGCCTGTACAGGGAGGTGACACAGGAGATCTACAGCCTCCTGGTCTCCCTAGGTAAGCCCACATCTCGGCAGGCCTGGTGTTTTGCGTGCTCTTGTCCCACTTTGCCTTAGGCTGAGGCTCAGACACGACCTCATCTGCTCTATTCTAGGAAAGGGCCAACTGTGGCAGTTTGGTCCTGGCTCACACTGCAGGTGTGCAGGCCTCTTTCTCCACACTGGCCCTCCTGAGGGCTGGACCTCTGAGCAGGGAGGTCCTTTTGCCTTTCTGGCCCAAGACCTCACCGCAGTCTGTCTACATCAACTGGTCCCTAGAGTGACTGCCAAGAGTCACCTCATTTTATTCTCTGTAAGCAGGAATCTTTCATTTAAAATCCGAACTCATCTTTGGCTAGTGAGGGGAAGAGCCCTGGGGAGGAGAAAGAAGATATGTATCAGGCCTCTGTGCAGGTAAAGGGGAAGGGCCAGGTGACAGACCTCAGGGCCCTGGGCAGCTCAGGAGAGGGGGGCCCCTCTGCGGCCTGGGAAGCAGCTCTGACCTTGGCTGCTCTACAGATTGCCTGGATCTGCTCCCCTCCAGAATTGCCTTTGCCCAAGGGAGGGGCTGTCCTGGGCCACCCAGCTCCTCTTCCCGAGAAGCCACTCGGTCTCCCCATTGGTGGCTGTGAGTGACTACCCAGTGCTAGTCTAAGTCCTCTGCAATTACCATACAATTTTTCCTATTTTTAAACTAGTAAGCCCTTTGTCCATTTTATCACCTTCAAGTTCTATAGTTTTTTGTTTTTATTTGATATATTCTGCAGTACTTAGGAAATACAGGACAGCATGGAGAAATGCAGAATGTGCCCAGTCTCCATTCTAAGTCCTAAAATCCTTCCAATGCAGATGAAGCTCCTAATTCCCCTTCCTAGACTGTATCCCTCTCTGTTTCCTCAAAGATAATCATCACTTCTAAACAGTCAATCACTATTTCTCATTTTGCTTGTAAAAAGACTTTACCCAACATGAAATACTTCTCAGACCAATCCAGTTGAGAATACTGTACACGTTGATCTCCGGTGCAGCTTTCTCCTGCTATTTTGTACGTCTATCCGGAAGCCATATATGGTTCTGATGTTCACATTTCTTCTTTCAAAAGAAATGGCTTCATTCAGGGGCCAACAGGTTGCATAGTGGTAAAAGTGCTGGACTCCCACATAGGTGACCACAGTTTGCGTCCCAGGCTTGGCAGCTTGAAACTCAAGCCAGGTGCATGTGCGTGCGTGTGTGCCCAAAATCCCAAGGAGAGAATGGAGTTCGAGAAGGGATTACGGCATGGCCATCCCCCCCTGGAGGGTGTTTTCTGACTTTCTGTCTCTCTGTCTCTCTCTTTCTGGCAAGCACACGTGCCCCATAGCAAAAATCTCTCTCAATAAAAAGTGGGGAGGGGCCTGACTTGATTACTCATCACTTGCTCTATGTTCCGCTGACTCCAGCTGCATTCTTAAAAATGGGCAAGTAGAAAATGATATCTGACTCCTCCATCTCTATCTTCTTGCAGGGAGCACCTTAAAGTAGATACAGTCTTTGTGCTATTACTGCAGGGCATGTGAAAGCTCTAAACAAAGACATAATCTACTGCTGGGCTTTACAGAGAGAATGAAATCTAGAGTTAGCCAGAGAAGGCAAGAAGAGGCTTGTTTTAGAACTGTGAGATGCTCCACAGCTGAAGCATGGGGCTTTGCCTTCCCTATAAAAGAATGACCGACCACATAGCCATCACCCTAACTACTGGTCTCAGAGTACTTAGCATTTTGATCACCTTAAACATTATCATTTATTTGTTCTAAGGGGAGAAGTAGCTTCATGCTACAGTATGCTTGTGCAGTTTTCTCACTGAAAATGTTTCAGGTACCCATTGTCAATATGCGTGATTTCAGTTTATTCATTTTGGGGCTTTACATTGTTTTATTGTCTAGATAAAGCCCTGGAGAGGGACCTTAGTTACTGAAGTAGGCTGTTTACTGCAACTGCTTCAGTCCTCGAGTCCATGTCCTGGGTATCTGCACAAGTGTTGCTTACGTACCCCCTTGGGAAAGGAGCAGCTGATCACAGCTGTCCACAGCTGCTGCTTCTCTGAGCAAGGCCAGCTGGTTCTCCAGTGAGGTTGAACCCATTTAAGTTCTTTAGTGTCCTCACTGCCATTTAAAAAGTCTGACTTTGAAACTAGCAGGTGGCATAATGGTTACGTCACTGGACTCCCAAGTAGTCAACCACAGTTCAAGTCCTGGACCTGGTGGCTTAAGACTCACACCAGGCACGTGCACATGTGTCCCCAAAATCCCAAGAGGAGAATGGAGGAGAAGGAATTGCAGCATGGCCTTCTTCTTCTCTTCATGACTTCTCTTCTCTCTGTGTCTCTCTCTCTGACAAGTGCACACACCCTATAGCAAAAAAAAAAAAAAAAGAGTCAGACTTTGATTATTACCCATCTAATGGTTATAAAATTGCTTATCATAGAAATTTCAGTTTAATCACCAGTCTCTTCTGTATCCCATTGGGATTTGGGCATGCGCACACACACACCACACATTTTTTTGGGGGAAGGCAGATTCTTGCTATAGGGCACATATACTCACTGGAGAGACAGAGGGGCAGAAAATGAGAAATCATCCCTCAGGGGGGATGGCCACACCACATCCTCTATTTTCCTCTTGGGATTTCTGGCATGCACACACGCACATATGCCACTGGGTCTGGTGGTTGACCAGCATCATAACCACTATGCCACCTACTGGCCCTACCTATTTTTTTTTTAAGAATGATTTATTTGGGGGCCAGCTGGTGGCATAGTGGTTAAGGTGCTAGACTCCCACGTAGTTGACTGAGGTTCGAGTTCCAGACCTGGTGACTTGAAACAGCTAGGCATGTGTGTGTTTGCTCAGAATCCTGAGGAGAGAATGGAGAAGGGATTGTGGTATGGCCATCCCTCAGGAAGGCTCTGGACAACCACATGGCTGACTGTTGTTTGGGTCTCAGACGCAATGGCTTAAAAATCGCACCAGGTACTTATATGTGTGTGGCCATCCCCCCTGAGGACGATTTCTTTTTTTTTTTTTCTTTTTCTTTTTTTCTTTAAGAGAAGTTTTTGCTATAGGGCTTGTGTACTTGCCAGAGAGACAAAGAGAGACAGAGAGACAGAAAGCAAGGAATCAACTGCTGCCATGCCCTGCTCCTGGGGAGTCCTGTGAGTTCTAGACCTACACCTCCTCTCCCTCTCACTGCTGGCTTACTCATTCCATATGTAAAACCTAGTAATACTTAAATTGTAATCTGTTTTATCTATATTTGGTTCACTTTTGGTAACTTTGATTTTATTTTTCTTCATAACATGTACATTTTCACATCTCATATGCTTTCTTAACTCCAACATTTTTGTTTGTGAAACATATGTTGAACAGTTTAATTTTAGAGCTTACTAAATGTTTGGAAAATTCATACATTGAATCCCTGTGAACTGCCCACCTACTTTCCAGAAACACTTCGCTTTGGACCTGTGTCATGTCACATACTCGCCCACCTATGCTTTCTCTGTCCACCCCTCCGCACTTTTGAAAGTAGGCTACAGGCATGGTTACTTTCTACTTACAAATCCCCTGCAAAGAAGCAAGCATATCAGTCATTTGTATTCAGCTATTTCTTTATGGATTTTTGGGGGGGTCAGGAGAATTTAAATACTGCCAGTGCACAAAGCATAAGCGTGACATTCAGTGAGCTCTTATATAAGCATATACATACGTGACCTGAGCCCAGACCACATTATAGAACAGTCACTGTCATCCCAGAAAGTTTTTCGTGCCACTGTCTTAATTATTTTCTGCCCCTTATATCCACCAGAGACAACCTTGGTTTTGGTTTTGTTCAGTACACATTCACTTTACCTGTTTTAGAACTTCATAAAAATGGATTCCCAGAGTATATTCTGGGTATAAAGATTAGCAAATTGATTTTGACTTTGTCCCATTCTCTGTAAAGAAGCAAGTTCCTTCAGACTGTGGATTCTTTCTCATCCTATGCTTTCCACCTATCCACACACACTGACTCCTCCCCCAAAACAGTGCCCACCAAGAGCTTTGGAACTGGGTTTTACCACGCTTTCACCTGCCTGAGCTCTGATTTTGGGTGTATGGCCAGTGCCCCACACATGATGTCCAGGAGTAAGGAAGACTTCTCTCTTGTTCAGTTCTGGCTGCTATGGCGGAATGCCATAGCCTGGCTGGCTTAAACACTGTTTATTTCTCCTACTTCTTGAGGCTGGAAGTCCAAGATCGAGATGCCGGCCCATGTGGTGCGTCTGTTAGTGGCTTGCAAATGGCTGACTCACACAGCCAAAACAGAACAAGCTCTGGTCTCTTTTCCTCTGCCTGAGAGAGAGCATATGTGCATGCATGAGAGAGATAGAGAAGCACCCTCCACAAGGCCTTCTGCCACGTTCCACTTTCTACAGTCTTTCAGCTCATCAGCACCATGAGCATGTGTTCAAGTGTCCAGCGTGTTCTCTGGCCAACCCAGGGTCCCAACACATACATGGCCGTGTGGCAACCAGCACTGCAGTTCAGTTGCTACTGACCACACCACGAGGTTGGACACATAGCCACCCCATCATGGAGGCTACCCTCATGATCTCATCTAATCTTCTGTATTTCCCACAGCTCTACAGAAAGACAGAAAGAGAGAAATCCCCCCCCAGAAGGGACGGCCACACTGCGATCCATTATCCTCCATTCTCCTCTCAGGATTTTGAGCATGCACACACATGTGCCTGGCATGCGTTTTAAGCCACCCGGTCAGGGACTTGAAACATGTTTGACTGTGGGAGTCCAAGGCACTGGCCATTATGTCATCTGCCAGCCCCCACCATGTGTTTTTAAGTCACTGGGGCTGGGACTCGAACTACATGGTTGATCAAGTGAGATCTGGCTCTCTTAACCATTAGGCCACTGGATTGGCACTAGATTTTGCTTTCTTAACATGAATATTTGTTTTTATGTAAAGTAGCAGTATTTTTCCTTGTTATTTTTCACCCCTAATAAATGTCTCCTCTCCTGTGATAATTATCATAAGTTTTTAAATTGTGTATTTCTTTTTGTTGCTATTTATAATATGATTTTTTGTGGCCAGCAGGTGGTGTGGTAGTTAAGGCACTGGACTCCTACATGATCGATCATAGTTCAAGTTTCAGACCTGGTGGCTTGCTTTCTCATTTTCTCTTTCTCTCTCTCGTCAGATTAAAACATAATAATAACAAATAAAATTAAATTAGTAATTCTTTTTAAAATAAAGTTATTATTTATGTACACAGTTTGCTGTATATTAGCATGAAATGGCGAACAGCTTATAGAACCAAAACTAAGTCTACTCAAATATTTTCCAACTTTTTCATGAAGGGAAATTATCTTCAGCTTTTTTTTTTCTTTTATTTTAAGCTGATGAGTCTTTCTTTTTTAAGAAATTTAACTTCACTTTATTGACCAGAAAGGGACAGAGTGAGAGTGAGTGAAAGAGAGAGAGAGAGAGAGGAAGTGAGAAAGTAAGCCACCAGGTCCAGGACTCAAACCGTAGTCGGCCATGTTGGAGTCCAGCATTCTTAACCACCACACCACCTGCCAGCCCTCTTTTTTTTTAAATTTACTTTTTTGCTTTTTAATTTGCTATAGAGTGCATACACTTGCTAGAAAGAGAGGGAGGGAGAAGAAAGTGAGAAAGCATCCCTGGGAGGGATGGCTACATCGCAATGCCTTCTCTTCTCCACCATTCTCCTCTCAGGATTTGGGTATACATGCATATACGTGCCCGGTGTGTTTTTTTTTCCCCAGCTGCCAGGTCTGATACTCAAACCACATGGTCAGCCATGTGGGATCCAGCCACTTTAGTAACCACCACTGGCCTTTTAATTTACTTTTTTTTGGAGAGGTTTTTGCAATAGGGCACATGTGCTCGCCAGACAGACAGAGAGAGACAGAGATAGAAAGCGAGAAATCACCCCCCAGGGGGGATGGCCATACTGCAGTCTCTTCTCCTCCATTCTCCTCTCGGGATCTTGGGCACGCACGCACACGTGCCTGGCGTGAGTTCTAAGCCACCGGGTCCGGGACTCAAACCGCAGTTGACTATGTGGGAGTCCAGCGACATAGCCATTACCCTAACTGCTGGTCCCTTAATTTACTTTTTAAAGTTCACATGACACGCATGTACTTTATTCATACAATATTCCCATTTTTTAATGAGGCGTGTCATAGAACTTTCTATTCTAGACCAAATTGTGTTCTAGGATGTGGGAATGCAGCAACTTGATAATGGGGCCATCAAGTCGTCACCCTTCCAGAGCTGCATGTGCACGTGCTCACAGACACACACTCCCACGTACGTGATGTCAGAGTGATCTTGAGGAAGACAGTTCAGGGAAGCTCACTGGTGGGGCATGAGGTGTGGGTGGGGTAAGGTTCTTACACAGGGCACTGAGGGTCTCTGAGGAGGTGACATTTGAGCAGAGCCGAGAAAAACAAAACACAAACCAAGCAAATGTTTATGGGCAGAAGGGACTGCAAGTGCACAGAGCCCACCTCAGAAGTCTGTGTGTTGTGGAAGCAGAAACAAGTGAGGCCAGCGCAGGCTTGGAGGAGTGCCAGGTGGTGGGAGGGCAAGTCGGAGTGGTGGAGGGAGGTGCAGGCTTAGCATCCTTGCTGAGGGTCTCCTTGAGCCAGCCATGATGAGAGCCATTGGAGCTGCCATGCTGGAGAGTGATAGGACCTAGTTCACGTGTCAGGTGATGCTCCAGCTACAGGTTGAACACAGGCTGATGGAGATCCTTCCACAGTGTGTGTTCTGTTTCCCTATATAAAATGTAATATGTAAAATTGGAGTTGAGAAGTCGGACCTGGGAGGGCAGTGTTTGTGGTAACAGCATCCTTGCTGTGCTGCAGGCAGAAGCACCCAACTCTGACTCTTCGCAATGAACCTTTTTTTTTTTTTTTTTTCTGCAGGATTCAAACCAGGAGTCCCTCTGTGTCCCTGCTGTCCACAGGCCTCCTCTAGCTGGAGCCTCAGCGAACACCTGCCATATGGCTTTCCTACCCAGCTGTCCCCAGGCTCATCTGCAGAGGGTGACCTGCAGCCCAGGGAGCCTGATCTGGTGGGATGGAAGCAACAACAGCAGCAGTTTTCTGTTCAGAGAGGCCAGAGCACTGCAGCAGATCGAGAAAAGGAAAACAGCTCTAAACCCATGGTTGGGAGGGAGCTACCGGCTCCAAGTGCATCTCCCAGCCCAGCCCTGAGAGAAGCAGCAGGCCCAAGGGGAAGGAGCAGAGTGGAGGAAATGGAGCCCAGCCATGGCTGTGGGGAAAATCCTACGGACAAGGACAAAGTACTGAAAGGAATAGAAAATTCAAGGTGGGCAGCCTTTAGGTGTGCAGGGGATAGGCCGGACATTAACCAGAAGATAAAGGTATTCCTTCAGGGAAATGCAGAGCCCAGGCAGAATCTGTTTATATGTGGGGAGTGTGGACAGAGTTTTAGTGAAGAGTCAGCATTACTCTCACACCAGAAAACACACTCAGAGGAGAAGCCCCACGTGTGCAGGGAGTGTGGGCAAGGCTTTACCACTAGCACGTACCTCACCGCACATGAGGGAACACACAGAGGAGAGGGGCTATACGGGTGCCAGGAGTGTGGACAGAGGTTTGGGGACAAGTCATCCTACGGTAGGCACTTGAAGGCACACTTAAGTGAGGAGCATTTTTTTTGTAGGGAGTGTGGGCGAGGCTTCACCAGGAAGATAATGCTCACCAGACACCAGAGGACACACGCAGGGGAGAAACCTTATGTGTGCAGTGAGTGTGGGAAGGCCTATTTCTGTAAGTCAAGCCTCATCTGTCACCAGAGGACACACTCGGGGGAGAAGCCGTTTTTGTGTGGTGAGTGTGGGAAGGCCTATTCCTGTAAGTCAGGCCTCATCTTTCACCAGAAGACACACTCAGGAGAGAAGCCTTTTGTGTGCAGTGAGTGTGGGAAGGCCTATTCCTATAAGTCAGGCCTCATCTTTCACCAGAGAACACACTCGGGGGAGAAGCCATTTTTGTGCAAGGAGTGTGGGCGAGCCTTTGCCAGTAAGTCAAACCTCATCTTCCACCAGCGAACACACTCAGGGGAGAAGCCATTTGTGTGTAAGGAGTGTGGGCGGGGCTTTACCCACAAGTCAACCCTTGTCTATCACCAGAGGACACACTCAGGGGAGAAGCCTTTTGGGTGCCAAGAGTGTGGGCGTTCCTTTGCCAGAAAGTCATACCTCACTGTGCACAAGAGAACACACACGGGAGAAAGGCCATATGGGTGTCGGGAGTGTGGGCGGGGCTTTACCACTAATGCATACCTCACTCTGCACGAGAGGACACACACGGGGGAGAGGCCGTACGGGTGCCAGGAGTGTGGGCGGAGATTTAGGGACAAATCATCTTGCAATCGGCACTTGAAGGTACACTTAGGTAAGAAGCATTTTCTCTGCAGGAGTGTGGGTGAGGCCTTCGCTTGAAATGTTACCTCACCAAACACCAGAAAACGTACTCAGAGGAGTAACTGCTTCATTATAAAGGGCTGTGCACCTTGCTTAGGTGTATCGGGAAGACAGAGGGAATTCAGAAGGCAACAGAACTCAAACTCAGCCCCAGATTTCCCCAGAGAGTCTAAGAGGCCAGGGTTAAGATTCCAGGTGAAGGGAAGTAAGTCCCAGCTTGAGAAAATGTCTCCTTTTTCACACTGCACATCTTCCTGTTGTGTTTGGGCCAAGCTGCACTCCCCAAGGACTGCTCAGCCAGGCAGGGCTGCAGAGCAGGGCTCCCAGGCAGGCCACTCCTGGTTCCTCGCCACCCTCGTTTGGGTGCACAGCAGTCAAGGGTGCCTTGATCAACCTTCCTCCCTCCACTTACCCCTGCAGCTCCCACAGCCTTACCTCAGTGCTGTGGTTTGAGTGTTCTCATTCCTTTCTATGGTCACGTTGAAACCTCTAATCACCAGTGTAACACAGCAAGAGCTGGGCCTTTACGAGGCGACTGAGTCATGAAGATGGAGCCCTTGTTACATGGGGCTAGGGGCTCTTATGAAAGGGCTTGAGGGCCAGCAGATGACACTGTGGATAAAGTGCTGAGTCCCATATCTTGACTGCTTGGTTCAGGTTTGGGTCTCAGACTTGGTGACTTGAGAAACATGCCACACTCATGTGCATGAGAGCCCCAAATTCCCAAGATGAGAATGGAGAAGTCACCCCCAAGGGGTGACTTCTCATTTCCCTCTCTGGCAAGCACATGTGTACCAGAGGGTGCACAAGAGGATGCACATGGGAGAGAGGCCATATTATTTAGCAAAAAACTATGTAATAATAAAAGGGCTCGATGGAGGGAGTTGGTCCCTTTGGCCTTTCCATTTTTACCACCCGAGAAGGCAGCATCATGGCCTCATCTTGAGAGTGAAGAACAGCCCTCATTAGACAGCCCAGCCTGCTGGGACTTTGGCTTGAATTTCTCAGCCTCCAGAACTGTGGAAAATAAATTTTTGTTTTTCTGTAAATTAGCTGGTCTATGATACTTTGTTTTAGCAGCATAAATGGACTAAGTTACTTGACTTCCTCATCACTTTCTCACCTGTAGTCATGTCTCCAAATAAATCCTTGCATGTACAAACCCATCTTGGTGTCTCCTTCACAGAGAATCCTTATCATACAAGTGGTACCAAGAGTAGTCTTTAGAGCGCCCTAGCTCAGCAATTAAGATGCCAGATCCCACATGGCTGACCACGGTTCGAATCTCAGCCCTGGTGGCTTGATAAGCAAAGTGTGTTGGGCATTGGGCGCGTGTGCCTGACATCTTGATGGGAAGGAGGAATGGCAGGAAAAGGATCGCAATGTAACCATGTCCTGTTGGAGAGTGTTTTCTCTGGTGTTTGTGCTCTCTGGCAATGGAAAGAAAAAAGGAAAAAAATGGGTTTGGGGATTGGCTTACTCATGCCTGCAGAAGAGCAGGTTGGTAGGTGAGGCACAGGCAGGAGCTTAGATGCTGAAGATCTCACAAATGGTTTCTGAGAAGATGCTCAGTTGACAGGAATGTGGCAGGGGGTGCGAGGCAGGCATTCGGAGATGTGTGGGGACAGTGCTTACACAGCAGAGGAGCCTGGCTACTGCTGGCCTGCACCAACTGCAGAAGGAGTTCCTTACCATTAGCAGTTAGTGGCTAAGCCAGGAAAGCCTGGTAGCAGGACCTTCTCTCGGGTAGACGACCAAGCATGTTGCCCAAACACATGTGCGCAGCCTAGGAGAGTTGTAGAGCTCCAGCCGAGGCATGACCTTTGCTCGAGGTTCAGAGCCCTTATTGTTAAGGTCTGGGGCCCAGAAAACTAGCAGGAATATCTGGATGGATGTTGGAGTTAACTATCCCAAACTTGCCTGGTGTCGGAGACTCGCCTTGGCTGAAGCACGGCCATTGCACTGGAAACTACAGTAAGCGCCTCCCGAGCAAGACCAGCCAGCCTGAGCAGTGGATGAGCTTCGTACCTGGAAGGACCCTGTGCTCGTAATGTTCTGCTGTCTTCATCTTCACATCTCAATGCTGTCTCTGAACTTGGGTTCCAAGTGAGGTCCATTGGGGCAATGAGGCACACATGTGAGTGGAGGTGCACACAACACGCTGCTCCATTCATGGTGTTTTCTTTCTTTTTTTTTGGGGGGGGGAGAGGTTTTTGCTGTAGGGCACGTGTGCTCGCCGGACAGACAGAGACAGAGAGACAGAAAGCAAGAAATCACCCCCCGGGGGGATGGCCACGCCGCAATCCCTTCTCCTCCATTCTCCTTGGGATCTTGGGCACGCACGCACACGCGCCCGGCGTGAGTTTTAAGCCACCGGGTCCGGGACACGAATCGTGGTCAACTACGTGGGAGTCCAGCGACATAGTCATTATGCTAACTGCTGGTCCCCATTCACGGTGTTTTTGGTGCCTGCTGTGCAGTGTCCACAACCTTCAGGCACTCACTATTAACGTCCACATCTGAGTTGGATTGGTGAGACCGACAGCCTGACAGAACCTGCTTTCTCTGAGAATGAGAATGTGCTTTGCACTCAGAAGGAAGGTGACTCCCTAAGAAGCAGAAGCAGCTGAGCAACCTCGCGAGTGTCTTTCCCACTCCTGTTACTTCCCTGTTAACCAACCCCTGATAATGAGAAGGATGACATGGAAGGAGAGGGATAACAGCCAACTGTGGTTACTTTATTTTTTAGTCCTTACAGTAACCCTAAGAACATACTGGTAGAATTTGTATTAAGTGAAATAAGAGTTAATCCTTGCATTTTACTGTTAGTTTTATTCACACACACATACAAACAACAAAGTAGGAATTGTGTTTTCATTGTGCATGAATTAAATGCACTTATATTTGCATTTATAGCTGGTAGTGTACAATATACAGATGAACAGGTAATAGTTAACTATTATGCAGGGATAATTAAAATTAATTTTTAAAATTTTTAATAGACATTAAATTACAAAGACCACCATGACAAGTCAAGAGAAAGAGAAATGTTTTTCTTTGCTTGTTGAAGGGCTCCCCATTTTCATTTTGCACTGGTGCTGCAAATTATGTAACTGACTGTTCTCAAGGGAAAAGGGCCTCCCACTCCAGAGCAGGCCGACCTCCTCTCCTAGCCAGCAACTACGGTTACATCTCAGCATCACCCCCTTGTGGAAGTGCTGGGCCTGATAAGGGAGAAAAAAGATGTGTAAGAATGAGTCAGCATATACAACCAAAAGAGTACTCTGGAGATCGGACTTGGAGGGCGTTTGATCAAGAAGGCCAGGACACAGATGGATATGTAAGCATTTCTCGACATGGAGGCACTGTCAGCACATTAAACACTGGCACGTGTCTCCCGGCTAAGTCAAACTCTGCTACGTAAGTGGACCTGGGAAGCCTGGAAAAAATAATGGCAAACTTTGGTGAAATAAAAATGCCCAAGTAGTGTGATAGTTGGTACTCATATGAAAGCATTCTTCCTACTTTTTTTTTTTTTTTTAGAGATTTTCACTGTAAGGCGCGTGCGCTTGCCAGACAGAGAGAGACATAGAGACAGAAAGCGAGAAATCACCCCCCAGGGGGGATGGCCACGCCGCAATCCCTTCTCCTCCATTCTCCTCTCGGGATCTTGGGCACGCACGCACACGCGCCCGGCGTGAGTTTTAAGCCACCGGGTCCGGGACACGAACCGCGGTCGACTACGTGGGAGTCCAGCGACATAGCCATTACACTAACTGCTGGTTCCCGTACTTTTTTTTTTTTGAGAGAGATTTTTGTTATATGGCGTGTGTGCTTGCCGGACACAGAGAGAAACAGCGAGACATGAAGCATGAAATCACCCTCGGAGGGGGATGGCCACGCCACAATCCCTTCTCTATTCTCCTCTCAGGATCTCAGGTACACATACACATATGTCTGGCGTGAGTTTTAAGCCACTGAGGTCTGGGACTCGAACCGCCGTCGATTACATGGCAGTCCAGCAACATAACCATTATGCCATCTGCTGGTCCCTAAAGCATTATTCTTAAGGCCAACTAAAATGGAATCCAGATGCCATAGAACAAAAACAGTCAGGTAGCAAATAACTACTTCAAGACTGCCTGCTGAGCCACTTCTACCTGACAACTACTATAACGTTAAGACTAGCTTTACCCACGAACTGCCTGCTGTGATATTAAAACACTGCAGTCAGAACTGGCCAGTTGCTGAAAGTGACAGTGAGGCTTTCAAAACAGTTTATGCAGTTAGTTTTTCCTTCCCTGATGAAAACCCTAGTTTGCCTTTGTTCTTTAGACATAGCAGGGGCCACTGACCTTTGTGAATGTCCTAGACTACAATCCTCATTTTTATTCCTAAATAAACCTTTTGCATATGATTTTCTTGTTACCTATAATTTGACTTTGGCAGTACCTGATATAAGAAATGAATCTGGGGACCAGCAGTTAGTGTAATGGCTATGTCGCTGAACTCCCATGTAGCCGACTGTGGTTCGAGTACCAGACCCAGTGGCTTAAACTCACACCAGGCGCGTATGTGTGCGTGCCTCAAGATCCCGAGAGGAGAATAGAGAAAAAGGGATTGCGACATAGCCATTCCCCCCAGGGGGTGATTTCTCGCTTGCTATCTCTCTGTCTCTCTGTGTCTTTCTGGCAAGCGCACGTGCCCTATAGCAAAAAACCTCTCCAAAAAAAAAAAAAAGCGAATTTTTTACAATTAATGAACCCAGTTTGAATCATTACCACCCAAACTTCATCATTTACATTAGGATTATCTCTTGGCGCTGTGCGTTCTGTTCTGTAGGTCTGGACTAATGGCATGCATCTACCATCATAATGTCATGCAGAGTATTTTCATAGTACCTTTATAATGCATAGTAAGCTTTTGTTACCTCTTCAAGTAGAGCATTCTTTTGCTGGTTTCTTTCTGGAATAGAGGCTTATGCTTTTCTTTCCAACACTAACCTATAACTTACAAGCCCTTGCTTCTAGATGCCCCATCTTTTTGAGCCCGGCCAGTGTAAAAGAGTCCTTGTGCTGATTGACAGCTCTCACTCTCAAAATCGAGTGAAAGGCACCACTGTATCTGAGCACCCGAGAAACACTTTTGTCTTTCTCTGGATTGGTCACTCAATCTCGTGCTTAGAATAAACTACATTGATTATTATTTCTGCTGAACTTTGTTATTTCTGTTGACAACACTAAGAAGTCTTCTGATGGTACAGCTCTCGGACTCACACCCACTTATTAGGTTGTTGGGAAAATCAGGACGTATTTTTCTGTTTTTCTATGCAAAAATACATAGAAATGACCAGTAGAGAATGACCAGTAGATTTAATCTTAAGATTATAAAAATAATTTAACATCCCCAATTTCTTACCACCACTTCATCAGAACTCGAGTAATACGAGTGAATTACAACTGAGAGAGCTGGGAGATAGAAGCTACTTAAGGAGTTCCTAAAGAAGAGTGAGCAGACGGGAGACAGAAACCAGGACAGTGGCGCATACTGAGCCTCTGACACCTGTGACCTCAACAAATACTCGACAGAGCCTCACTTCAAGTCAAAAAAATATAAAAATCTCTATTAATTTCTGTTCTTTTTACTAGATACAGTATGTCTGGCATTCAACAAAAACTACAAAGTGGACTTCTCTTCAGAAATCATGCAAGAGATAAGAAAATTTCCTTCAAAAGCAAAGTAGAATAAATGGTTTTTCAAAGTCACGAAACCTGAGGGAATTTGTTTTCAATAGACATAGCTTGCATACATCAAAAGTAGGTCTCCAGAGAGAAAGAAAATTATATGGGTCAGAAACCTTAATCTCCATAAATACAGGAACGCTAGAAGGGAAATAATATAAATATTAGATAGTATCTTTCTACTATTCTTCATTGATCTAATAGATCAATAGTTCAAAATGATAGTAACAATATACCCACAGCTCACAAATAAGTGAAATGAGTAACAGTGCTCTTATAGGATGGAGGAGTGAGGAGCTGGGAATATTTTGTTATAAGGTTCTTACATTACTCATGAAGCAATATACTGCTGTTTTAAAGAGGACTTAGATTAGTTGAAAACATGGATTGTAAAACTTAGAGTGATCAGTAAAATAAAATTATAGGCGTATAATGATGTGCTAATAAAAAGAGAACATGAATTACATAAAAGGCTCAATTAAAACCAAAGAAGGTGGGCTAGCAGGTGGTGTGGAGGTTAAGGATCCCACATAGGCATTTCTGTGCTTGGAGTCCTGGACCCAGAGGCATGAAATTTATGGTGAACATATGAGTGCATGCATGCCCAAAGTCCCTAGAGAAGAATGGAAAAGAAGGGACTGTGATGAGGCCATTCCCCTAGGGCATGATTTTTCAGTTTTCCTTTCTCGGCCTCTCTCTGTCTCTCTGGCAAATGCATGTGCCCTATGGCAAAAATCACTGCTGTTCCAGAGGCTGAGGCAGGGGGGTCATGACATAGCAAGATTCTGTCAAAAAAACAAATAAATAAAAAATAAAGAGTGATAACAACAACAAAATTGGGTGGTTAAAAAAAAAAGAAAAATAAACATGAAAAGCATAACTTCGACAAATAGAAGACAATGACAAATATAATAAAAATTAATTCAATTACATTCATGATCATTTTCAGGGTGAATGGTCAGCAAAACCCAACCAGATGTTCATAAAAAAATCCACTTTATACATAAGGCACATACTAAAAGTAAAGAGTTACTTTTCTATTTGAGCTATCTTGAATAAAATAAAGCTGAACTACCTATACTAATTTTTGACAAAGCCAAATGCAGAATCAGAATTATTATCAGAGATAAAGATAGATATTCCATAATAAAAGGATTAGTTCTCGAATAAGGTGTAAAATCTTTAATTTGTAAGCATGTAACAACAGATGTCAAAATACATGAGGCAACAACTACAGAAATATAAAGAGAAATGAACATAGCTATTAATATAATTGGAAACTTTGACAACCCTCTATCAGTAACTGAAATATCCAGCAGGCAGAAAATTAGTAAGGAGATCATTAAACTTAACAGCATTATCAGTCAGTAAGATCTAACAGACATTTATAGAATACTTGACCTAAAAATTCACATTTTTCTCAGGCTCACTTAAAACATTCACCAAAATAGATCATATCCTGGACAATAAAAGTCATCACCACTGGGAACCAGCAGTTAGCGTAATGGCTATGTCGCTGGACTCCCACGTAGTCGACCGCGGTTACGTGGCTTAAAACTCATGCCAGGCACGTGTGCGTATGTGCCCAAGATCCCAAGAGGAGAATGGAAGAGAAGGGATTGCGATGTGACCATCCCCCCTGGGGGGTGATTTCTCGCTTTCTGTCTCTATCTCTCTGTCTGTCTGGCGAGCACACACGCCCTATAGCGAAAATCTCTCCCCCCCAAAAAAATCACGACATATTTGAAATACTAAATTTTGTTGGGGATGAATTATGTTCCCCAAATTCATATATTAAGGTCCTAACCCCCAGCACCTGAGACTGTGATTGTGGAGACAGGGTTTTCGAAGAGGTAATTAAGATTAAATGAGGTAATTAGAGTGGGCCCTAAGCCAGTATGATTGATGTTCTTGTCAAAAGAGGAGAGTGGGGTTATCTTTGTAACCTAGGAGTTAAGGAAGCCAGATCCTACATGGTCAACTAAGGTTGAAATTCTGGCCCTGACAGCTTGAAAAACATACTGGACACATGTGTGTACATGCCCCAAGTCCCAAAGGATGGAGAAATGGAGGAGAAGAGGTTGTGTATGACCATGCTCCATTGGAGGATTTCTCACTCTCTCAATCTTGCTCTGTCTCTTTCTCTCTGGTGAGTGCACATGTCCTCTGGCAATTAAAAAAATAAAAAGAGGGGATTAGGAAACAGCTAAGCGCAGACATTCATCCACAAGCCAAGGATAGAAGAAACTAACACTGCCAACACATTAATATTGGACTTCTAGGCTCCAGAACTGTGAGGAAACAAATTTGTGTTGTTAAAGTCACTCAGAATGTGGCTCTTGATTATGGCAGCCCTGGGAAACAAGTACTGACATAATACAAACTTTGCTGTCAGAGCACAGTGGAATTAAACTGAAAATCAATAATGGAAATCTAGATTAAAAGTCGATGACACCAGAACCAGCAGATCACTGGACTTCTATGTAGCTAACCGCAATTCAGATCCTGGATCCAATGGCTTAAACACACCAGGAGCATGTTCATGTGTGCCCAAAGTCCCAGGAGGAGACTAGAAGAGAGGGGATAGCGGCGTGGCCATCGCCCATGTGGGGGTGATTTCTCACTTTCTGTCTCTCTGTCTCTCTTTATCTTTCTGGTGAGCTCATGTGCCCTATAGAAAAATCTCTCTCTCCAAAAAGAAAAAAAAAAAAAACTCAAGAAAAATTTTAAAATATTTTGAACTAGATGAAAGTAAAAAAACAACCTAGCAAAATTAGTAGTATATAGCAAAACTAGTGCACAGAAGGAAAATTATGGCAGGGAATGAACATATTAGAAAAAAAATCTAAATTCAGTAATTAAAGCCTTCATGCTAGGAAACTAAGAAGAGCAACATAAGCCCAAAGAAAACAGAAAAAATATATATAAATTAGAGCATAAATCAATGAAATTGAAAATAGGAAATCAATACAGAAAAATCAATGAAACCAAAAACTGGTTCTTTTAAAAGATTAAGAAAGCCACTAACAAAGCTAACTTAGTTAAAGAAAAAAAGAAAGGAGAAACAAATTACTAATACTGAAAATTTTAAATGAGCTATTGCAACTGATTCCGTGGACATTAAAAAGACAATAAAAGAATCTTATAACTAACCCTATGCCCACAGAGTTGACAACTTAGATGAAATGTACCAATTCTGTGAAAGGCACAATCTACCAAAACGCACAGAAAGAGAAATAAATAATCAGAACATATTTGTATCTGTGAAAGAATAAGTAACATTCTAAAGCAGAAAACACCAGTCCCAGATAGGTTCATTTGCGCATTCTACCAAATGTTGAAGAATGATACCAATTCTCTATGATCTCTTAAAGAAACAGGAGTAGAAGAAAAACTCTAACTCATTGAGGCCAATACATAAATACAAAAAAAAAAAAAAAGAGAGAGAGAGACATTAAAATAAAGGAAAACTACAGTCAAATATCTCACATAAACATAGATGCAAAAATCCTACTATAGAGTAAGTTATTTAAAATAGACTAAGTTATTTAAAAATACATTTCTCGTGCAAGCAGAGTTTAATACAGATATACAACATTAGAACATTGATTAATGCAGACCAATCCCATGTCATGGTGGTTGAAGATGCAGGATTGCACATGACTGACTATGCAGTTCAAATCCTGGTCCTGTTGGCTTTGAAAGCATGCCAGGTGCATAAACATGCATGCCCCAAATCCCAACATGATGGAGAAATTGAGAAGAGATTTTAACATAATCACATCCCATTGGAGGGTGGTTTCTCCCTCTCCCTCTCCCTGTCTTTCTGTATCTGTCTCTCTCTGGTGAGTACATACACTCTTTGGTAAATTTTTAAGAATTGATTAATAGAAGCCATTAAATCTATAGGCTAAAACACAAGAACCATGTGGTCACAGCATAGATGCAGAAAAAGCATTTGGTACAATCAAACATCCATTTATAATCTAAAAAAATGTCTCTACAACTAGATTTGCAGCAGAAAACCTCCTAAACTTGTTAAAGAACATCTACAAAACATGCATAGCTAACAGCATACTTAACGATGGTAAATTAGTCATTTTTCCTGTAAGGTCAGGAACAAGGCAAGGATGTCTCCTCTCATCACTCCTTTTGAACATTGTACTGGAAGTCCAATATAATGCAGTAAGAGCAGAAAAGCAATAAAGGTACACAGATTGGAAAGAAAAAATAAAACTGCCTCTGTCTGCAGATATGATTGTTTATATAGAACATCTCAGTGAATTAAAACACACACACACACACAACACAAAATGGAATACATCCTGAACTAATCAGCATATATAATAAGGTTCCAAGATATAGGTTAATACTCAAAGTTGCATATGCCAACAATGAATGACTGGAAAATTAAGAACATAATATAATTTCTATTAGCACTTAAAACATTAAGTACTTAAATATAAATATGTAAATATGAGGAAAACTATAAAACTCTGTTGAAAGAACTCAGAGAAAACCTTAAACAATGCAGAGATATTTTATGTTCATGTGTGGGAAAACTCAATATTGTTGAATTGTCATTTTTTCCCCAATTTAATCTACAGATTTAATGTATTCACAATCAAAATCCCAGTGACGTACTTGGGGAATACTGATGAAGTGACTGTCAAATTTATATAAAAGGCAAAAGATCTAGAATAGTTAACATGATACTGAAGAACAGAGAGTACAGACCGTCTCAACCTCAACACATATTCTAAAGCTACAGTAAACGAGATTGTAGTATTAGAGAAAGAGTAGACAAACTGATCATGGAACAGGATGGAGAACCCATAAATAGGCCCATACAAGTGGAGTCAAGTGATATTTAACAAAGGAGGAAAAGATAATCCAATGAGGAAAAGATAAGTAGACAACTGGATAGTTGTTTTCTTTTTTCTAACAGACACATGGGTGCTTGGTAGAGAGAGACAGACATATATAGAGAGGGAACGTGAGAAATCACCACCCAGAGAGATGGCTACCCCACAAACCCTTCTCCTCCATTACTCTTGGGACTTGGGACATGCCTCTGGTGCATGTCTCAGACTCAGGTCTCAGACTCCAACCACGCAGTCGCCCATATGGGATTCAGAGACCTAACTTTCACACCACCTACTAGCCCTGGATAGATTATATTTAAGGGTATGAAAGTGAATGAAATCTCCAAGGGAGTGAGTGTAGTTAAACATCTGTGGTTCTCCAACATCAGAAAGTCAAGGTGATAAGAGAGTCAGCAAAGGAGACTTTGAAGAATACTCAGTGAGCAAGAAAGAAAAAAATTCAGAAAAAGAATTATATATATATATATATGATAAAAGAATGATTGGCTGTGTCAAATGCTGCTGATAGGACACCTGGGATGAGGCTACTGACTAATAAAGTGAAGGTCACTGGTGGTTTGACAAGAGAGGTCGCTGTGGAGTAGTGAGAGTGAAAGGCTAATTGGAGTGGATTCAAAAGATGGGAACATTTTCTTTTTTTTTTTTTGGAGAGGTTTTTGCTATAGGGTGCATGCGCTCGCCAGAAAGACAGAGAGAGACAGAGAGACAGAAAGCGAGAAATCACCCTCCAGGGGGGATGGCCACACCACAATCCCTTCTCCTCCATTCTCTTCTTGGGATCTTGGGCACGCACGCACACGCACCTGGCGTGAGTTTAAGCCACCGGGTCTGGGACTCGAACCGCGGTCGACTACATGGGAGTCCAGCAACATAGCCATTACACTAACTGCTGGTCCCAATAGATGGGAACATTTTGCAAATTGCATGTTTGACACAGAGCATCAGCTATTGTACAACAGTGGTGCCTTTCACATGTGCAGGATGCAGGAAAAGCAAGTGTTAAAGTTCAATTTTTACTTTCTGTTCAAAATCAAGGCTCACAATTGCAAACCTTTTACTTAGACTTTGCTTCCTGCAAATTTGAAGATCTCCCTGACTACTAGTATTGATCTGTCAAGATGGTCTAGGTAAATACTGTCAATGGAAATAATCAGCTCTGCAGAAATAATAATTAATATGGTTTACTTCTAAACAAGAATATGTGTGATCAACCTGGAAAAAGGTAAACTTGCCTTTCTCAAAGTGATCGGATACAAGGGTTCCTTTTTTTTGATTTTGGGAGTGAGCGACAAGGTTTGAAATTTAGTGAAAAGAATTTTCCCATTGATCTGGCCCAAGAAGGCAGGACATCTGGAAGCAGGGGGGCTTGTAGGCCATAGGTGGGTTTTATAATTCTTAGTTGGTGATTGGAAAGGAAGATCTGTGTTTCAGAAAGGAATCAGCAAAGAGTGTACTTTAACAGAGAAAAGGGAGCTTGTATCCATCACAAGATACTATCCCAAAGATAGAATGTAGGAAGAGTCCTATTATCAACTGTGCCAAAATGGTCTGTTAATGTTTGTGGGTGTGACTTACCCTAGGCCTTATGGGAAGGATTTTGGAAATAGGAAAAAGTAATCAGACTCTGTCCTCAGTACTGTTCTTAGTAACCTGAGTTCCATGCATCTCACTACCCTAAAATGCTATAGGAAAACTCATTAGTCCACAATATCAACTGCAACATGCCAAAGCCTCCGGGCATTTAATTAAAGCTGTCAGAACGTGCTGCAACTCTCCATGACTTCCCTTCAAGTGGCAAAATTGAACAGGTCATGGAATACCTTTAGACAATTTGTCCAAGAAGGAAACCTATCAACTTAACCCATTGAAATAATTGATTGTACAGACTGCTATGCCTCACCTAAGTTTAGGTTCTCCCTTGGATTAAAAAATAAACTCGAGGGAAGCTATGCTCTAAACCCTATCTTCTAGACTCCTGAAATATTTAGACAAAAGCCATTTTAAAGCTGAGGTATGCCCTGGCCTGTTCAGGAAAGCTATGCTCTAAACCCCATCTTTTAGTCTCCCAAAATATTCAGAAAAGTGGAGGATAGATTTTGTTACAGAATGACCAGAAACAATTGCAGAGGCACAAGAAACATGAGAAATCAAGAAAATATCTCTCCCCTAAGGGAAAAGAACAATCCCTCATCATCCACAGACAGTACAGTAGAACTCATGGAAATGTCTGGTAGAGAATTCAGAATATTCATGGTGACAAAACTAAATGAGATGCAAGAGCTAAGAGATAATGAACTCCAGAAGATGCAGGAGAAAAGAAACAATGAGTTCCAGGAGGTGTTGCAGTTCTTCCATGATGTAAAAGAGGAAATACGCACAATAAACAAGAATCAAAGGGAGCTATTCGAGATGAAGCCTGCCGTTCAGGAAATCAAAACATCCCTTGAAAGTATTAAAAGCAGTTTAGTCCTCGCAGAAAACTGAATCTCGGATATTGAAGGCAAAACCTCTCATCTAGAAAAAACAACCAAAAAAAAAAAAAACTGTGAAAATAACCCCCCAAATACGAGAATACTATGTGAGAAATACTAGACAGCATTAAGCACCCAAACATCTGGATAATCAGTATCCCAGATGAGAAAACTAATAAGGGCATTCATCTATTCCATGAACTCTTAGAAGAAAACTTCCCAAATTTGAGAGGCATTCAACTATCCAGACTCGAGAAATGCAAAGGATCCCTAATAGAATCAACTCAAGAAGATCTTCTCCAAGGCACATCATAGCCAAATGGGCCAAATCTACAAAGACAAGATACTAAAATTGGCAAGAGAGAGATGTTAGGTTACTTACAAAGGTTATCCTATCAGGCTAACCTCAGACCTCTCATCAGAAACAATGCAAGCAAAGAAATAATGGGAAAATATATTCAAAGTGCTAAGGGAAAGCAATTTCAACCAAGAATACTATACACGGCAAGATTATCTTCCATATGGAAAGAAAGGATTAAAACATTCTCATATAAACAAGGCCTGAAAGAATTTGCCAATTGCAGACCCACTCTTCAAGAAGTTCTGAAAGGAGTGCTCTACCAGGAAAACGAACCAAAAAGCAACCACGAAAATGACCAACTTAATGAGAGGGACAAGAAATATGAATAATAACGTTGAATGTTAACTTCCAGGATTTAAAAGGAAAGATTGGACCACAGCAACACTGCATACTCAACAGAACAATTTGAACATAAGACTGAACTGGCAAAATAGAATTTTATGACTTTTGAGTAAAACTGATTACTGATTTATTTTTTAAATGTGCTTTGTTTTCTCAATTTAAACATTTTACTTTCTTTTGAGTTGTTGATGGTTCAGCAATATGTTAAAATATTTTTCTTGTTTGTTTCTTTAAATGGAAACATAAACTTTTCTTCCTTCCTGACTCCTCTTGAATTGGAAAATATTTGGGTATTCTTATTTTGTGGCAGAAGGGTTATTTGCATAAGTTCAATAATGCTTGTTGCATTGAATCAGAAATTGGAAATACTCATTATTAGACAGGGCTTTGACTGGAATGTCATACCTGAAAGTAATCAAAAAACGATGGAACTAAGGTGGATCTCAAGTAAGTCTACAGAAGCTCTTAGAAAGATGGCCTGGCACCATAAATAGCTCTGCCTGGTGGAGGAGAGGATTAGAGAAGATATATGAAAGAATTCATACCATAAAACAACCTGGACTTTTCCAGCCCAGCACTGTAATCAGTAGAGACTGCAAAAGAGCAACCACCACCAGAGGATTATCTTGAGGAAGACTTTGAAGGAAGAAAAAGAGACTGATCTTTGCTAGCACATGGTATATCATAGAATACTTGGTAGGCAGGGCTGAATTGAGAAGGTTTATGTGTGACTAGTGTGCTGGGTGTTTGCTTTTCAACAATTTGAGTAGTTGACATATAAATATATTCTCAAAAAAATTAAAAACCATACTGTTTCTGTTGTTACTGAGTCACAAACAAAATTATACAAAATTATGAGAAATATTTTGAACATTATCTCTTTTTTTTTTGGAGAGATTTTCACTGTAGGGTGCGTGCGCTCGCCAGGCAGACAGAGAGAGACATAGAGACAGAAAGCAAGAAATCACCCCCCAGGGGGGATAGTCATGCCGCAATCCCTTCTCCTCCATTCTCCTCTCGGGATCTTGGGCACGCATGCACACGCGCCCGGCATGAATTTTAAGCCACCGGGTCCGGGACACGAACCGCAGTCGACTACATGGGAGTCCAGCGACATAGCCATTACGCTAACTGCTGGTTCTCTTGAACATTATCTTTAAAATTCAATATTCTGAAATTTTGAAAGTTGCTTATTGACTGTCAAGAACTATGGAGTACCAGGACCAGCAGTTAGTGTAATGGCTATGTCACTGAACTCTCATGTAGCTGACCGCAGTTTGAATCCTGGACTCAGTTTCTTAAACTCACACCGGGCGCGTGTGCATGCATGCCCAAGATCCTGAGAGGAGAACGGAGGAGAAGGGATTGCAGCATAGCCATCCCCCCTGGGGGGGTGATTTCTCACTTTCTATCTCTCTGTCTTTCTGGTGAGCACATGTGCCCTACAGCAAAATCCTCTCAAAGAAAAACAAACAAACAAAAAAATAAAGAAAGAACTATGGCGTATGAGCAAAATTTTTTGATATGTAAAGTAAATGTTTGTGGAAAAATAAATAAATAAATGGAAAAAGGGGGGGCAATAATCTCTGTATGCACATCAGAAAAGAAAAAATAATGCTCCCATACTATAAGCTTCATGTGCCCATAAGTAGTTTTATGCTAAATTTATTTAAATATTTCAAGCAACTAAAATAAGTAACTCCAAATAATAATTTCAGTGGGTTGCTAATTCAAGTGCCATAATACCTGTGCATCACCAAGGTCATCACATAGAGGAGTCACGTTTTTGAGAGTGGACATGGCCTTATTATTCATGGTGGCAGGGAGTGGTAACAGCAATTCCACTGCACAAAATAAAGAACGTGGAGGTAGCCTGTCCCCACAGAAGAAAAATCTACCAACATGAAGAAGCCAGTTGATATAATTCTACTGAACATCACCAGCCCAGTTGTTGATCACGGACCTTAGGAGTTGGTCAAAAGGGCTGAATATCAAATACTTTAGGCTTTGTGACCATATAGTCTCACTTCTAACTGCTCAGCTCTGCCATTTAGGATAAAGGTAGCAATAGACAACAGGGAAATGAATAACTACTGGGGTCCAATAAAATGGTTGGAGGAGTCCGACCCGGCGAGGCCCCAGGATCTGTCTGAGCCCCCCGACCTTTGAGCTCCGCTTCCGGTTGGATCAACATGTTGGCAAGGCCACTGTTGTGCGCCCCCCGACCTTGGAACAAAGCTTGGGTCAATTAGCATGTCAGCAAGGCTGTTTGCTATTTGCTCCAGAAACTGTGGCAGCCTTGCTGGGAAGCAACCCCCCTCTGGCTCCCCAATATACTACTATAAAAGAATTCCATAGCTCTCTTATACATCCTGAGTGTACAATAAAGTCTTCCTTCCAGGAAGTCCCCTCGACTGCTCCCCTTAGCTCTGATCACTTACTATTAATTACAATGCTTTATCTCCATGGTCACAACAGAGGGTGGGCTGAAGTTCTTTCTAGGCAGAAGTAATCTTGACCTTTGGAAGGCCCTTCAAAATACATTTAAGGTAAACTTAATCCTTTCTTTACGTAAAATAGGATTAGGCCAAAACTGGCCCAGGACACCTCCGCCTCTCCAAGTGAAATAGATAAATATATTAGAATTCCTCAAATTAAGTTATAGATCCCTACAAAACTGTATAAGTATCATTCTTTATTAAGATCCATAAGAACTAATATCTATTCTTGAGATTTTCTTTTCTCAGCACCATTCCCAGTAATCACAAGATGGCTGCTGCGCCGCATCAGCTGATAATCATCTCTGCTTACCGGAACCGCTTTCCCGAAACTGCATTCCATGGAGACCCACCTACAATTTCGGAACTGCACTAACCCGCCCTTAATCAAACCCTGAATTGTACTAGACCCACCCTCAATCCAACCCTGAATAGAATCTATGTTCTCTATTGTTAAAAACTTTATGAGCTGTTAATTGAAACACTAGCTCCTCTCCCTTTACTTGCATGTAACACGTTTTCAATAAAAACGCACGATGATTCCTAGCAGTTGTCACCCCTCAGAGAGCGATCTCTGAGGGGTGTCCGGCAAAGGACGTGCATGAAAAGGCATCGAGGACTCTGTCTTCTGTTCAGCTTCGCTGCCTCCATCGAGATAACCCACCCACGCCGAGGCTGGTCCCCGGCAAATGGTGAACGCTAAAATCTGAATTTCGTATAATTTTCCCTGCCACGAAATGCCCTTCTTTGTTTTTTTTTAAAAACCATTTAAAAATGTAAAAACCACTCAGCTCAGGACCAACAGGTGGCGTGGTAGTTAAAGCACTGGATCCCACATGACAAATTCCATGGTTTGAGTTCCGGACCTGATGGCCGGTGAATCACGGCAGGTGTGTGTGTGTGCCCAGGACCCTGAAAGGAGAGTAAAGGAGAAGGGATTGTGGTGTGGCCATCCCCTGAAAGGTGATTTCTCACTTTCCTTCTCTTTGTCTCTCTCTGGTGAGCACACATTCCCTAGAGCAAAAAAAATTACTTAGGGGAAAAAAAAAAAACACTCAGCTCACTGGCTCAGCCTCTGACTCACATGACAGGCCAGCTTTGGCCTTTGGCCTTGATCTGCGACAGGGCTAACTGGAGAACTAAAGTAACTCCACAGTAAACTCAACGCCACTGGTTAAAATACCATAGGGCTCTTCAGCCTATTTTCTTTCTTTGGAACAATAAGTTTTGTTTAAATGCTTGGCTTACAAGAACTAATCATAGTTTCATGGAGACTTTACAGAAACGAGATCTCAAGGGCCTTTTTTTTTTTTGAGAGGTTTTCGCTATAGGGCGCGTGCTCTCGCCAGACAGAGAGAGACACAGAGACAGAAAGCGAGAAATCACCCCCCAGGGGGGATGGTCACGCCACAATCCCTTCTCCTCCATTCTCCTCTCGGGATCTTGGGCACACACGCACACACGCCCGGCGTGAGTTTTAAGTCACCGGGTCCGGGACGCGAACCGCGGTTGACTACGTGGGAGTCCAGCGACATAGCCATTACACTAACTGCTGGTTCCCTCAAGGGCCTTGAAACCAGAAAACTGATGTGCTCTAGGAAAGTAAGAACTCCTGTCCTGGTGATCGGGTCCTGCCAAAACAGCTGTAGCTGAGAATAACAACCCTGATGCCAGCAAGCCTCTTCCACAGGATCGGTCAAGAGGAGGATGAATTGCTGAGCTGTGCAAAATGCCACAAAACAGCCCGTCCCTTATCTTCCCCTTTAAAAAGGCATCTTATGGGCCAGCAGGTGGTGTGGTGGTTAAGGTGCTAGCTCTCACATGGCTGACTCCACAGTTTGAATCCTGGATCTGGTGGCTTGATGAAATCACACTGGGTGTTTGTGCATACGTACCCAAAATTCCAAGAGAAGGGGTTGTAGCATGGCCATCCCCCCTGGAGGGAGATTCTTGCTTTCCCTCTCTCTGTGTCTCTGTCTAGGTGAGTGTATACACCCTATGGAAAAAAAAACCTTTTTTTCATCCTTCTTATTTAGACCAAGACTTGGGCGATGGTCTTTGGACATCAGTCAGCTGTCCCCCCAGGTTGCTGGCTTTCTGAACGAAGCACTCTCCTTCTACCAATGCTTGCCTCTCAAGAACTGGCTTTCAAGCAGCAAGCAACCACACTTGGGTTTTGGTAACAGATCTGCCCAATAGGCAATTTCTGGTCTCTGATAAATACATAAATTCTGTTAAAGTTACACAACAGAGATAAAAATGATCAGAGATTAGTTTCGTATCCTTGTTCCACTCACAAGAGAAAGTCCACAGCTGTTACTACCCTCAGGGAGTTTGTCAGACTACTCAGCTCCCTCAGCTTCTCGCTGTACCTGAAAACCACCGGATTAAAGGGCATTCAGAGACCCAAGAATGTGAGGCTTCAGGAAAAGTAATCAAGGTGCACAAAACCTTGGACGGAACCTCCAGAGCCCCTTGGTCTTCAAAAACTACTGTCAAGCAGAGGCTCTAAGAGATGCAGGCTACACCTTTCAAACATCCTGGCGTGGGCTCCAGCCCCACCAAGGATATGCTAAGGGAAAGACCAAATGGCAGCTTTCCAAGCCTGGAAAACATAGGGCATGTGTACTAGGCTCTGAATGAGGCTTAAACACATGGGCGGGTACGCCTCTGAGCCACTCTGGCATGTCTGCTACTAACGGCCATCTGTTCTATGACCAGACTGTGGATCCTAGTCACATGACTCACATCCACGCTGCAACCGTCATGACCAGTGAGTGCAAGAGCCAACTTCTCAGTTCCCCTCCTGTCCGGCAGTGCAGGAAATCTCCCCTGGGCAGTTTCCTGTCCTCCTTATGCAGGGAGGGTGAAGGGAGAAAAGAGAGAAGCAACACGGCTGCAGAGGATGAAAACCCTGCTTATGGTCACTCTCTACCCACACAGTGCTCAGAGGAGTGGGTAAGGGATGCCCAGGGATTGAGGTGCCTGTGGAAATTCCAGTGAGGCTACAGTGGGTGACCCCAGGGGTTGCCCTCAGAGGTGTGGGGGGTGGGGTAATCTCAGACTTGCCCTCTTCTTCCTGATCTGCCCACCAGCCCCACCACCCACCTAGTGGGTGTGCCGGTGCTGAGGGACTGAGCACGTAAGGGCCGTTTTCTGTGAGCAGGGCAACACGCTCTTTACTCAAGGAGCGCTCAGTGGTGAGCCTGAACTCAAATCCAGCTTCAGAGAATTTTCTCCACAGAACTCCCTCCAGCCTCCCTGATGCGGTTGCGACCCTGCGCAGATTTCTCAGGTGACACTCACAGCAAAGTCTGTGCTGTGCAGGGTAGTCCTCAAATGGATGTTCAGCAACATCTTCTCCATCTACACCCTAATACCAGCTCAGACTGAACAGTATAAGAATCAAAATAAAGTCACTGTTGTCAAAAACAAACAATGCAGAGCCAGGTGGTCAGGAAAGACGCATCCTCACTCCTTTGATAACAGAAACCGCCACAGGTGGCTGCCCAAACCACAGCCTCTCACAGAGGCCACTGCAACTGCGTACAAAACACTTCTACAAGGACAGGAGGACGAGTGTTGCTCTTGTTACTGATCCTTGGAGCCAAGGATAACCATCCCCAAACAGCTTATGTAACATTTTTCATTTTGTCTTTAAAACCTCTTCCCTTTGGGACCAGTAGATGGCATAATAGTTATATCTCTGGACGCCCATGTAGTGAGCTGTAGTTCAAATCTTGGACCCAGCAGCTTAAAACTCATGCTGGGTACATGTGCATGTGTGCCCAAAATCCCAAGAGGAGAATGAAGGAGAAGGGGTTACGGCATGGCCATCCTCCCTGGAGGGTGATTTCTTGCTTTCTGTCTCTCTGGCGAGCACGTGCACCTTATAGCAAAAATCTCTCTTAAAACAAATTAACGAGTAAATAAATAATAAAGAAATAACTCTTCCCTTCCATGCCTGTGGTCTGACATGGGATGTGGATTCAGATTGTAGCCTCTTGTCATTCCTAGAAACTCATTTCCAATGTAGTAAGTTGTTTAGACTTTCCTAGAAACTCATTTCCAATGTAGTAAGTTATTTAGACTGATGCGGCCCTTCCCTTGCTCCTCATGCCCCAGTCCAGCCCTGCTTTTCTTCCTCTGCCTTCAGCTTCAAGGAGAAAACAAAGCTTTCTCAAATGTGAGAAAATCCACTTTCAGAAGCAAACTCTTCCAACCTAAGTCTCCGTGGTCTTCAGTCTAGCTGAGCTTTCTCTATGCTCGTGCGTTCCACTGCTGCAGCCCGCTGTTTCCGCCCCACACCTCAACATTGACAAGTAAGAACTCCTCCTCTGAACTCACCTTCCTGCTCCAGATCTTGCCTATGTCTCCTGACAGCTCTATTATACATGCCTGTTATTTATGTGTCTCTTCCTCATTAATTTCTTTCTTTTCTTTTTTTTTCTTAGAATCATTTTATTTTAATTTTTTAATTTGCTGCAGGACACATGTGCTCAACAGAGAGAGAGAGAGAGAGAGAAAGGTCCAGGACCTGAACCATGGTGGGCCATGTGGTAGTCAAGTGTCTTAACCACCATGCCATCTGCTGGCTCCCCTCATTAATTTCTGAGGGCATTTCAGTGTAGCTCTGTCTACACTCCTAAAATGAAATAGATGGGCTAGGTCATTAAGCACCTCCCAAACTGTCAGGATCCGTGGACATTTAAGTTTGTCAGAAGGGTTTTACCGAGGCATCTCACACTACTGACTGTCCCTTCCAACTCACTATCCTGACCTGGCCTCAAGAACACCTCCTGTGCAGCACCGTCTCCAGTATCTGCAGCTGGACAGTCTATGTTTACCACTGTAGTCTTCACTAGGTAAGTCCAGGGTGTTACAATAAAATTCTTGTTTTGGGCCATTTTTTGCAATAGACCAAGAGTCTAGACTATAATCAGGCATTTAATTTGAATCATAGCTCTCCCAGTACTTAGTTGAAAGTGTTTAACAAGTAACTTAACCACTCTGAGCTTCCAAACCTTATTACAAAATTTGGAGAAGGGGGGACCAGCAGTTAGTGTAATGGCTATGTCACTGGACTCCCATGTAGTCCACTGCGGTTCGCATCCCAGACCCAGTGGCTTAAAACTCACACCGGGCACATGTGCGTGCGTGCCCAAGATCCCGAGAGGAGAATGGAGGAGAAGGGATTGCGGCATGGCCA
>NW_006159496.1:148032-149255 GCF_000334495.1 Tupaia belangeri chinensis
TAGAGAGGCACTCAAAGATCCAGTCCCAAGAAATACAAAGGAACCCAAATAGAATCAACCCAAGAAGATCTTCCCCAAGATACATTATAGCCAGGTTGACCAAAACCACAGACAAAGACAAGATACTAAGATTGGCAAGAGAAAAATATCAAGTTACCTACAAAGGGTATCCCATCAGACCAACAGCGGACCTCTCATCAGAAACAATGTGAGCGAGGAAAGAATGGAAAAATATATTCAAAGTGTTAAGAGAAAAGCAATTTCAACCAAGAATACTGTACCCAGCAAGATTATCTTTCATGTGGGAAGATAAGACAAGAACATTCTCAGATAAATAAAACCTGAAAGAATTTACCAGAACCAGACCAGATCTCCAAGAAGTTCTCAAGGGAGTGCTATATCAGGAAAATTAAATACAGACACACAGAAATAAGAGTTCAAAAACTTAGAAAATGGCCAACCTGATTGTAAGGACAAGTCTGGAGTTGAATATTATATCCCAGAATTCAACTGGGAAGATCGAACCACAACAGAAGATAAAGTACATGAGACTGAACTGGTGAAATAGCATTCTGTGACTTTTGACAAAAACATTGCTGAGTTTCTTCTAGGCTTTGTTGTCTGGTTTTAAGAATTTTTGTCCTGTCTTGAGTTGTTGATAGATTCATGTATCTATTTTTTAGATAAGTTCATCTACCTATGATGTGAACAGAATCCTTTTTGTTTTTTATATACTCTCTCCTGGGCAGCCAGGTGGGTGAGAACTACCACTTATTTTTTATTTTTTTTTTTTAATTTGTTTTTATTTTTTAACATTGATATGCTATACATCATTACAGTATACAAAATGAATTTTTCATCCATCTAACTACTTACAATAGCAACTTCAGCTGATAGTTTCAAAAAAAGCAGTTTTGAACTGGTAAGGATATTTCCTTGAAACTTAAGGCCTAGAAACTGGTTAGTATTCTGTTCAAATAGTAGGTACATGAATCCATTGACAGCTCAAGACAGGACAAAAGTCCTTAAAGAACTACCACTTATAAAACAGAAGTCCTAGTGTGTAATAGATCAGTCTATGTGTCAACTTGCCTGGGCCACAGGGTGTCCAGATTAATTGTTACTTCTGAGTGTGTCTGTGAGGGTGTTTAGCGATTGTATAGGTAGACTCAGTAAACAGAGGCTCTTTCTTTTTTTTTTTTTTTTTTTTTGAGGGTTTTTCT
>NW_006159496.1:149372-152581 GCF_000334495.1 Tupaia belangeri chinensis
GCACACACACACGCGCGCCTGGCTTGAGTTTAAGCCACCGGGTCCAGGACTTGAACCATGGCAGACTACATGGGAGTCCAGCGACATAGCCATTACGCTAACCGCTGGTCCCAGCAGATGGCTCTTTCAATGTGGTGGACACCGTACATTCCACTGAAGGCCTGAGTAGAACAAAAGGGGGAGGAAGGATGAGTGCCACTCTTACTTCCTGCTGCCTGCTTAAGCTGGAACATCTCATCTCTTCTACCTTGGACTGGGATTTGCATGATCGGTCACCTGGTTCTTTGGCCTTCAGGATTGAATTGGAGTTACACCACCCCCCTTAAAAAATTATTTATTTTGTTTATTATTATTGTTACTATTAATTTATTACAGGGCACATGTGGTCACCAGAGGGAGAGAGAAAGAGAGAGAGAAAGTGAGAAAGCAAGCCACTAGTCCAGGACTCGAACCATGGCCGGCCATACAGGAGTCCAGTGCCTCAACCACCATGCCACCTGCTGGCCCCACACCACCTCTGGCATCTCTAGCTTGAAGTGGCAGATCATAGAACTTCACGGCCTCAGAATCATTTGAGCCAATTACTCATAATCCATCTCTTCTGATCGCTATAGCAATAGTTATAGATACAGCCTATTGATCAAAGAGGTACAGATAGAGATATCAGCTAGCTGTTCTGTTTCTCTGAAGAACTCTGCCTAATACTGTGATACTGCGAAATATATTATGGTCTTGTCTCTGTTTCCTGGCACCAAGTTCCTAAAGCCCTAGTAGATAGGGGTGCAAAGAGAACTTTAGTTCTGCTATTTGGACTTTGAACCTAACACCTGACACAGACTCCCTAAGACCTTTGTAATGTTCTGAGTGATAGGAGCATCTGACACGGAGCAGCTAAATCCCTTTGCACTTCTTGACTGGTAAGGATGTCTTTTGTTCTAACGAGTCATTTCTTGATGGGCTCCTGGACAACCTCAGAATGGGGTCTGATTTCCAGAGGTCACAACCATGTGATTAGAGGGCTGGAACTTCCAGCTGCACTCCATGATCGCTGTCAGAGATGTCACCTCTCTATCTCTTGTGAAATAAAATAATTTTTTAAAATTCTTTTTTTTAATCTATTTTATTCTAGATTTTATGGGCAATCATTTTAAAGGATACTAGACTACTGGATCTCTGTTTCGATCATTAAATTGGACTCCTATGTCATCCAAATGTACCTTTAAATTACACAAAATAACACCTATCATGATATAAATCAGTGTTTTGCAAACTGTTACTGGCTATATACATTATTAATACTTTTCAAGTAAAATGTATTTATAAATGCATAATAAAGACATAAAATGCATTTATCTAGGTGATGCTATGCAATAATGTCCTTTTGGAAAAATAATGGTATAGCAGACCCAAGAATATCTAGAAGTTGAATGAAAAGTTTGATTCCTTATGTCTTTGATGACAGGAAAATGACGTAAGTCTAATGGTTGTTTATACACCAAAAGTATTATGTAAATTGAATGCTGATTATTTCACCGATGTGACTTTTTAAAAAGTCTATTTTAATCAAAGTATAAATTATAACTGATGATTTTTCACTTAGAATTTATTCTTCAAAAGTGTTTCCATGAACAATTAACTTTGGCAAACACTGCCACAATCAAAAGGCATGTCTCTAAGCCAAAGTTTGCAGCTTAAGACATCCCACTTTGGGGTATAAGAATTTCTGGCACTTTCTGTAATGTGACGCTAGTTCAGATAAATGCTGTATTCTGGTTGCATTCATTTGTTATTATTTCTTAGATGAAGAAGGCAGTAATAATTTCACATCTGGTGTCTTTTGTTTGTTTTTACTATAGGGCATGTGTGCTAGCCAGAGAGAAACAGAGAAGTGAGAAATCACCCCCTTATACATCCTGAGGTGATAGTCACGCCACAATCCCTTCTCTTCCATTCTCTTCTCTGGATTTTGGGCACGTATGCACATGTACCCAGTATGATTTTCAGGCCTCAAGGTCTGGGACTCAAACTGTGCAGCTGGCCAAGTGGGATCCAGCACTTTAACCTCCATGCAGGATAGTGTTTATTCTGACAGCTACTGAGAATAATACAGATAGTTTGTTTTTTTGTTTGTTTGTTTTGTTTTTTTTTGGAGAGGCTTTTGCTATAGGGCGTATGCACTTGCCAGAAAGACAGAGAGAGACAGAGAGACAGAAAGCGAGAAATCACCCCCCAGGTGGGATGGCCATGCCGCAATCCCTTCTCCTCCTCCATTCTCCTCTCGGGATCTTGGGCATGCACGCACACATGCCCGGCGTGAGTTTTAAGCCACCGGGTCCGGGACTTGAACCGCGGTCGACTATATGGGAGTCCAGCGACATAGCCATTATGCTAACTGCTGGTCCCAATACAGATACTTTTAACTACCAAAAATGCGAACTTACTTCTTGCAGGCCTCAGAGTGGCCCCATGTTTCCATAAAACACAGCATCATCAGTGTGTCAAACTGAAAGCTTCAGAAACTAACTCAAGCCAGTCGGACTAAGAGGGGTCTTGGTTTGATGGACTCTGGGCTGTTGTGTGAGATCTGAGGACTGTGGAGTCTCTTCAAGAAGTAATCCCACCTGAGAATCAGCAAATGCTCTCTCAGCCTTGTCTCTGTTCTCCTCTGCTGCCTTTTCTGTCCCTGCAGACTGGATTCTCCTTTTCTGTCCATTTGAGGGATGGGATGGCCACCCGTCTCTACTGACTATATCTCTTGGGTTCCAAAGGCAGCCTAGGGAGTAACAGTAACTCTCACTGCTAGTTGTGAGTTTCTAAGAGAAAAGAACTGGCCTACTTTGAGCCAGGGTCCAGCCTGTTCCATGAGCTGTTCGCTGGAAGTGAAGGGCAGGCTTCTGATGCCGCATGTTTATCCAGAGCACCGTCTCCCATTGTAAGTGACAGGTGCTCCTGTGAGAGGCAGAGACCCAAAGTGTCTGTACTGCAAACACACACGCAGTCGTGGGATGTAGACAGCACTGCAGTGAGGGGCGCCTGTGGACATGCATCCTGCATGAAGGAGAACGAGCCGCCACCCACATCTAACTTCAGCTAGGAACAGCCCTACCTGCCAGTCTCTCAGGATCAAACGCTGACGCTTGACCTGCGTATTCAATCTGTCATCAATGGCATCCTTGGAAAATGACCTTTGGCCTCACTCTTTACTTCTT
>NW_006159496.1:152612-155563 GCF_000334495.1 Tupaia belangeri chinensis
CTAGCCCAGGGGCCCACTGTCCTCTGTCAGCCCCCTGTGGCTGTGGCTGCACAGTTCTCTGGCTGCCTCTGCTCTCGAGGCCATTCTGCATGTCTCCTCCTCCTGCACAACATCCCCTAGTTCCTTTCCTGCCAAACAAAACCCACCCTCCGGATCCAGCAGCTGCAGTCCTCAGGTAGAGGTAACTTACACCTACTTGCCCAGAGTCCCGCCTTCTGTCCCTTTCAGCCCTACTTTACCCAGGTCCCTTACCACCTTAGACTTCGTGGAGCTGTTTATATTCATCTCTTAAGTGTGCATCTGAATCCTAGATGTACCATAATCGAATCAAGAATCTAAGTCTGGTCCATTTCTATATCCACTGAGGTGTCTGGACAGTTTTTTAAAAAAATGATAAGGTAGCTAGCAGATGCAGGTTACCTGCTCCACATGAAACTTGGTGGAGGAACTCTTTTACTAGTTCACATTTAAAATCCTTCTTCAGAGACCCTGTAAGGAAGGTTTGCAATTTGCTCCATTTAATAGACAAGCAGACGGAAGTGAAGACACAGTATTTCCCTGGAGGCTTACTGCCAGGAAGAGGCAGGGCTGGTGGATGAAGGAAAGATGCCTTTCTAGGCCATCCGCATTGGGGATCTGCATCAGCCTGTCCTGTTTTCTCAGAGCGCCAGGAGTTGCTCCTGCCCTGGTGGCCACTCACTCATGCCCGCCTGCCCAGCCCTCGAGAGGCGTGTGCCTGGTGCCGTGCCCTGCCCTGCTCCACACCTGACTTCCTCTGCGGAGAAGATGAGCAGTGTAGTCCTGGGTCATTTTCTAGTTGTTCTGTGCATGTCTGCTAGTCTCCCCAACAAGAAGGAAGGCTCCTGGCCCGGCACCCCGGCTCCTGCTGGCCCACAGCACGTCTCACATCAGACTTTTTGCTCCTCCCCAGAGACACCATCACTTTTCATTAACCATATTCCTTTTGGGTAGGCCTGCGAGTAAACGGTTACTGCTGCATAAGCAAGAAATAGATGTTTCCTTCCCTTTTGTTCCCAGCTGGGCCCAAGTTCCTCTCCAGAAATATCAGAGGCTAGCAGAAGACAGGGAGAAAAGGTTTCAGCTCCGAAATAATTGGAATCGCGCGTGTCAGGTCAGATGCTGAACCTGGGGCAGGTGAGGAGCCAAGGAGGCCAAGGGTCCCCAGGGGCTCCCAGGAGGCCCCTGTGCCCTTGCAGAGGGTCCAGCTGGCTTTATTACTCAGTTTAACCCCAGATGTGGGCTTTCGTGAAACATGTGCTGAGCTGAAAGTTCCGGCCCACCCCACAACAGCTCCGAACTTCCACAGAAGACAAGACGGCCAAGGCTGGGATTGGCCCTCAGGATTTCCTGCTCATTATTCCCAAAGCAAGCATGTACGGCATCTCTAGGACCGTCTTCTCCCTTTTGATTTCACTGGAATTGCTGGATCTTAGAGCTGCAAAGATGCTTAGGGATCCTGGCATCTGTTCACCCCACACAGGCAAAGGCCCAAGTTAAGGGGACTCAGGCAACACCACAAAGTCAAGTAGTGGCCTAGGCTGGAGTTAGGGCCCCTCGTGGGTGACGATGTCCCCCAGGATTAATAATTCATAAATTAATATCTCCACATGTTACATTTCTGAAGTGCGAGTAGAAGAGCATGTTCAGCCATGCTTGACAAGACTTGTCGTTGGCACATAGTCCCTGCTCGTGAACCCTGCGTGTGCTGTGCGTGTCACCTACATGCACTAAAAAAGACCTGCTCAGCCCATGGCCTAGTGGTTACAGAAACCACATTCCTCCAAAGGCCAAATGTGACATGAAAATAAGCCCCAGCAGATTGAAAAACAGGCTGGGCATGTGTGTGCATGTGTGCCCCAAATCCTGAAGGCTAGGAAATGGAGAAGGGACTGTGGCACAGTTACACCCCACTGGGCAGTGCTTTCTGTGTGTGTGTGTGTGTGTGTGTATATGTGTGTGTGTGTGTGTGTGTGTGTGTGTGTATATATGTGTGTATGTATGTGTATGTGTGTGCGTATGTGTGTGTGTGTGTGTGATGACTTTTGGAGAAACAGGCTCAGAACCAAGTCTCCCTCTGGCCTCCCCCACCCCTGGCTCTTGGTCATCTTGTATCTCCCTTCTTTCCTGAAGTACAGGAAAGGACTTGGCTCTGATGGCCCATTGTTGCCTCAAGACCAGACTCATCCAAGGACAGAAGCTGGGGTCTTCCCCCTGAGGCCCTGACCAAGCTCGGGGGGCAGGGAATATTCAGGGCAACTTGGATGCTGTGCATTCAGGTAATCGTGCTCATTTTCAGCCCAAGTGAAATCCTCTTATTTCATGTAGTGAGCTTCAGCCTTCTTTCAGATTAAACCACTGAGCACTGAACCCATGTTTTCTCCTTAGAAACCATGCCACGATGCGCCCTACACAGAGTTGAGCCAGGCACTATGAGCCTCCTTGCTATTGCGTTGATCCCGTGAGGCTTTTGGTTAGTACAACCTTGCCCCGCCCCCATCATGACATTTTGCCTTTAACATCACCCTGAAATCAACTAAGATCTTGGCACATGTTATTCAGGACAACTTGGATGTTACGGTGTCCAAGAAATTGTCTTTATTATCAAGCAAATACTCAGAGCTTGACACATGTAGAAACCAACCACGGTGCCACCTGGTTTTGAGAAGAGAAATGACTTCAACGTGCAGAGCCATCTGAGTCAACTGACAGAGGAGTCAGAAGAAAACTCCCCGATCTGTCTCCTCGGACAAAGGTCTGTGGGTCGGTTTTATGCCCCACTAGATCAGGTTTACACACATATTTAACAGAAGAAAGGAATTTCTATGAATATTCATGATCAAAGCATGGCACAAGCACCATGACTGAACATACGTGTAATGTACATCATATGTTCACTGTAGGGTGAAGAATTTGCATTTAAATGTAGGGAA
>NW_006159496.1:155594-166956 GCF_000334495.1 Tupaia belangeri chinensis
ATTCAGCGTTCTATGTCAGAAAGGTGCACAAAGCTGTCTTCTACACAGTCTCGGTATACAGGTGAGGCCAGTCTGGATTTTAGAGCTTTTTACCAGAATGTTTGTGAAGAAGAACTTCAGTTTAACGAGAGTCACCAGTAATCACCAGGCTCCAGGTGGCACGTTTTTGGAGTCTGGAGAATAAAACTCTCCTGCGTATTTTCTGATATCCTGAGAAACAAACTTGTTTAACAGGTATAGTTTTAAAAAGCAAAAAAAGGGGGACCAGCGGATAGCATAATGGCCATGTAGTTGACCATGGTTCGAGTCCCAGACCTGGTGGCTTAAACTCATGCCGGGCGGGTGTGCGTGCATGCCCAAGATCCCGAGAGGAAAATGGAGGAGAAGGGATTGTGGCGTGGCCATCCCCCCTGGGGGGTGATTTCTTGCTTTCTGTCTCTATGTCTCTCTCTGTCTGTCTGCAAGCACACACACGCCCTATAGCAAAAACAAACAAACAAACAAACAAACAAAAAAGCTCTAAATAAAAAAAATAAAAAAGGAAAAAGACATTGAGTTTCCAGCTGACTATAAACTGCTCCCTCGTCAATGCCCAAATGAAATCTTTTGCTATACTTACTTTGCTTCAGCCTGCCTTCTTAGGTTGACAACAGATGAACAAGTGAAAACCACTTCACGTGCATATGGACTGGAGCCTCACACAGAATGACTGGATCATTGAGTCTCATGTAGTGTCTCGGGTCACAGGGAAAGGAGTAGGGGCTGGAGGACTCCTGGGAGGGTAGAGGTAAGTTATGGGAGGGTAAGAGGGGAGAGGGATGGTGAATACAGCTTGTCTCGTTGTGCAGATGAAAGCTTCAGATAACGAACGCTGCCTGCAGAAGCCCTCTTCTTGATACAGCTGCCTTCACTGGTGTGGGTTTCCTTCTCAGAGGAGTCTTTTACGACAGCACAGCTTTCCGGAACGACTGCTGTGTCTGCATTTTCTCAGGATAAACAGCTCCGAATATGCCAAAAAAGTATATTTTGGGGTGGCATATTCTGGCCTCCTAGGGTCCTACTTTGGGGAGGCATGCCCTTGATCCCTAGCCAAAGCCATGTGATAGTAACAGAGTTTTTAAATAAAATGTATTTTTAAAGCGGTTTTGGATTCATGGTTGAAGGCGTTCAGCGTATGCCATTCCAAAATATGCCACTCTGACATAAGAGTTATTTTGAGCTGAAGGCAACTATGAACGAGCAGACACAGGACAAACTGCCCACTCTCCTCCAGAACGGGCAAGGTGATTCTTAATCACCGAGACAGCTCCAGACGCTTATCAACCCAGGGATGGCTTCAGAGGAAGCTGCATAGCAAAACTGCTGAAACGACCTCGTCCTCCGTTTGTCTCCTTCACATATTACTACCTTCCCATAATTTGACAGTCAAAGAAACTCAAGGTCCCTTTCTTTTGTCTTTTCACTTCCTACGAATATATGGTTCTTTCATTAAGACGTGATGTAAGTCCAAGCACCATGCCTGAATTAATGATTTTTTTCTCTTGTTAATTTGTTTGTTGTCAGTCTGATGTGCAGTGCCCAGCCAATAAACCTAAGATGGGTAGAGGAAAGTCTTTTCCCAAGCTCACACAGCAAAGTTGAGAGGAGGGTGCACAGAGTTGCCAGATGCCCTCTTCCACAGGGGTAGCTGTCCCCACCGTCAACACTCTGCAGCAGAGTAGGGCATCAGTTACAATGGACAATTTACATTGACGGCGCTATCGCCCAGTCCGGTTTACATCAGCGTTTGCTCTTGCAGGAGCACGTGCAGTGGGTTTGGACACAGACCCACCATAGAGTGCCAGGCACGGTATCTGCACTGCCCTAGAAACCTTCCCTTCAGCCTTCCCTCCCTTCTAACCCCTGCCGCCCACTATCTCTTTACTGTCACCACAGTCTTGCCTTTTTCAGAGTGTCACGCAGTTGGAATCATAGCGTACACAGCCTTCGTCAGTTAGTAGCACACATTTAAATGTCTCTCACCTAGAGACCAGCAGATGGTGCAACAGCTACATTGCTGGGCTGCTACGTAGTTGACCACAGTTGGAGTCCCGGACCCAGCTGCTCAAAACTCAGACGGAGTGCCGTGCCTCCCCCAAATCTTGAGAAGAGAATGGAGGAGAGGGGACTGCAACATGACCATTGGGGGAGAGGGGGCTGTCTCACTTTCTGTCTCTCTGCCAAGTGAATGCACCGAATAGCAAAATTATCTCTAAAAAAAATTATGTCTGCTTATTATTTATATGGATTACTTTTAACATCTATATTTTATATTTACATTATTTATATTTAAATAATTGAATGTTGCTATGAATCATAATTTGTGTTTATAAAATAGTTCCTTATCATAATTATTGTCATTATCATTACTTCCCCTAGCCACCTTGGCCTCCCAGAGAGGAACCCCAGTGCTCCTGTCTCCTTGGCAACTCTCCAAGTCCTCAAAACGATTGCCATGAATAGGCTGCATATGTGGGACATCTGGTCGACCAACCACAGGCTACCCTTCCATCGCAGGCCCAAGGGTAGTCCACCCACGAGTCCCTCATCCTGCTGGTCCGTGGTCCACCATCTAGCCGGTGTTCCCTCGCACAGGGTCCTCTTGGCCCTTGGCCCGCTGCGAGCAGCCTCAGCACCCATCTCATTGGTTCCCATGCCCGTGAGCCCCACTGGGGTGTAGAGGACGACCCCGGTTGGCATGGGGAAAGCTGCGGGGTAGCCCAGCCCAAGACAAGGACCCGGCGCCCAGGGTGTCCCAGCGGCGTCTTTCTCCAGGGCAGGACGAGGTCCTAGTCGGCCCACAGGCTCCCGGCCTCCCGCTGTCTGCACAGAGCTGGCGATGCCCTCCCAGGGCTGGCCTCCGCTGGGATACCCAGGGCAGTGCAGGCCCCAGGCCCACAGCCCGCGCAGGCAGAGCCACCGCCCCTCACTCTGGGAGGCGCAGTCATAGCCCTGGGACGCGCCGCGCAGCCACACCTGCCTCGGGAGCGCAGAGACAGCCCCACTCCACCCCCACACCACCGCAACGCGGCAGGTCCAGTCCCCAGCCCACAGCGAAGGGCGACGTCCTGGTCCTGGTGGGCGGGGAGATTCTGGTAGGGCAGCTGGCGTCGGGAGCTCTGCCTGGCCACCTGCAGTCCCGCGGGCCTGGAGAACTTCGGAGACCAAGCGAGCTGCGTAAGGACGGCCGCCAGGTGGAGCCGGAGGGCGCTCGGCGCGGGTGGAGGATCCGCGGCCTCCGGACAGGGGCTGGGAACTCCCGGCCGCAGAGGGCCTCCCCCTGGGATCTCCTGGGCACCGCGCGTCGCCGCCCGCAGCAAACTCTGCTCCGCCAGGCCATGTGTCAGCCCTGCCACCTGGTCAAACACTGACTCCAGATGGACCGCTCGCTTCCGTGCGGTGGTGTGCAGCTTTGAGGGGAGACTCCTCAGGGGACATTTGGAAACTAGAGAGAGGCAGAGATGGCAGAACTGACAGCGAAAGCATGACCTGTAAAGGGAGATGAGACAGGAAGGGGCCCCAGTGCAAACCCAGGCCTAGCACCGACCATCCTAAGAGAATGAAGTAGTAGTAGAGTCCGGGCCTACAGGAGTTGTTTGCAACCACATGTCCAACAGAGCCGTGTGGAGAGCCCTTAAAATGCTGCAGTATTGGGACCAGCAATTAGTGTACTGGCTATGTCGCTGAACTCCGATGTAGTCGACCACAGTTCGAGTCCCAGACCTGGTGGCTTAAACTCACGCCGGGCACGTGCGCATGCCCAAGATCCCAAGGGGAGAATGGAGGAAAAGGGATTGTGGTGAGGCCATCCACCGGGTGTGTGTGTGATTTCTCACTTTCTCTCTGTCTCTCTCTGTCTTTCTGGCGAGTGCACACGCCCTATAGCAAAAAACTCTAAAAACAAAACAAAAGAAAAAAAGCTACAGTATTTTTATTTAAAAATCCAGTTGCTTGATGGTTACAGTGCTGGACGCTTCCAGGGCTGGCCGTAGTTAGAATCCTGGAATATCACGCTGGCTGAGTGTACATGCATGCCCAAAATCCCAGGAGGAGAGTGGAGAAGGGATTGTGATGGGCATCCCCCTGGTCTCTCTCTGTCTTATTCCTGTGAATGCACGTGACCTAGTGCAGAAAAAAGGGATGGGGAAGAAATCCAATTACAAAACAGACAAAAGGCATGGACCAGCACATCACCGAACAGAACACAGAGAGCACACGCGAAGACGTGGGCCATTTCCTGGGACTGCACATTAAAATCACAGTGACAGAGCGACACATGCATGAGTAACCGAAATACAGGGGCAGGGTGGCCTGCTGGGAAGGGTGTGGGGACACTGTCCCTCCCACTGCAGGCGGGTCTGTGCTGTGGATCTGCTCTGCTCACAGTGTGGTGGGAAGGAAGAAAGGAACCAAAACTTGGACGTGAAGGTCGGCAGGATGGGCCAGGTGGCACAGGACTGTCAGCCACGGTGTCTGGAAGAGCACCCCGAGGCCACTCGGCCCTCTTTTCCTCCTGCAGTAGGTGATGAAAGTCTCCAGGGAAAGGAAGACATTCCTACTGGACGTCCGCTGTCTGCCTGGTAGCCTCTCTGTGACTGACCGCCTGGCCAAACCCTACTGTCGCGTCAGTTTCATAACGTACTGCCCTTTGTGGGCCTTCTGGAGACTCACCCTGCTCTCCCAGGCACTCAGTGCAGACCAGGGAAGGAGTGAAAGTGGAGAGAGGGGCCTGTCGGGGTCTGTCCCCTATCCCCTCGGTGCAGCTGCCAAACTTCCTTCTGGTGGCCCGCCAGGTATGCGTCCTGCTTACCAGGCCCCGACGACAAAGCCTCCAGCCCTTCTTAGCCTCAGCTCACCTCATACCACACATAACGCTAATGCCAAATGGAACACACACTTCATGTGCGACTTCAGGCTGCAAGACTTTAGGAAAGAATTCTAAGAGTTTGCGTCCCCCAAGAGAAATGTCCATCTGTCAGCCCACACTTTTCAGAGCGGCCGTTCAGGACCTTGGCCCTGGCAGCAGCCAGGAGACAGAATGAGGGGGTGAGCAGTGGCCAGAGTGTGGGAGCAGCCAGAACCCTGCGGCCATGACAACTGCACTGCATAACTAGCCCTGAGGCTCTGGGGGTGCCTGGGAAGCCCGGTAGATGCTCTGGGTCGTCAGGAAAGCAAACCCAAGCATGTGGAGCCATGTCTGTGAGCTGAGGTCCCGGTTAAGTCAGAAAAAGGCAGCAGCATGTGTGACCGCCAGGCATCACGATCTTTCACGCATGCCTGGCAAGTGCAGCTTGGCCAGGAGTGCTCAGAGTTCTGCAGGCGTGCGTCAGCCTCGAGCAGAGGCGAGATGGCTGCAGCCCGGCGGAGGGTGGAGAGCAAAGTTCTGTACGTCCGCTGACAGGGAGGGGACTGGATGTATAAAGGGGCATCAGCTAGGTCACATGTAAGAAGGACTCCTGGTGCACGAGGGAACCCAGGGACTCAGCCTGGGGGTCAGACTTACAGGAAGAGTCAGACTTCCACCTCTGGTCAACCCAGGGCCCCGGACCAAGCCTCCTTCAATGTGGGTCCAAGCTGGTTAATAACTGACAGCCTAATTTTTGTCAGGACTTCTGGTTTAGGACCAACCGAAAAAGCCACATGTGTTCCCCTAACCAATCACTCAGGATGCCCTGCTCCTAGTCAGTTGTCTCCAGCTCCCCTAGGCTGCAGCCTCCACTCGGAGCACCTACAAGCCTGTTTTCCGCTCTAGGCTTCCCCTTGCCTCCACCGGCCCACGAGTCTCTGCTCGCTGGAGCAAGCACCACATGAGCAACCTTTGTTCTTCTCGCTGATGTGCTTCCTGATGGGCATTACTTGCACCCATGGAAGCCTCGTATGCCCAGCAGGGTCCCATGTGCAGGCCTCCTGCCCTCTGCTCCATGCCCTGGGTCCTCTTCACTCAGCTGGCTCCCAGCTCTGGACAGAGTGCAGGGCTGAGGGCAGAGTGGGGTCACGTGGCCAGACCCTGAGCACAAGCTGAGTGTTGTTTGCTAGATGGGAGGACCCCTTCCCTATCCCCAACACATTTTTTTTTTTTTTTTTGGAGAGGTTTTTGCTATAGGGCACGTGTGCTCACCAGATGGAGAGAGACAAGAGAGACAGAAAGTGAGAAATCACCCCCCAGGGAGGATGGCCACGCCGCAATCCCTTTTCCATTCTCCTCTCGTGTCCCGGCCTGTGGGACAGTGGAACAGGTTCCTTGGGGGAGGGAGTGAGAGATGGGACAAACACACGCAGACACACTACGAGGTGCTGGTCAAGTCGTCTTCTTCCGTCTACTTCCGTTTATTCAGGAAAAATGGCGAGTTATATACAGCTGGTGGGAACCAATTGGTTGCCCAAAATGCAGATGAAATACAACAGCATAAACCAATCATTGATGTGGGTGGATCTCTCCCGTTGCCTAGAAACCCAACCACTTCCGGGGAGAACGGTTGGTCACATGATTTCTGAGAAATGATTTGCTCAGTGAGGAAGTTAAGCCTAATGGTTTCCAAGATGGCGGATAGCTCGAGGTGGCTTCTGTATGCAGTGCTCTCCACACTCTTGGGATCTTGGGCATGCACGCACATGCGTGCGTTTTAAGCCACCGGGTCCGGGACGCGAACCATGGTCAACTACATGGGAGTCCAGTGACATAGCCATCACGCTAACTGCTGCCTCCCCAACACATTTTTAAACCATAAAAATGATTTTGGACAGGATGATGTTAAAAAGAAAGTGTTTAGTGGTTGGGCCAGCCAGTGGTGTGGTGGTTACGGCAGCTGGAGCCCACAGGGCCCACTGTATGGTTTGAGTCCTGGACATGGTGGCTAGAAAGCACTCCAAGTGCATGTGCATGCGTGCCCAAAATCCCAAGAGGAGAGTGGAAAGGGATTGCAGCATGGCTATCCCAGCTGGAGGTGGGAGGGATTTCTCCCTTTTCTTCTCTCCTGTCTCTCTCCACAAGTGCATGTGCCCTGCAATAAAATTAAAAATACATTTAAGAAATTAAAAGAGTAGGAACCAGCAGATGGCATTATGACTACGTCGCTGGACTCCCACGTGGCCGACCACAGTTGGAGTCCTGGACCCGGTGGCTTAAAACTCACACCAGGTGCGTGTGCGTGCGTGCCCAAGATCCCAATAGGAGAATGGAGGAGAAGGGATTGCAGAGTGGCCATCCCCCTGAGGGGTGATTTCTCACTTTCTCTGTCTCTCTCTGTCTTTCTGGCAAGTGCACACGCCCTATAGCAAAAACCTGTCCAAAAATAAATAAATAAAAGAGCTTAATTGCTTTGGATCCAAGAGACATAAGCCCACCACCTAAAGTAGAAAAAAAATATCCAGTAGAGAGGCCTGCCTTCATTTGCTCATCCTTCTGCTAATGAATCGTTTTAAGAAGCTGCAGTGAGTCTGCTGATGTGTTCACAAAGTATACCCAAGGGCCAGTGTTGCCTAGAGGTTCAGAGAGCCCACCCCAGCCCCAGCGGCTCGGAAAACACACCAGGCACGTGTGCATGCCCCGAGTCCTGACAGTGTGGAGAGATGGAGAAGGGGCTACAGCATGACCACGCCCCATAAAGGGGTGCTTTCTTCCGCTTGTCTCTTGAGAGAGAGAGAGAGCACACGTGGCCTCTGGGAACTAAAGTGAACTAACTTAAAAGGCAGTGTCTAAGAGGAACAGAGCAAGGTTCTAACACGCACACACTCAGTTCACGTGAGCTTAAGAACAGGAGAGTGTGTGATGAACTCCAGGAGGGTCTGCTCTGAGGACTAAGGGAAGCCCTCTACCTGAGCGGCAAGGTGAACGGGATTCGGCCATTGAGGGTGAGGGTGTGGTGGTGGTGCATCCAGGCAGGAGAGGAATGCTCAGGGTCCCAGCAGGCAGCTCTGTGTGCAGGCCACTCAGATGCGAGCTCCGAGCTCCGAAGGAGAGAGGCAGCCCACACGCACACCACCTTCACACTCTCAGCAAACAAGCTACCTGAGACTGGCCTGCTCCTTCCCTGCAAGTTTTAATTAAACTAGTAACATTTTCCCTTTAATGTAATACACAAATAAATTCTTCGGTAATGTCTTTTCTCACTCCCACTATCCAGAGACATTCATGCGGTAAAGATTTTACGTAGCCTTTGGAATGTTTTCCTATGTAAATGGAATGCTAAAATGTACACATATTTCTCCCTTGTCTTTTCCAACAAAATTTCAATAGTCTTAGTACACGGCTCCTGAAAACATGTTCATATAGAAATTTGTACCCAGAAATTTTCAGCAGCATCATTTATAATAGCCAAAAAGTGGAAACAACTCCAAACGTCCATCAACTGAAGAGTGGGTAAACAAAGTGTAGCATATCCATGCAACGGGATATCATTCAGACACAAAAAGAAATGCTGCACCGAGGATGCCCCTTGGAAATGTCACGCTAAGCTGGTCGTTCCACCACGTGGCGCGTCCGGACGGCAGGTGCACAGAGATAGGAAGGAGACTCGCAGTCAGGGAACAGAGGGATGTGCCCTCTATCCGGTGGGGAATTCCTTATGGGTGAGGAGAATATTCTAGGATTGATAGCGGCGATGGTTCTGTAACTGAATGAACTTTCACCTGACGCGTACGCTTTACATCCATGAGCGGTTAGGATGTGAATTACCTCTCAGCAGACATGTTAGTAAACGTAAATAAGAGGCTGATGGTGGCACAGTTTTAATGCATCTGGAGCTACATGGGCAAGGTCGCGGGTTCCTGACCCACACTTTCCCGAGCACGCCAAGCACACACAAGTGCCCATGACCAGGGCCAGCTGAGACTTAGGGTGGGTCTCGGCATGAGGGCACTATTGGGGTGCCTGTCTCTCCATCTTCCCCTCTCCATCTGTCTCATGGTAAACTAAATGGATACGGTTTCAAAATTTAAATAATTTGGCCAGCTGTTATGCAGCAGTACTGCAACTCTCTGTGATACCTAAGCAATTGTACATGGGAAGGCCCTGGGTTCACATCCTGAGGCCTCCCTGTACTTATTGGACCCATGTGTGCATACTCATGATCCAGGTTGCTGAGACTGGGGATCGATCATAGCATGAAGACCCTTTTGGGGAGTTTCTCTGTTTCCCCCTTTCTGTGTTTCTCTCTCATGGAAGAAATAAACTTCAAATAAATAAATAAGTTGCCACCAGATGATAATCAGGACTGTGAGGATGGTCCAGCAGGCATCGTTTGTCAGAGCCCCACGTAGGGGTGTGGAGGGCTCAGCTCCCAGGGATGGCCATCAGTGAAGGAGTCTCTGATGTGAATGCAGGACTGTGTCCCGAGTGATTAACAAGAGTTTGGGGACGTTCTCCCAATGTGAAGGGATCAGCTAGTGGAAAAGTTGTGAGGCAGAAACGAGTCCAGTTTTTCCTGAACAGGATTTCGGTGTGTGCACTCCCTAGTGAGAGAGAAAGAGAGGAGAGAGAGGAAGAAAGCACACACACACACACACACACACACACACCCGGGAGGATGGCCACGCTGCAATCCCTCCTCCTGTTATTCTCCTTTGGGGATTTTGGACACACAAGCACAGGCACCTAGAGGGCTTTTCCAGCCACCAGTCCGGGACTCCCAACTGAGTAGTCAGCCACGTGGGATCCAGCTCCTTAACTACCTCGCCACCTGCTGGCTCATCTTTTTCATTCTCTTAACAGGATCTTTTACAGATGTTTTTCAATTTTAATAAAGTCTACATGATTACTTTTTTCTTTTACATATCAGTTTATGATGTTGTCTATAAAACCTAATCACCAAACACAAGGCTAGGTAGATTTTCTTCTCTTTTGTTTTCCTATTTCACACTTTTGCATTTAAGTCCATGAACTATATTTTTAAGAGGATTATATATTTTTTGCCATAGGCTGAATGCACCCACCAGAGAGAGAGACAGAGACAGTGACAGAGAAAGTGAGAAACCATCCCCTAGGCAGAATGGCCACACCACAATCCCTTTTCCATTCTTCTCTCAGGATTTTGGGCATGTACACCAACACACCCAATATGATTTTCAAGCCACTGGCTCTGGGATTTGAACCATGTTCAGCCATGAGGGAGTTCAGCGATATAACCACTGTGCCATCTGCTGGCCCAAGTCCATGAACTATTTTAAATGTATTTTTGTAAAAGTTGTGAGGTTTGTTTCTACAATGCATCCATTTTATTCTGTCTGGTTGTTCATTGTTTCACCACCATTTGCAGAAAACCCTAACTCTTCTCCGTGGACAGTGTCTGCTCCTCTGCCAGCCACAGACCGTTTGCACCGATCTGTTTGGGGTGCTGTCTCCTGTTCCGTTCACCTGCGTTCTCATCCCTCACCGAGTTTACCATCTCTGTCTTACTGTAGGTGTATGAGGAGTCTCGGAATCCCGACATGTAAGTCTTTAACTTTGTTCCTTTATAGTTTTATGTCATCTGGTCTACTCTAGATAGGGGACCACCAGTTGGCATAATGGCTATGTCGCTGGACTCCCATGTAGTCGACCACAGTTCAAGTCCCAGACCCGTAAGCTTAAACTCACACCAGGCGCGTGTGCGTGCGTGCCCAAGATCCCAAGAGGAGAATGGAGAAGGGATTGCGGCGTGGCCATCCCCCCTGGGGGGTGATTTCTCGCTTTCTGTCTCTCTGTCTCTCTTTTGCTTTCTTTCTAGTGAGCACATGCACCCTATAGCAAAAACCTCTCCAAAAAAAAAAAACCAGAAAAATCAAAAAAGAAACACTTACTGACGTCTTTGCTGTTATTGTCACTGGGAATGCACTGAGTCTGGAGGCCGAGTGTGGAAGAGTTACCATCTTAATGATACTGAAGCTACTGTTCCTGCACAAGTATTTCTGTGCTTATTTAGGTTTTTATTTCTTTCAGCTGTGTTTCAACATCTTCTGAATGTGTTTTTGTGTGTATTTTGTTAGCCTTGTAGAGAAGATCTCTCATTTTGGAAGCGTTATTTAATTTTTTTCATTTTAAATTCTAAATATTGTTAATACATAGGAAATGAACTTACTTATACTATAGGCCTTTGGCTTTGCTCCCCGTACCTTCACCCGTTCAGATCAAGGAACAGGACAACAGGCTGCATGTAACTCGAATCTCCCAAATCACCCGTGGCAAGATCTGTCCCCACTGAATTCAGTGACCCGGGGGCCTGCTGGGAGGGGACCCCCACTCCTGCACTGCAGGCTCTCAGCTGCTGAAGTGTGCCTCGCTGCCTGCAGGGGGCGCCGAGCCCGCCCCGCCGAGCCGCAGGGGCGCATGCGCGGTCGCCGGCTGGGG
>NW_006159496.1:167106-171717 GCF_000334495.1 Tupaia belangeri chinensis
GGAGCCCGCCGGAAGGATAGCGTCTCGAAGCGGCAGCGCTGAGATTTCAGTGTTACTGTGCCACAGTCGGACCCATTGAAGTTTTACCTTCCTGTTGGTGACTAGGCACGTTTACTTTTCTGTTAGGAGAGTCGCGTGTGTGGACCAGCAGATGGCGTACTGGTTATGAGGCTGGACGTCCACAGTCAACTCCCACATAGTCCAAGGCCTGGACCTGGCGGCTAAAAACTCAGGCCGAGCACGTGTGCGTGTGTGTGCTTGTGTGTGTGTGTGCGCGCGCGTGCCCAAGGTCCCGAGAGGAGACTGGAGGAGAAGGGATTGCTGCATGTACATCCCCCCTGGGGGTGATTTCTCACTTTCTGTCTCTGTCTCTCTGGCAAGCTCACCTGCCCTATAGCAAAAGTCCCTCTTAAAAGAAAGAAGGAAACTCACATATGTGTGATGGCACACGCGGTTAACAGTATCCACAGTCATTGGTGTCACTGGTGTTTCAGGTCGGAGAGGACATGTAACTACATCGAGTTTTCATGTTAAAGCCACCCATGAACTAAAGGGATTCCCACTTTTTTGGTTCATTTTTTTTAGACCTTGACCATTCCCAATCAATTTAGAATTAACAACTGGTTCTAAGTTTTCTTCCAATTAACGTTCTTGATGCTAATTGGCCTATTTATGTATCTCTATTTTATGGTATGTATGTATTTACCGTAGAGCTAAGGAGGGTTTTTATGTCATTATTATCTGGTTCCAATTTATTACTGCTATGAATATTCATTTCTCTGCTATTTTGAGTGAAGTCAGTAAAGCTTATTTCGTGACGATATAATAAATGTGAGCATACGGTATGATACTACACATTTGTTCACGCGGGCTACTTCTGTTGCACAGCTCAGAAGGTACAGGACAGTGTACTTACGGTATTGTTCATTGAATTTCAGGTCCAACGCGATTTCCTAGGAGCACTGAAAATTCCTTCTGAATTTCGTTACAAGTAAGACTCAGATCATCTCTTATCATGAGCTGCGTAACTGTCTATACTGACATTGAGCTAAAATCGCAGATATTCCAGTGTTTGGGTTTCCCGTCACCCCTTCTAATAACAATGCCTCTAAGAGGCAAGTTACTTTTTCCCCACAAAACACAGCAAAGCTATCTTGCCGTTTTTGATTCTGTGATTTGTACTTTTATGATTTTGTAACTTTGTGCAAAGCAACCTCTAGGAACATGATTTTGAATAGCCTTTTTAACACTTTCGTTTTGGGAAACATCGCAGCGAAACATCAGATCTTAATATAAATTCCGTGCACGTTTTTCTAAAATACGAATATTTTTAAATCACTACTGAAACATAAACATGAAAATACAGTGAAGACAAGGATTCTTTGTAATAAATGATCTGGTCGTAATGAAGCAATTCAGCGCTGGGCTTTTGATAAAGCTGCTCTTTTGAAAATGTTCAGCCATGAAATGAGGCAGATTCTCTAACATCTGTACTTTTTCCTGGTTGACAGGTAACCAGGTTTGAGAACAAACCCACGACACAGCATTACGACAAAATGTAACAAAAATATGCAATAAATAATTCTGTATATATGTTATTACTTTGTCATAAAACATATAAAAGTGGCACTTATTTGGAAGTTTATATTACTCTGTATTATTGACTTTTCAGTATCATAAATGCTCTTAATATTTTAAAACAGAGCCAGTTGTCAGTATCAAGCATTAATAATGAATAGTACAACAGGAACCAGCAGTTAGCGTATGGCTATGTCGCTGGACTCCCACGTAGTCGACTGCGGTTCAAGTCCCAGACCCGGTGGCTTAAACTCACGCCGGGAGCGTGTGCGTGCGTGCCCAAGATCCCGAGAGGAGAATGGAGGAGAAGGGATTGTGGCGTGACCATCCCCCCAGGGGGTGATTTCCTGCTTTCTGTCTCTATGTCTCTCTCTGTCTGTCTGGCAAGCACACGCATCCTATAGCAAAAACCTCTCCAAAAAAAGAAAAAAATAATAATAGTACAACAAATTAAGGACCAGCAGATAGCATAATGGCTCTGTCGCTGGACTCCCATGTAGTCGACCGTGGTTTGAGTCCCAGACCCAGTGGCTTAAGCTCACACCGGGTGCGTGTGCGTGTGTGCCCAAGATCCTGAGAGGAGAATGGAGGAGAAGGGATTGCGGTGTGGCCATCCCCCCTGCAGGAGTGACTTCTTGCTTTATGTCTGTCTGTCTCTCTTTGTCTTTCTGGCGAGTGCATGCACCCTATAGCAAAAACTTCTCAAAAAAAGAAATAGTACAACAAATGAAATTGGTGTTTTAAAAAATTTAACAATGATTTTAATAAAGTTTTTATTTTAAAATAGTTTCAGATTTACACAAAATTTGGGAAGATAATGCGGGGATCTCCCATGTAGACCAGACTGTTTCTTCTCTTATTAACATCTTCTTACATCAGTTTGGCACCGTTTTTTTTGTTTGTTTGTTTGTTTTTTTCTTTTAGTTTGCTATAGGGGTGGGCACTTGTGGGGGAGAAAAAAAGACAAAGGTGGGAAGAAGAAGAAATCACCTCCAGGGGCCATGGCCACACCACAATACCTTCTCCTCTATTCTCCTCTCAGGATTTTGGGCATGTATGTATGTGTGCCCAGAGTGTTTTTCAAATTGCCAGGTCCGGGACTCAAACCAAAGTCTGTTGTGTGGGATCCAGCTGTCTTAACCACCACACCACCAGCTGGCCCAGATTGGCACATTTGTCACAACTAATGAACTTTGTTGCCAAAGTCCACACTGTGTCTGGATTTCCTTAGCTTTCCCTTTCTCTGTTCCAAAATCCCAGCCAGGACTCCCTGCTATAGATAGTCATGATATTTCCTGGAGCCCTTCTTGGCTAAGAGGGTTTTTTAAACTTCTCTTGTTTGTGATGACCTTGAAGAGCACTGGTCAGGTATATTTAGAAAACCTCCCAATTGAGAGTCCAGGGAGGTTTCCCTCATAATTACTTGGTCATCGGGAAAGTCACGATACATTTTTGCATAGAAAAATACACTGACTTTCTGAATGACCTAATAAATTTAGAATATTGATTCTGGAGAAGCAAGGTGCCTTTCTCCTTCCTTCATACCAAGGGTACGTGTTCCCAGAATGACTTGTCACTGTTGAGGTTTACTTTGGTTGCTCTCTGGGACCAAGTTTGTCACTAGGAAGTTGTTTTTCCCTGTCCATACTGGGAGTCTCGAGAAGACCACTGTACGGAGCTCGTAGTTCCAAACCCAGTGGCCGATGATTTGCGGCTGCTTTTTGGAGTCCTGCAGAGGAGATTCCCACTTGTCCCCACTTGTTTATCTATTTCATTATTGGTAGCAGTCTGGCCACCTGGACAGCTGTTTAAGCTTTTGGTTATAATCCAACACAACATTGTTTTGGTGTTCCTACTTTGACTATTGGAGATCCTTCCATGAGCTCCTTATTTTTTAGCACTTCCTTACTCTCTGACACCCCAGTGTTATCCAGGCGTTTATATTTGCTGCCCCAATCCTAGTGTCACCCGTCTCTCCAACAAACCGACTTCTTTCATAGAAAAGGAGTATTAGAACTTGTTCACGGGAGGCCCAGCATGGTGGTGCAGTCAATGGCAAGCTGAGCTGTAGTGCTGGAGGCCACGTGGCTGACCCCGGGTGTGGGTCCCTGGGTGGGAACGTCTGCCCAAGATCCCAAGGAGCTCCGGGGCTTGGGGAAAGGCATCACGGTACGACAAAGCCTTGTGGGGGCGCTCTCTTCTTTCTCTCTGAAGAAATAAATAAATGAACTCCTAAAAATTACAGTTATTTCTCAAACTTTCTAATCTTGCACCTATCAGAACTGTTCTTAAAGGATATCCTTCTGTATCCACTGGTCCTTAAATTCATCACCTTACATATAATGCCTCACTAGGGACGTTTCAGGACACATAGATACCCTTTAGCACCACTGGACTGTATCCCTCACAAATACTTGATGCCTTTATCATAGCGATCTGCTTGGTTTCAGCTGGTGCTCAAGACCGCTGAGCCACAAAGCTCCCAGACAAAGCCACACTCACCCCAGCCGGAGCATCAGCGTGGGGCTCCGCCCGGTGGTTCTGTTGGGCTGCTCTGAATGCTGCTCTGAGGGCACAACCCTCTGGCCCCACCGGGAGAACGCCATTGATGCGAACTCCCACATTAGGTTGGCGTATTTATGAGATGTGCAGGAGACAGGAGTCCTAAAGCAGTGAGTCGACTTAGTAAATGGGAACAGTTTCCCAAACTCTAAGGTTGTAGCAGCGTTTCAGGTGGCATGTGGTTTCTTCTCTATTTCATTACTAAGTGTGCACTTATTTTTATATGTTTATATTTGAAATTATTCTTTTAAATGGAGATATAGGTTTACATCAAGCCCCACTCTCTACTATATAGAAAGTTGAGGAGTCATTCCACATTACTGGGAGTTACGACATGAATACTCCGTTAAAGGTACATCAACCTGAACAGTTCTTACACTTACCAAGTAAAAGCAAAATGTTTTACAAGTTACCATGAATAGTAACCACAGGCCACCTGCTGGCCCCCAACACTGATATTTTTTTCCCTAC
>NW_006159496.1:172075-185861 GCF_000334495.1 Tupaia belangeri chinensis
TCCCTACATCTCCTAATCCTGTGACTCTGTAAGAAGTTTGATTAGAAATACAAGACCATGGCATTCTGCCTTGGTGTTGAACAGGTAGGGTAAGAATGCCAAAAAACAATGTTTACCTTAATGTGTGTATTTAGACTACTACCAAGCCAGAAGCTGGTAGTGTAGCTACTAATAACGATCTTTTACAATGGAATAGTCCTTGAATTCCAGTCCTTTGGAAAATAATAATAATAATAATAATAATAAAGTTTTTAGATTCATCGGTTTGGATCATTTTGAAAGAAAGATTGACTTTTAACCTGAAAATAAAATTAGCTTATGTGTAGTTCTAATACAGTCACGAATGTCTATTTGCTAAATTTGTGGCTAGTACTTGGTATGATAAAATATTTATTGTACATGTTATTGAGACGATTATGGCACTTTATTATATTGCTTTTGTGTAGAAGAAATCAAAGCTAAGAAAGTCACGTAGCTATCTTATTTGTGCTGGGTTGCTAAGAATAAATACAGTCTGGGCCCCCCCACATGACTGACTCCATGGCTGGAGTCCCTGACCTGGCAGCTTGAAAAATAATTGGGGGCGTGTGTGTGCATGGCCAAAATCCCAGAGGAGACTGGGGTACAGGGGATTATGATGTGGCCATCTCCCAGGGGTGATTTCTCACTTTCCCTCTCTCTATCTCTCCCTGGTGAGCACATGCGCCCATGGAAAAATCTTTAAAAAGAAAATAAAGAACAGCATCTGTTATGTATCAATTTACTTTCACCTTCTTTAATTTCTTTGTAGTTTTGTCTTTTACAGTTTTCAGTGCAAAAGTATTTTATCTCCTTGGTTAGATTCATTCCTAAATGTTTAATTCTTATAGAGTCTGTTGTAAATGGAATTGCTTTCTTAATTTTCATTTTAGTTTATTTACTGCTATTGTTTAGAAAACACAGATGATTTTTGTGTATTGATTTTCTACTTTGTAACTTTGCTGAATTTGCTTAATGGCTCTGGTAGCTTTCTTATGGATTCTTGTTTTTTTTTTTTTTTCTCTAGAGAGAAAATAGATTAGATCATGTTATCTGTGACTAGAGATAGTTTTACCTCTCCCTTTCTAATTAAGATGCCTTTTCTTTGCTTTTCTTATCAGATAGAACTTCTGGTACAATATCAAATAGCAGTGGGGAAAGTAGAAATTTTTGTCTTGTTCCTGAGCATAGGGGACCACATTCGATCTTTCACCATTGAATGTGATATAAGCACTGGGTTTTTCATAAATACATTCTATCACACTGAGAACCGTCCTCTCTATTCCTAGTTTTCTCAGAACGTCTAGCATGTAAGAGCATTGCATTTTGTCCCGTGCCTTTTCTGCATGAATTCGGGTGATAATAAGGTCTTCTTCCCCTATGTGCAATTAGTGCTATATACTATGTTGATTGATTTTCATCTCTTGAAGACTTCTAGGGTTAAATCTCACTTGATAGTGGTGAATAATCCTTTTAGTATGCTGATGGATTCAACTCACTAATACATTTTGCATCTCTTAGGTTGCATTTTTCTATGCAAAAATGCATCATGATATTCCAGACAACCTAATGTATTCAGAAGCAATATTAGTCTGCAATTTGTTATCTTGTGAAGTCTTTAACTGGCACTGCTAGCAAGGTAATGACAGCTTCTGCATGAGTTAAGAAAAACTCTCTTTCTCTTCAGTATTTTGGAAGCATTCATAAAGGATTGGTGTTAATTTTTCTTTGACTATTTGATAGAACTTACTTGTGTGGTCATCTGGTTCAGAAGGGGTTATTTATATTATAGTCTCTACTTATTATAGTCTGTTGAATTTTCTATTTCTTGAGTCAGCTTAGGTAACTTGTGTGTTTCAAGGAATTTCTTCATTTCATCTGTGTTATCTAATTTTTCATATACAATTGTTCATAGTATTGTTTTACAGGTTTTTGCCTTAGGACACATGTACTTTCCAGATGGAGAAACAGAGACAGTGAAAGGAATGTGAGAACTCACCCCCACCCCAGGCTGAGGGCCACACGACAGTCCCTTCTCCTCCATTCTTCTTTTGGAATTTTGAACACACACCCACCTGCACCCAGAGTGAGTTTCAAGCCACTGGGTCTGGGACTTGAACTGCGGTCGGCCATGTGGTAGTCCAGCGATGTAACTGCTACGCCATCTGCTGGCCTCCCCATAGTATTTTTTAAGAAACCATTTTATCTCTGTAAGGTCAGTGGTAATGTCACCATTCCATTTGTTATTTAAGTCCTTTGCATTTTCTCTCTTATGTCCCTTGTCAGCCTAGCTGTTGGCTAGACAATTTTGTTGATCTTTTCAAAGAAACAGGTTTGACTTTATTGATTTTCTCTGTTGTTTTTTCCTCATCTGTTTTTTTTCCCCCTTTGTTTTTGAATCTCTACTCTAATCTTTATTATTATCTTCTTTCTACCATTTTTGGGTTTAGGTCACTCATCATGTTCTAGTCTCTTAAGATGTAAAATTAGGTTACTGAGATATTTTTTAATGCAGGCATTTGTAGCTATATGTTTTCCTCTTAGCACTGCTGAATATTACAAGTTTTGGAATATCCTGTTGTTATTTTTACCTATCTCAACATAAAAGTGTCCATTGTGGTTTTTCCTTTGACCTATTAGTCATGCATTAGTACATTGTTAATCCCACATGATTCTGAATTCTCAGTGTTTCCTCTTACTTCATCCTGCGGTGGACAGAGAAGATAGTTGTGTGATATCTGTATTCTTTTTAAAGAATCATTTATTTAATTTTATTTATTCGTTCGTTTAATTTGACCAGAGAGAAACACAGAGAGAAGGAGAGAAAGTGAGAAAGCAAACGACCAGGTCTGGGACTTAACCATGGTGGCCCATGTGGGAGTGTCCAGCCCCTTAACCACCACGCCACCTGCTGGCCCCAATATCTGTATTTTAAAATCTGTTGTGCTTTTTTGCAGCTAATATACAGTCTATCCTAGAGAATGTCCTGTGTGCACTTCAGAGAATGTGCATTCTGCTGTTGCTGGATCGAGTGTTCTATGTCTGTTAGATCTAGTTGGTTTATCATGTTGTTGAAGTCCTCAATTTCCTAATTTCCTTATTTATCTTCTCTCTGACTGTTTAATCCATTACTGACAGTGAGATATTAACGTCTCCAACTGTTACTTTTGAATTGTCTTCTTCAGTTCTGTCATTTTTGCTTCATATGTTTTGAAAGTCTGTTACTAGGTTGCAAATACTTGTCATTGCAATTTTTTTCTGTATTGCACATTTGATTAATATATAATGTCCTTTTTTGTCTTTTGTAGACTTTTTGGATTTAAACTCTCTCTTGTCTGACATTAACACAGCCACCCCAGCTCTCTTTTGCTTGCTCTTTGCATAGATTATGTTTTACATCCTTTCGCTTTTGACCTGTTTGTGTCTTTGGACTGAATGCAAGTCTCTTGTAGATAATATATCGTTAAACCTCATTATAAAAAGCCATTTGCCTATCTGTGTCTTTCAACTGGAGAATTTAATCTATTTACACTTAATTGGTGATAAATTGCCAATTTCTTCCTATGTGCCATCTCTTCTTTTTGTTTTGTTTCCTTCATCGCTGCCTTTTTTCTGTTTAGTTGATTCGTTGTAGTAAGACATTTGATTCTGCTTTCCTGTTATGTATATGCTATATATATTTCCTTGTTGTTGTCATGGTGATTACATTTAAAATTCTAAAGTTATAGCAATCTATTTTGAACTGATACCAACTTAACTTCGGTACCATGTAAAAATCCTGCTTCTATGCTTGTCTGTCTCCTGCTTTTCTATCTCCTGCTCTTTGTTCTTGACATCTCAAACTACATCTTTATACATTGTATGCCCAATAATAGAAATTTAAATTGGGGGCTTTTTTTTTCATTTTATATCATGTAGAAATGTTTTTTAATGTGGTTACAAGCCAAAATTACAAAAATATTAGCTTTATAATTGCTCATATTTACATCTGGCAGACCTATTCTTTCAGGTGGCTCCAGGCTGACTTGACCAGAGATCTATTTCTGGGAAGTGTGCATCCCATCACCAGCAGTGGTGCATGTTGACCTGGTGATCATACCTGCAGGTCTCAGGAGGCGTTTCTGACTGTGCAGAAGATGCAGAGCAGGAAATCCGGGGTGTTCAGCCCCTACATCTCAGGGGAGGCCCAGAAACCACCCAAGCACAGTCGTCTCCTCATAGAAGACGCACAGTGATGAGACGAGACGACGTATGGTTATGTTGACAAGGACTTCCTGCCCTGGTTTACACAAGCCTTTCCTGTTGCCCTAGTAATAAAGGCTCCAGGCCTGTGTGCCAACTCACAGCACTCTGGGCAGGGTCCGCACAGGCCACACCTTCGTGGCACTCTGGGCAGGGTCCTCACAGGCCATGCCTTCGCGGCACTCTGGGCAGGGTCCTCACAGGCCACGCCTTCGCGGCACTCTGGGCAGGGTCCGCACAGGCCACACCTTCGTGGCACTCTGGGCAGGGTCCGCACAGGCCACGCCTTCACAGCACACGAGCCAGATGGCCAGGCGCTAACAGGGCACTCCTACACTGGACTTGATGTGTTTTCAAGAGAGCGGTGCTGTGAGAAGCAGGTCTAGGTCTATTCAGGGTCTAGGCCTGCCATTAACCCTTTACTGACAATATTAGAAAACAAATAAAGAATAACGTATATGCAAACACCAACCCCTCTGGCTGAGGACAGGAAGCGACAGCCGTGCAGATGACGTGTCGGTGTACTCCTCCACAGTTGCCTCTCCTCTGGGCTCCTCCAGATGACCGCCAGTTCAAATGGCGAGTTTCTCATTCTGTCGCATTATTTCTGTTTTTAGTTTTTAGAGTCAGAGTCTCACTATGTCGCCCAGGCAAAGTCTCATTCTTAGAATATTCCTGCCTCGACCTTCCAAGTAGCTGGGGTTACAGTTGACACCACTGCACCCAGCTCTCTGCATTATTGTAAAGTGTGAACTAGTCTGCATCATGGGTGAGACAATTTAATGTGGGCAAAATCGGTGACAAATGTGACAAACAGGTGGCAATTCAATGACCTCTACATGTGTAACATACAAAACAGACGCTAGAGGGGCCTTTTTTCCTATACTTTCTACTCCTATCAGTCTAAAAACCTTCAGATTCACAAATATACTGTGAGAGTTTAAAAATAAACAGTTACTGACATGAATGTTGCCCTTTCAACTTTTCAGCAAGTGTGTCGTGGGTACCTGTCCCATAGGAAATTGGGCTATTTAAATTGGACACATGGAAAAGGTGCAGTATGGTGTCTTTCAATATTTACCCCAGTCAGTTCTCCTGCTATTGGCCCACTCTACTGAGTCACAACATTTAAACTTTTGTACTTACTTTCACCTTCCTTTGGTTCCTGCAATAGAGTGAACGTGTGTCTCCTCCCAGAATTGGTGTTTTGGAAGCCTAACTCCCAAAGTGACGGTATTAAGAGGTGAGGCTTTTGGAGTTGATTAGATCAAGAAGGTGGAGCCTCCTGAACAGGATCAGAACCCTTCAAAGGAAGCCTAGAGAGCTCCCTCACTCCTGCTGTGTGAGGACAGACCAAGAAGTCAGCTGTCTGCAACCCAGCAGAGGGCCCTCACCAGAACCCCACCATGCTGGCACCCTCAGGTCAGCCTTCCAGCCTCTAACACAGTGAGAAATAAATGTCTGTTGTTTGTAAGCCACCCAGCCCTTGGTACTTTGTAACAGCAATCAAACCAAGACAGTTTCCCAATTTAAGGCCTCATCAGTGCTTGTCAGTCCCTCCTTCTGTGTCTCATTTCACTTCTCTCGGCTTTCAGAAGCCATCTGGCATCCCTCTCAGGCATCCCTTCTGCTTGTCAAGGGAACCTGGAGGAAGTGCTGAGGCAGTCATTGTTCCCTCTGAAGTGACCTCAAGAAGAAAAAGATGGGACCAGCAGTTAGCGTGATGGCTGTCGCTGAACTCCCATGTAGTCGACCATGGTTCAAGTCCCAGGCCTGGTGGCTTAAACTCATGCTGGGTGCGTGTGCGTGCATGCCCAAGATCCTGCAAGGAGAATGGAGGAGAAGGGATTGCGGCGTGGCCATCCCCACTGGGAGGTGATTTCTCGCTTTCTATCTCTCTGTCTCTCTCTCTCTGGCGAGCACACGTGCCCTATAGCAAAAACCTCTCAAAAAATAAAAGAAGAAGGAAAAGATGACTGGAAGCTTTTTGGATTAGATGTAGAAGTAGGAAGGAAAAGAGACTGGACCCTTTTTGGATTAGATGTAGAAGTCATGGGACCAGCAAATGGCATAATGGTTAGGTCACTGGACTTCCATATAGCCAACTGCAGTTCAAGTCTGGGACCTGGAGGCTTAAAACTCATGCCAGAAGCATGTACATGCTTGCCAAGGTCCCTAGAGGTGAATGGAGAAGGGATTGTAGCGTGACCATCTTCCATGGGGGATGATTGCTCGCTTTCTGTCTCTTTCTCTCTCTCTCTGTCGCCCTATAGCAAAAACCTCTCTAAAAAAAGCATGAGCAGATTAGCCTAATCAAGCACATTAGCCTATTCATCTCCTCTCTTGCTTTTCCTCCTTTTGGGCAGGAAACACCTAAAGCCTCTCAGCAAGTTTTCAGTGCAATGCTACGTTCCTGTTTTCCGCATCCTGGACAGTGTGTCTCTAGGCTTAGCTACAGGACCGCATGTGGGCCATTTGCCTATTTCTCTGTTTTCTTTACCTCCTCATGCTTTGTCGCTACCTTTCTGCTTTCTATGTCTAGGTATTAAACAGTTTCAGTTTCTGCATATTAATGAGATTATGAAATATTTTTCTTTGTGTCTGACTTCATTCACTTAGCTTAATGTCTTCTAGGTTCATCCACATTGCAAATGACAGTTTTTCCTTTCTGTGGTTCCTCTTTGTATATATATAGCTCCTTATGATGTAAGATAAATGTAAGATGTGTGTGTGTGTGTGTGTGTGTATAAATGCAACAATTTGTCATGACTTTTCCAACAACTGCGTGTGTGTGTGTGTGTCTATATCTATCTATATATCTTCATCTATTCATTGATCGTTGGACTCAGGTTGTTTTCCTGTCTTGGCCTAGTGAATAGTGCTGTAGTGAGGTTTTATTTTTATTTTCTTTGGATATATGCCCAACAGAAAGATTGTCGGGTCCATGGGACCAGCAGTCGGTGTAATGGCTATGTCACTGGACTCCCATAGTCTGATTAACTTTTCACCCTCTCGATCTCTTTACAGCAACTTAACACCCAAATTGGGGGGCATATTTAAACCGTTGCACTGTGTGCTGGACAACAGGTATTTCTTTCCATAAACGTTTCATCCAAATGATCTAACGGTTTCTCAACGGGGCTCGATTGTCTAGGATCCTTGGGTTCTCCCACTCTAGTACCAGCCATGCTGAGTCCACAATCCAAAATCAGTGTGCAAATGCAGACCAAAACACCAAGAAGAGTCAGCAAAACAACAAACAGCAGAAATCAGACCCCAAGTGCTTCGGATATCATGATTATTAACTTCAGAAAAAGTAAAATATTTATAATGAAAGAGATTTTTTTTTCAAAAAAAGGAAATTTAATGCATGAATAAATAAAAAGGTTGATCAAAACAGATATATTTGAAAAGATAAAAATAAATGAGAAATATGATTATACATGAAAGCAAATCAATAGGTATTCTAAAAACAGATCAGACATAGCGTAGGAGAAAATTAGTAAATAGATTTGTACTATTTTTTTTTTTTTGGAGAGGTTTTTCCTATAAGACGCGTGCACTCACCAGAGACAGAGAGACAGAGAGACAGAGAGACAGAGAGACAGAAAGTGAGAAATCACCCCCAAGGGGGGATGGCCACGCCACAGTCCCTTCTCCTCCATTCTCCTCTCGGGATCTTGGGCACACATGCACACATGCCTGGCTTGAGTTTAAGCCACCGGCTCTGGGACTCGAACCACGGTCGACTACGTGGGAGTCCAGCAACATAACCATTATGCTAACTGCTGGTCCCAAAATTAATAAATAGATTTAGCTGTTTTAAATAGAAATAGCAAGAGAGGCAAGAATATGGAACATATAAAAAAAAAGAAACAAAAAGACACAGGACATAGACTGAGATGGTCTAATATACGTTTAGTCTGATTTTCAGAAAGAGACAATAGAATGGTGATGAGGGTCGATAAGGGAGCTTATTTAACAAGAGAATAACAGTTCTTACAGAACTGATGAAAGACTCAAACCCGCAGGGGCTTTATCTCCAGGGCTGCCAGCCGACGGGATGCCAGCGTGCCCTGGTTGGCGGCCCAGGCGCCTGGTGTCACCTCTGTGCTCACTGCGGCCTGGGTGTGGACTGTGCCACAGCCTCTCAGGAGCTGTGGGTGTTCGAGCCTCGTTAGTGCTGGGTTTGGGCCACAGGCAGCTCCCCAGCAGCAGGAGAGCAGAACCTCTGGACGGACCTTCCTGGAAGCTTTGTCCATTGGCAGCAGCTGGGCAGTGTGCCTCAGTGCCGTCTGGCTGTCGGCATAGCTGTCCTGGCACTTCACTGCAGTGTCAGGGACTCAGCTCGGATTTCTATGTAGGAAAACCACGGGATCCCACTCTTCCAGTGCTCTTGAGCTGAGCGGGCCTCGAGGCAAGATGTCCCTGCCCACAGGGATGTGCCACTGGGCATTCAGCTATGACGGTGCCCTCGAGGGTACCGTGCATGTGACTCCTCCTGCAGACATGGACAGCATCCCCTGGAGGCCAGTGATCGCAGAGCGCATGTCAGCACCTGGCCTAGGTGGGAGAAAGAGAGGTCAGCATGTCCTTCTCTGCCATGACACTGTCATCAGCCACTGAGAGTTTCACCACAAAGTCCCGGTGGTGAAAGCTAAAGCTACATATGTCATCATGAATTCTCTAGTCGCGAAACAGACACAGAAAAGCGTTCAGCTTTTTTTTTTTTTTTTGAGAGGTTTTTGCTATAGAGTGCATGCACTCACCAGAAAGACAGAGAGAGACAGAGAGACAGAAAGCAAGAAATCACCCCCCAGGGGGGATGGCCACGCCACAATCCCGTCTCCTCCATTCTCCTCTCAGGATCTTGGGCATGCACACACACGCGCCCGGCGTGAGTTTAAGCCACCAGGTCTGGGACTCAAACCGTGGTCGACTACATGGGAATCCAGTGACATAGCCATTACACTAACTGCTGGTCCCAGCATTCAGCATTTTGAACAACAGGCAGGGCTGAGAGATGCAGGCTTCACACCCACAAGGCCTTTACCACTGAGGAGACCAAAATACCTTCGAGTGGCAGAAGCACTCCACAGATTAAAGCTGCAGAGTGGAGAGAGAGCAGAGAAGCAGCTGCACCGGCCCAGCCCACCCCCAGCTGCACCCTGCACTGCTCCCCAAGCACAGGCCCAGAGGCTGTTCCCCTCTGCTTCTCCCACGGCCTTGCCTGGCCCAAACCCTAGCACCATGGATCCTGGAAGTGGGGAGAGGGCAGGATCTCATCAGGTCAGCGGAGCCTCTTGGACCACTATCACTCCGGAAATCGGATGCAGCGCACTATACCACCCAGCCCTCCCAGGGCCCAGAGCCCTCTCCAGTGGAACCGACCCGTGCCCAGGTCACCCGGACGGCTAAGGATCCAGCAACCTTCAAGCCCCCAAGTTGGATATTCCCAGTGACAGGACAGACGGGAAGAAACAACCGCCACGGACGCACAGTCTCCGGCCCCGGGACTTGAATGTGCTCACGCCCACCGGCTTCTAGAGCTCTTTCCATCCCAGGGCCCTATGGAGAGGGTGTCTTGCACCCCACCTCCCCTCACCTTGGCTCTGACACAGGAAAGGTATATATTTGTCAAAACTCTTAAACTGAGGCTAGAGCTGGAGACGTCATTGGTTGTGAAGCCGCGCAAGCCCGTCCCGTGGGAAGCCATCTTGTGCTGCTTTACGGTTAGACCGGATCGGCTCCGCAGTGCACGCGAAGGACGATGCTGTTTTCACATCGTTCGCCTTAGACGAGACCTCCGGTCATTGTTTACTGGGCAGGTAAGCTTGTGGTGTTTGCAAAACACGGGCTTCTTGATTGTCTTACCACCGCAGAGTGAGAGGACAGCAGGGTGGCACTCACCCTGCTCTGGACCCTGCCGCACTCTTGGCTGTGCTCCGGCCTTGCAGACAGGGGACCCCGAAACCTCCTGCAGATAAAGCCAGGCTTGGTGGGGACCCCGTCCAGGCCGAGCTAGTCTCTGACTTCGGTCGACCTAGTGCAGTGCTTTGTCCTGCAGCCCTTTGGTCCCGGGTACCCCAGCTGTGCCGTTGCAGGGCGTCTCCCTTCGCGTGTCAGAACAAACTGGTCTTGCGTGTCCTTTCCTGGACTCTAACATGAAATAAAGTAACTCCAACTTGGCGGGAAGCCTCCTAAGGAGAACATTCATTCTACTGATTCAGCATGGTTAATAGATGCTGGCCTTTTTCACAGTGAAGAAGATGGAAGCTAGTTTGCCTTGAGCCTAGTGTCACCTTCTGTGATTTTCTTATTCAGGTTATGGGAACGGTTTTGGGAGAGTGGAAGAATTCAAAATTTTTCCACATGGAAGCATTTTTTTTTTATTGCCAGAGGGCCTGCGTGCTTGCCAGAGGGAGAGACAGAGACAGGGAGAAATCTACCCTCCCCTACCCCCGTGGCACAGGAAGTAACCCTTGTCTTCCATTTTTCAATCTTGTCAGGATTAACATCCCATCTGTTTTTCAAGCCACCAGGGTTGGGATTTGCACGGCACGTGGTTATGTGGGACCCACCCTGTTAACCACTAGGCTACGGGGTTGGCCTGCAGAAGCGTCTTCAGCCAGCACATGCCGTACTGCGGAAGGCAGTAGGGAAGCTGCTTTCTCTCCTCCTGTGGACGCGCTCAGTCATCGTCGGGCACTGTCTCAGACACCTGCTGATTTCTGCTTGGGATCGTATCTTGTCTATATAAGGAGCTGACTTTTCCATAAAGCAACCCTGGAGTCTAAAATGACCAGAACAGTTAACTTATTTGCATCATCTCTTATGAGCTCTTATTTGGACAATAGAAATCCTTACTACTTTCTCGGAAAAAAAAAAAAAAAAGAAGAAAAAAGAAAGAGAGAAAGAAAGATGAAAACCCTCAGGTTGAGGGAGCACCGTAATCTCAAAGACAATAAAGGAGAGACCCACACACGAGCACGTGGGGGAGCTGCAGATCACGGAAGACATAAGCAAGGTCCCCAAAGCAGCCAGAGAGTGAGGGCGCTGCACCTCTGAGGACTGAGGAGGGTAGACTGATAGACCCCTCAAGATGAAGCCAGAAGACGAAGTCCTCACTTTCTGTCTCCTGGTCTCTCTGGAGAACACACACGCCCTATAGCAAAAGTCTCTCTCTCTCTCAAAATAGTAACAAGAGTAAGTAAGTAAATAAATAAATACATAAATAAACAAATGAAATATTCGGGGTTGGCCCCAACACCTAGGGGTCAAGGGAGCCGCATCCACCTTGGCAGACCCCTGTTCAAATCCTGGCTTGAGGGAGCACGTGTGTGAGTGCTCCAATCTCTACAGGACAGAGAAACAGGAAGGGGATTGTGGCGTGACCACATCCCATTGAGGGGCGCCCTCTCCCTTTCCCTCTCTCCCTGCGTCTGTGTCTCGGACTCTCCCTACAAAGTGCACACACACTCCGGCAATGAAAACCAACCATGAAGTGTCTGAAGCCTCCTTGTCCGGCATATTGGTGAGGTGAGCCTGGTGACATCGGTGGTGGAGAGCACCCAGCTACCTCAGAAAAGGCATACTCCCTGCCATGGTGCTGTCCTGCCTACTCTCACAGTCCATGAGAGGACCCTGGAGGGGAGCATCTCAGATTACGTACACACTGAAGCCCCCCATTTTCCAGATGGGAAAAAGCAGCCTCCGAAAGGTGAAGACACCTGCCCAGGTGGCCGAGTCACTCCACATGCCCTGCCTCTGGGAGGACAGAATGAGCTACAGGCTGGCGGTCACTGCTTGCCAACCTGCTATGCCCCTGGGCCTGCTCCCCAGCTGGCACGATAGAGGGTCAGAGTCTGGTCACTTGTCGACTGTGGGCAGGGATCCCTGATCTGGGCCCACTCCCAGGTCCTCCCCGCAGACTCTGTGACTGGCTCCCAGGCCCGGCTGTGCCCCTGTGTCTATGCCACCCCCAGTGTGGGTTGTCAGGCTGCCCAACCATGCAGTAAACCTGTGTCCCCAAGCCTGGGCTCAGGACTCTCCTTCAACCCCCTCACCCAGAGCCAAGGCCAAGCAGCCTGAAGCGTGGGTGGAGGATCCCTGCCTCTGAGGCCTCGTGGAAGTGTGTCCTTAGCCCTGCCACTGACCGCCTGCCTTCCTCCAGGCTGGCTCCTACGGAGCCCAGAGGTTTCCAAGCCTCTGCTCTGAGCCCACATAACAGAGTAGGCCCTCAGGCCAGTGGGTCCTGTCAGAGGCAGGATCCGGGGCAGCAAGGCGTGTCCTAGATGGCTCACGCCACTGTCGCACTGGGGACGCTCTCCCCGGGCCACGTGATCTTTGTCTAAGCACACACTCGTCCTTCAGAGGCGCTGTGGTGATCCTGGTCTGCAGAGCTAACCCCTGTCTCTGTCTGCAGCCACTGCATCTGCATTCATGGTGGGCCTTGTCTCTCCAAACCAGCGGACTGGCCACCTCCAGTCACCTCACCCTTTTCTCTTGGTAATCCTAAAGATTCTCCCCCAAAGACAGCCTATGACAAAAGCCATCAGTGTGCTCAAACCCAAAATCTGATCCCTGCCAGCAGGCTGGCAAGGGCTGTCCCCTCAGTGGGGCAAAGGCCATCAGGTCCCTGAGGAGGCTGCAGTGACCGTGTGCGCGTCCCATCATGCTCTGCATACCAGCGGCCTTGGCTACGTGGGTGTCCCTCCAGTGCAGAGGGCAGCTTCACCAGCACCAAGGCCAGAGCAGGGTCAGGAGCAGCCCTGGCCCAGGCAGGCAGCCGCTGTGGCCACTTGTCTTTCTACCAAGAGCTGAGACCCAGCACCCACCGCTCGGGTCCCCACCAGGGTCGGGGCAGGGTGGCATGGCCATTCGATCTGGAGGCCCCCCAAGGTCGGTGGGACCAGGACAGACAATTCTGTCTCAATCGGGACACCAGGTCCTACAAGGACCAAGAACGGGCTTTTTTATTCTTTTCTTTTTTTTGTCACTGTTAGTGTTTCCCCATGAGTGGCTTTGAGTGTCCTGCTATGAGAAAGCCAGCTTTTTTTCCTAAAGAATTCTTTTTACTTAACTTTATTTATTTACTTACTTATTTTAACTTGACCAGAGAGGGAGAGAGAGAGAGAGAATGAGGAAGCAAACCATCAGGTCTGGTACTCAAACCACAGTCAACCATGTGGGAGTCTACCACCCTCAACCACCACGCCACCGTGCCGGCCCTGAGAAAACCAGCTTTAAGCCCGAAGTTCCTGGGCCGGCCTCCCTGGCTGGCTGGTAATGTGAGACCCTTGCCCCACTACCTGAAGGCCACCCTGTCAGCATGACCCACGACCCACGGGCAGGACTGTCACTGTCCCCCTTCTACTGGTTCTCCCAGGCCTGACCCAGACACCACCTCTGACACTGGCCTTCAAGACCCCATCTCCTTCACCTGCCTTCCTAACCTGGGGTTTTCCTCTGCACTCTGCCTCTGGCTGCCCAGCCTGCAGACTCCATGACCGGCTTCCAGGTGGGC